>NC_139631.1:19185987-19248487 GCF_964638095.1 Poromitra crassiceps | reverse complement strand
GTGTGTGTGTGTGTGTGTGTGTGTGTGTCTGTGTGTGTGTGTGTGTGTCTGTGTCTGTGTGTGTGTGTGTGTGTGTGTGTGTGTGTGTGTGTGTGTGTGTGTGTGTGTGTGTGAGAGAGAGACAGAGAGAGAGAGAGAGAGAGAGAGAGGGAGTATTGTTGCTTCTTTCCTTTACTGTGTGTGTCTTTATACACTCTAAAGAGCTATTGTATGTACTGCCATGGTGAATGTAGCTGCTGGAACGTGGCCGGGCGAAGCCATCAGCAGCTTGCCCTGGGCTTTACAATGAAGGATGTCTCTTTCCCCCTCCTCCCCTCTGCCCCGCCCCCCTCTTCCTCCACAGTGGATTCACTATTGAACTGGCCTCTGCAGTCACTGTCGTGTTGGCTTCCAATATCGGCATCCCTGTCAGTACCACACACTGCAAGGTATGACTGAGTGGAGGCAACTTCACTGGCCCTCCTTCTGGCCTCCCCCACCCCCAGCCTCCAGGCGACAGGGAGCTCACACTGCCCCCCAGGGCTCAGGGGTGGAAATGAATGCACCAATCCAGCCAAAATCAGTCTCAGGATTGCAAACAAGACTTATTTTGTGAGTTTTGTGTCTGTGCTGTGTCTCCTACACTTTTATTATTGGGTTTGTCATTCATTTTTTGTGCGTGTTTTTTTTTTTTTTTTTTTTTTTAGTTTTGTTTGCAAGGGCATCCTGATGAAATGTATTGTAACGCTGACAGCACAGTTTGCCATTCCAATGTCAAATACAGATCATTATTTTTTGCAATCAATTCACACATGCCAACACCTGACAATCGCCCACGGGCATGAATCTTTACACCGCACAAAAAGACAATCAGACAATGAAAGGTGTGTCCGGCTCGTCCAGACTCCAGCCCCCCCCCGGGCAGCAGTGTGCAGCCCCTCTCCCCTGGCCTTTTCAGGAGCAACGGATCCAGGAAGGAAGGACCCCCAACACCCCGACACCCCCAACCTGTCCTTCCCCTTTTCCACCAGCAGTGTCTCATCTGTTTCACTTCCACCAACCTGTTCCCCTCCCACCCTCTCAGCCCTCACAGCATGGTGTGGTGTGTGTGGGCCGTCCGCCCTACTGTGCTTTGGCTGCAAGCCAACTCCCCTGACCCCCACCACCGACCCCCCCACCCCCACCCCACCTATCTCACTGGTTTTCCACTTTGTTTGACCCCCTCCCTCTCCATCTTTGTGTCTCTGTCTCTCTCCTCTGTCCCCATCTGTCTTCACAGCGGATTTTGCATTGAAGTAATGAGTGCGCTAACAGTGCTTGTTGCATCAAATGTGGGCATCCCAATAAGCTCCACCCACTGCAAGGTATTGGAGTCATGGTAGTGATGCTGTGGTAGAGGGCCTTCCCAGAGCTCCATCTCATCGCTTCACCTGTAGCTGTCAATCCACACAGCCAATCACAACTCTCCAAGTTGCAGTTTTGATCTTGTGCAATTTTCTCCCGGCAGTGAAGTCTCCTTTCTGATGGGAGCTTTGTACAATTTAAATGAGATGAAATTGATGTAGTCAATAAAACATTGTTAAAACATTTCAACCAGAGTCTAGAGAACATTACTGGTAGAGCAGTTTGTTACAATCGTATGGCTCTTAATGATACTAGATGAATGTATTTAAAGATATTGGAAATGAGATGTTATCGTCCTGAGGTGATTATCATTCATTTGTGTTCTGTAATTCATTACCTGACAAAACAGACGTTTTTATTATGGAAAATCAAACCGAACCTTTCAGTTTGTGCACCGTTGTGAATGAGAGTGCATCTTTTAAACAGCATCTGTGCCACTTTTGCTTTAATAAGCCCTCTATGTACATCTTATCAACAACGGTTGAGTGGTCAGTGACACCAAAATCTATACTTTTTCATTTCAAATGTTAAATGTATTGAAAGGAGCGAAGGGTTCTCTTTAATATGACTGTAAGCTACTGTATCCCAGGTTACAACACTGACCTAATTTATATTTATTGCAAAATAACTGTATGGGTACATCTATTTTATTATTATTTTTATTTTTATTTTTTTTAGATACAACTGGATAAAAAGATCAGTTGATATTCCATTCCGCTGCCTATAAGGGAAAATGCACGAGATCCAAAACTGATATTTAATTTCTGATTATCAATTTGTCTCAGATCAACATCGCCATCCATAAATGGTTTTTCCACTCACCCTCAAATGCCCTTCTTTCCCCCCTAAAACCTCCGATAATCAACTGCTATGCCAATATGCTAAATCTACTGATAGAGGTATGCCTATGGTGGTGATTTGATTGATTGATTGATTGAGTGACTGTGCCTGGGGCATCCACAGAAGTTGTTGGACAGATAAATACTCTTAATTAATATTCATATTCGATTAACTTGCAATTTGATTATGGACACAAACTGTTCTAAGATAAGATCAATTATAACATGTCTATAAATGAAAATACTAAATGTACATACGTTCTCAGAAAGTAGCCTTCAACATCTGTCAAACTGGCCCAGATATGTGTGACTGGGTGTGTGTGGTTGAGGGGGCGGGGTCCATTCAGTTTATCCACTCCATTCACAATAAGCATTGTGCAGATGCATTGTCTGCATGTGGTGTCCTTCATTTCAGTGGAGTGGAAACTGAATGGGTAATGTACCATGAGCCGCTGTTCCAGAAGCTCTGCAGAGAGTCAACAGTACAAATGCTGATCATACTGAGTTCAGGTTTAGTCACTGCATTTCTGAAATATTAGAGATAGTTGCCCACAAACCATCTTAGCCACAAATTTAGTCGCACACATGCTTTTGAAAGAGTTGATCTTTATCCCTCCTCTTTGTACAAACACTTCTAGATGAAATTAGCCTTGTCTTCTCAAACTTGAGAAGAGGGAAATTTAGCCTTGTGCTCCTTGACTAAAAATGTCCTTAAATGAAGATCTCTGACCAGCTTGTTTCTTTATAGTCTAGGACTCAAAAGAGTCAACATGACTGGTTCTGTTGACCCGGCTTTCCACATTTAGAACAGAAGCGTCTCGGGTTACGCTGGCCGTATAAGAGCAGGCAGGCCGCACTTTAAGCCCCGCCCAGCTGCAGTGACGTGAACAGAGCATGCTGGAAGCGCTCAATGTGCATGTTGGTCATGTGACCTTGGATCTGCCACTCCAACATACTCAAGTGAAACCTATTTGATATGAGATGTTTTTGTGTCTTTTTAAAATCTGATTCTCATTCTGATTTGATCTTAAAGGTGAGTGAAAATGTATTGTTGGAAGTCTGACATGTGCAGAAGTAATCTGATCAATTGATTAATTCATGATTTTTTTTTAAAGATTTATAGTCCTAAATGGCCATATAACTTATTCCTTATACTTTTTTTACACCAGAACTGCTGATTTCAGACTTCTGTCTAGATTTGACTTCAATCAGCTTGCTCAAACTAACATACATGGTTTTGCTCTGAGCTGGTCTTGAAGAGGGCATGTACAGGCTTTTCTGTCCAAATGTGTCCCGAAACTATAAGTTTGACCGACCAATGAACTGTATTTACTGTGTAGCTTGCTGGCCAATTGTATTCTCTTCATGTTAGAGCCACTTAATGACAAAGCCAGGCAAGAAGGCACCAACTTCTCATCCCCACCAGTCACCAATTATATTAGCCTACTTTTGAATAGGCTTCACACTTTGGCCACAAATCTCCCAATAAGCTGGTGTGAAAGTTCACTATCAAATTTGCTGTGTGCAATTAAAAAGTAATAGCCTGATGAGGTAGGTTACTGTGACAGGACCTGATGAGGTAGGTTACTGTGACACGATTGTGTCTTGTTTGAGCCCTAGTCTCATTAGTTTTACTTGAACAAACAGCTGTTTTTGTTTTTTTGCTTTGTTAGCTAGCTAACTAGCCAGCTGGCTAATTTAGCAAAGTAACAGATGGTAATGTAAATATGCAAATGTAACAGCCACTATTCTGCGTTGTGTATTTGGATGTTATGATGTTGGCTGAATGACAGGCACACACCGTTGCTGGGATCACTGGGTTTACTTCACATGTAAAGACAAAAACACGGTGTCACACACCACTTCACGTCTCTCTCCACATATCTCCGGCAACAAGGTAGTGCAACTGCCATTTTCATTATACAATTCTAATGTACAATATACAATATAAAATGGCATATAAAGATAGACAAAATAAAGTGCATTAGAATATACAAAATACAAAATACATTCACAATTTCCCCACATAAACCCAATTCTCTCTTTTCTAGTGCAAAATATTATTTTAAAGTAAACACATTGAGCAAACATACCTTCACATGTAAAGACAAAAACACGGTGTCACACACCACTTCACGTCTCTCTCCACATATCTCTACAAAAAGGAATCACAGAAACACACATAAACCTACTATACACATTACACCTTATGACCCATATAACATAACGTGACTCTGAACGGCACACGCCGCGTACTGACTGCGCCCGGACCCAACGTCAGCAAAGGCACAGAGCCACTAGCTAGCGGGAAGCTAACTAGCTTAGCTAAATAAAACATAACAGCCTGAAAACGAAATAAAAACTCTCCACTCTAAGGAGGCAGGATCAATGAGTTCGCTAGCATTTTACAGCGCTCTGTACAGCAGGATAGTGTCATTTTAAGTTAAAGAAAATATAAATATCTAAATCAAACGAGAGAGCAAATGGAGAACGTGACCTACCCGGCAACAAGGTAGTGCAACTGCAATTTGCGTCCGGGCATGTAACACCAAAATACCACCCCAGGGGAACAAAAAACTAACGTAGTTAAACCAGTAGGGTGGGACCTATTAGAAAGAATAGATTTAGGGGAAGTTCACTAATACAACAGAAATCGGGACAAATAAACAAACAAAATAAAATAAGAAATTAGGCTCGGCTACACAAACACTAGCTTCTACTAGATACCTTAGCTAGTGTGCAAATGAGATTTGTACAAGAGGAAAGTGATGGTTAAGTGACTCTTTACTATGGTTTGCTAGTTGCAAAATTGATCAGTGGTGAAACGATCAGTTGCCACTTGCCAGTCACAAACAGAACAGAAGTGAACTATGTGTTGAAGTCTGAGACGGCCAAGTGGCCCAATTAGAGAGGCACCCAGTGCTGAGGACCTCCAGCAGAAGAAAAGCCTGTACAGCCTGCACCTCCTCAGCATGTCTCAGTCACTTGGCCTGTGGCCAGTTGAAAGCCTGGTTCTGTGCTGCTGCTGATGGTGTCATGTCTCCCTCCTCTCTCTGGGCAGGTGGGCTCGGTGGTGGCAGTGGGATGGATCCGCTCTAAGAAGGGGGTGGACTGGCGTCTCTTCCGGAACATCTTCCTGGCCTGGTTCGTCACGGTGCCGGTGGCCGGCCTGTTCAGCGCCGCCGTCATGGCTCTGTTCGTCTATGGCATCCTGCCCTATGTCTGAGGGCGCTAGGCAGGGAGGACAGGAGAGAGAGAGAGAGAGAGGGACATGAGAGAAGATGATGGCTCGAGTGGACGGGGTGCAGATAGAAGAACAGGATGTGGTTAGCAGAGGGAAAGGATAAGGCTGATGGGAAAGTGAAGGCGTTGGAGAAAGAGAAATAGAGGCAGACTTGGTTGTACTGTGGAGGGTTGGTTCACATGCTGCCTGGCACAATAGTCCAGAGATCTTTTTTGACTCATTTGAGTTTCCGATCTGATTTTTATTTATTCTTTGTTCTTTTCTTTTCTTTTGCATAAGAAAGTGTGTAACAGATGTGTCAATCTTACCGATCAACCTGCTGTACATAAGACAATAATAGGGGGTTTCCAATTTCCTTTTAACATGGTGGCCGCGGATTGGAGAAACAATTGCAGTAATTTCCCTGTTCTTCTATTAGAGAACATGGATTGACAAACAGACCAAATACCAGTAATAATGATAACCGAAAACAATAACAGGTTAATTTTTTGCACGCATACATGACATGCCTGCAGATCTACAGTATAAACGTATATCCTTTTGTTGCATTTCTGCTGCCTGCAAACCCAGGTAGCGTGGGGGGGGGAGACTGTAAATACTGTAATATTGGATTAATTTAGTGTGAATTGTTGTATTGCAACTTGCTTTAAGGTTAAAAAAAAAGATGTGCGTGTGGTCAACCAACCCATCCAGTTCATCTCAGCGTAACATGCTAGCCAGGAAGGTAGGGCCAATGGAAAGGAGGCCTCAAGGAGGGTGGCGAGACTCTCATTCTGCTTTTATTTTCTATATGATACCATAGAAAACCTGATTTGCAAAAGAAGTGATGATTTTATCAAGAGCTCCTGTATGTTTTAGAGATGGATATCTTATTTTTTAATGGTGTACTATACTGTAATTTGTACTGTAAATAATGTCCTCAAGAGTTTGGGGGTAGCCTGTTAAAACCCATCCCGATAACATGATCTCACATTGTGTTTGGCTCTACACATCAGTGTGGACTTCCAGCCATTTCCTGAAATTAGAATGTGACCGGGCCAATCAGGGACCGGGGCGTAGTTGATGACGTAACCGGGCCAATCAGGGCTGGGATGGCAAAACAGTAATGGCGTCTCCTGAAGCAAGGAGCGGTAATGTTAGGGGTTTCTTGGCAGAAAGACGTTTTCGCCGTTCTTCCGAGTGGCTTTGGATTGGGTTTGGCGATGCTGATTGGCTGAAGGAGTTGTCTGTCAAGTCGAGCTTTCGCGCCCACTGAAATCGATGTGAGCGGCTGGAGGTCCAGACTGATACGTAGATGTGAGGTCACGTTATCAGGATGGATTTTAGCAGGCTAGTTTGGGGGTGGGAGGCGTCTTTTTTTTTACATACACGTTATAGAGGTGTCTCTTCACCTCTTCATGATGTCATACAAATGCGTCAGTGACAGTAGAGCAGACACGCACACACACGTTTATCAACTGACTGCTGCTTTTCTGAGGTTGACGAAATTACATTCACCCTCTTGAATTGGCTCATTGAGTCTTTTTGCCAATACAGCTTCTGTGATCTGAAAAGTGCATTTAAAGTGGAAGCAAAACGATTTGCCCGGTAACAACAGACAAAACACACACACCCGCTAATAACCCCCGGGAGATCTGTCATTCCTAATTTGACCACACTGGTCATTTGCAGCCAATTCGACAGTATTGACAGAAGGTTCTCCGATCTCTAAGGCTACCTCTTTGTGAAAGCATATGGGCGTGTTTGGGACGGTAAGACATTTGAGGGAGGTTGTTGTGGTGAGAGCGACACGTGCCAAAGTAAGCTGAGTTACCGGTCGCCATATCAACAGGCCAACTTCCATGTAGACGTATGATGTGTATGCAGAAGAAGCCTGGAACTGATGGGGTAAACAGAGACACACATATAAACACATATGAGGCCCTATGAAGTATAGATATTTCACTGTTCTCTATGTATGCCCTTGTAGTCAGTTAAATTACAGGAGCCATTTCATACTAATATTGAAGGCTCCCAGCCAATGATGGACCTCTTCATTGTCCATATACAGGACATTTTAGATCTCCCACCCTCTTTGCCTGTCAGGCGGACAGTCTATGCATCAGGGTTTATCACTCTCTGTAGTTCTTAACCTCATATCCCGCATTATGCTTAAATCAGAGGCAATTCTCTCAAAGAGCACCGAAACGTATAGCCCTATCACGTCAGACAGCTGATTATTGCGTCATATCAAAACAAAATAAAATCAACTTCATTTTCTCTTACACCTTCAAACTCAGTCACACTTGTACAGACAGATGTGGACAGAGGGGGATTGACTCGAGGTTCAACCGCAGCCACATGTGTAGCCCGTTCAAAATGGAGGGTTATTATTGATTGCCTGTATTTGAATCTAAGTGCTAAAGGTTAGTGTTTAGCAAAGACAGTATGGCTACATGTCATTTATGGGGGGGGGGGGTAACGTTGACGTCTAAATGGTAAATATCGCAAGACTGTCTTAGGATCATTATTCCTGAATGAGATGGTGTCAGGAGGGGGATAGTACTGATCATCACCAGCTTTTCAACAGGGTCACCTGACCTGTAGATGAACAAAATCTAAAGAGTTTTTTATTTTTTATTTGAACAAACCCAATGCGAGGTGTTGCAAATTCTTCTTTTTCTTGTGGTGTGTTTTTCTTAATTTTATTTTTCTCATGAACAAATCTATGCTTAAGTGGCCACTTGCCTTGTAAAGTGTATTACTGTGTGCAGATACAGTAAATAATTAAGTACTGTGGCGTTTACATCGTAACCATATCGTAGAGTATCTGGAAAAGAAACGGTTGCCTAATGATGCCAATGAAAGACAAAATATTAACCATGAATTTTCAACTGCAAGAAAAAAAATAACCAGAAGTGTCAAGAGAGAGAGAGAGAGAGAGAGAGAGAAAGTGTGCGCGCGATTACTCATTGTCCTTGTTTGTTGTTTGTTGTTTTTTTCGTAGTAGTAGTGCTAAATCATGATCCCAGAGTCACTTTACACTGCTACTACAGCACGTTAACACTACATGTATGGGTGCAATTCAATAATGAAAAGAATAAATAGAGAAATTTCATCAAGACTATATATTTTTCTACCATATCTGAGTTTGAACCTGGGCGAGCTGTCAGACACTTTGGAGGACATGCGGCGGGGGCCAGCCCTGCCATACTGGGGAAACGCTCTTATGAAGTGCACTCTCCTCACTGGTGCCATGTGCCACACATCCGCTCAGCCCAGCGTGTTATTTTAACATGTAGATTGATGTGTCGGTTGCCAATAGATCAGATTTTTAAATTACCATTTTTATTTTTGAATTTTAGACGAAAACACTTTGTAATTTTGTTTCCCTACTGCTTTGATCATGAGCTGTGCTGTGAGCGTGGGGGCAGCACCTGGCTAAAACCGGGAAATGCTCTGTGGGATGTTTTGAGCATACAAGGCCGCTCATTGAAGGCCTGTGACCAGCAGCAGTGCAGAAAACAAGAGGCCTGGATCAAATATCAGAAAGGGTAGACTCGATGGTAAGTGGGCTCGGGAAACATTAGTTTCCTTGTGTCAGCAGGTGAGCTCTCCACTCTTGCAGCTCAGACCCTTTTTCTCTTTGACAGGTGGTGTGTTACACAGGGGGCTGCACAGCTGGTGCCTAACAAGCTCCTTAGATGCTTGTTATGAGCGCGTGGCACAACTACCGTGTGAAAAAAAGAAAAGCTTTCACCGTCTCCTTATGAAAAGTGACATCTGGGATCCAGACAAAGTTGTAATTTACATCAGTAAAATGCAGAAGATGCGTATTCTCTTATTGTCTGATTCTGCTGTCTGGTGGGATTTGTTCTTTGCTGATATGCCTGTTTAAATCAATGTCCTCCATGTTGGATTGTGAGGTTGATGTGAACGGACTGGGGTCAGCGTCGACCCTTCAGATGTCCGGTTTGTGTTAGGGCTGGGCGATAATTCAATATGATCTTTTATCGTCAGTGGAACCATATCGTGATGATATGAAGATATTTTAATATCGTGACACACGTCTACTGTAAATTGATGATGACAAACAAATTTTACTTAGAAACTCAAAATGAAGTATGGTAGGAATATTATTTTAATATTTCTGTTTTGTTTAACATCACAGATTACCATTTGGTTCAATGAGATAAACAATAATTTGATTATTTAACATGATTTTGCATAAACTAGGAATCTAGGGTGGACACTCTGGACTGACAGACAGACACCGCCCACCCAACTGTGTGCCATCGGCTCATACTACATCACAGTTGCTCGAGATCACAACTGCTCGAGTGACATCACTGATGTCATAACTCACTGATTTATGACGTCACAATTGTGACTGACACCACCCACTTAGCCAATTTTAACTAATAAAGAGATGAACCATAATATTGATATCAAGAACAATCCTTTTATCATGATTATCATGATATTGATTTCAACCATATTGCCCAGCCCTACTTTGTGTAGTAGCCTAAAACCTGAACGCACCTCCACGCTCTGCAGACCCCCTCTGGAACTCCCGTGGTCATTTATTATTTTCCATGCATTCTCAGTCCTGAATAGGCCGAAAGGGATGCACTGCTCAGGTCGAGAGGGACAGCATTTTAGACCAATCAGTACCAACTCATCAGTACAGTATATTATATCAGTGAGTGGTGTAATAGCCAATGAGGGAGTTGCCATGCGTCAAATGCATTGTAATGGTTCTCCCCTTTCTATAGATCTGTACGGAAACAGAATGTACCGTTTTTTTCTCCCTGAATGTGCAATAAAAGCTGTTTCTTGTGAAGGTGCAACTACATTGCTGTCACTCTGTGGTTGTGTAGGTCCACCTACCCTGGTGTAATGGCGCCCTCTCCCTTTTGTCTGGCACTACTACACCTCACAAAAGTGGAGGGGCATCAATTGTGACCATCTGGATGTGGCGTGCTGTCTCTGTCTCTAGCTAGTTTTCTGGCTCGCTTTCTAATAGAATGTGCTCCTTGGCTGGCCTGCAGGCTTTACAGCTCTGTGTTGTCTTTTTACTGTTTGCTATTTAACTGTCCAGTCAGAGTTTAAAAAATAAACAAAGGAAAAGGTAGCCTGAGCTTCTACAAAATCTTAAAGCTCTTCTGATTTGCATATCGTACTGTAATGTTGTTTTATTTAAAAAAAATTGTGGAAAAAATGTCTGCATTTAAACTAATTAAATTATGGGAATTAAAATTACAAAGAATATCTAAATGGCATTGAGTTGTGTGTCTTATTTGTGGGCTGATGTGGGTGGGAGGCTGTGACTGAGGTGAAGGTATGACTCGCCTAGGTTCCTGACTAAAAGCAAAAGTTTCAACTGTTAGAGTGCTTTTTACAGTTTTTAAACTGTCAACTTTTTTTAAAATGTATTGCTTGTCTTCTATAATCTTATCTAGATTTTATTTATTGCTGTCTTTATGTAGGCACACTATGCATCGCCATCGACATTGTCTCCCATAGCATTCACCTTCCTATTTTAGAACTGATTTTCTTACAATGCCAAGCATTTGGTTTCCTACAGCAACCAACTCCTTCTGAATGAATCTGCCCAATCCTTTCAACCTCAAATGCAGCTTGTAAAGCTCAGATAATTCAGTGACTTGGCCCACATTGCACTTGAGGTTCCCAGCAGTGTCTGTGCAGCCCCTGCTCTGGAGTCTCTACAGTAACACTGAAGAATGCTGGCTGGATGCTTGCACAACTTTTCATGTAGCTTGAAGCATATTGTCAACATTACAACCATCTTGATCCAACCATCTTCAAGATGTAAACTAAGTACAGGAAACACCAACATAGCCTCCCAACTGCCAAGGTTTCTAAAACTGCTGCAAGGTACATTTTCAGCATCTAGGCATCGATTCACTTAGGTCTGTGATTTATTTGCGTGTGATTCTTGGGCTCATCTTTGCCGACAAGATAAAGCATGAAACAATGTGAGAGAAGCATCTCCAGGTCTTCTTTCCCACCAAGCAGCAGGGGTGATTTTACTGCATAACACATCTTCAACCAGAGAAGGTCTCTGCCCTCCATGGTAGCCTACATAGTCACCTGCCCCAGATTTAAACCATTAAGCCGCTTTGGTTGTGTGAACATTTTGAGCATCCGTTGCAGGATAAAGCAATTCTAGCAATCCGTCCATTTGAGAGTTCTCAGGCCTGTCAGGAAAGCCCAGGATGAGTCAGACATGACTGAACAGATTTGCTGCACCATGAACTTGTTTCTCTGTAACAGCTTTTTTGTGCTCTGGATACTTTTATTACATGTATTGTAATTTAACTGTCATGCATATTGCCAGAAGCCAATTGTATTAGGTTCAAAAATTAATTAGCTCACCCTGTGATTTAGTTAAATACCCTATATTTTGACCTTGGCATGACATTTAAGGCAAAACTGTTTAATACCGTACTGTATGTACACATATTGTTGTTAGAATGCAGCTACGTTTGTCACTTCTGGTTTATCATAGAAAAAACTAATTGCATCACATGACTATAGTCATATACCTATAGGTAGCACATTCAACTCACTGTCTTCCAAAAAAATTAAGTGCTCACAGCAGCAAACCTCAACATGACTGAAGGTCAGTGGAGCCTCAGTCTGAGGCTGACTGAAGGTCAGTGGAGCCTCAGTCAGAGGCTGACTTGAGTCCAGGAAAAAGATTAGTTTGGAGCATTTGATGGCACTAAAGGTAAAGAGTGACACAGTGGGCCTAATGGAGGGAAACACTATCATAAGCAGTGGAAGTCCTGCCGTTGCCTTCAGTGACATGTTATAGTATGTTTTTGTGATACAGGACGACTGACACTCCAGTGACTTAATCTCTACTCCTATGCATTAACACAGTTGGGCTGCTCTTCACTATAAACCAATCATCCATTTCAATCCACTTGTGCTGTGCTTTACAGAGCTTGTTTATCTTGGCTGGCACCACTACTGTGAAGGAAGAAATGCATCAGAAGAGAAGACTAATTATGAGATCGAACTTGGACCTGTAAGATTTCATAGGTTTTTCCTTTATTTTTACCATACGCTGTACATGCTAGCCAGTAAATTAGGAACAAAACAAAAACACAAACCAGAGAGCAGGATTGGGTTAGTTAATTTCCATCCAAAACATTTTTATTGTCCTCCAAACTGAAAGGTTGACCCTGTAATTTGGCTTGTTTATCGAGCCAAAACATACATTGCATTTCTTAAGGTAGCAGTGGAGGCATACAAAGACCTTTTTACTGAGAGAAATGAATGGAAGGAGCATACAGGATTCTCTCCTTCAAGTCACATGTTGAATAATCTTTGCATTCATGAGCAATTGTGAGAGGATTAATTTCAAATCACGGGAAGCTGGAGAGTGTAGCATCTGGTTTTACGAAAGGGGGGGGGGGCTAAAGAAAAAGACCAGGTTTGTGTTTCTTCCATTATTACAAAAGGCCTGAAAACGGTCACACTGAAGCGATTGTTACCATGACGATCTTCTGCCTCAGAGCTGTACATCGCCTTTATGTAGAGCATTTGTAGTGTACACAGATGGACACGTCTCTGGATATGCAATTCAAAACCAAAGTGCCCACAGTTGATATAAAGCAAGGTCGCATGACCCAATACAGGTGATGTCACACAAGGGGGAGGGGCTTGAGACTGGCTATGAACAGGACCAAACTCGGCCAACAGTCTGTCTGTGTGTGTGGCGCAGAAATATCACTGATGTGGCAATCGACACCATAAATGTACAGTTACTTGGGTGTCTGGACAACAGAACGAACGACCTCCCCGTCTCGTGACTGTGCAGTTAAAAATGGGCACATGGTGATTTAAGCTCATGCTTAAGTTGTGGTAAACCATCCAAGCACTTCTTTAATTAATAACTATAAATACACAGCAGCGTTTTTTGTCGGAGAGGTTTGTGTCTGCCTCCTCTCCCTGGGTGAGTGTGTGAGGACGTGTTTGTCTCTTAACGGCTAACTATGCTTGCTCATCTGCTAGAGGGAACATGGGTTATGTGGAATTGATTATCAACGTTCATATAGATTTTCTATAATATATTTATATAGTTATTTGTCCTTTCTCTCACGCACCCACCTTACTTGCTCACTTTCACATTCTCTCGTCTCGCTACTTTTATTCAATGTACACAACGTAATAAACATGGGGATGAGTGGGAGCGACAGAGCTGAAATGACAATCACTGAGGGGGGAGAAAACAAAGCCAAAAAGAACCGCAGTCTTTTTTTTTCATCCATTGGCAGTTGGACAGACTCTGTGGTCAGCCAGTTACAATGGTGGTTTTGGGGGGGGGGAGCGGCCATGTCATCAAAGAGGCGGGGCGGGGGGCTCTTTCTTCGTCGCTGTCGTTTTAGTTGTCGTTTTCGTCGTCTTGGTAGCGGGGCTCATCTCCTTGAGGTTGAGGTTCTCCAGTGCCACGTCCAAGGTCATGACCTCCACACAGCCCATGGCCTCGAAGTCAGCGAAATTCCGCAACGGCCCGTGACAGTCGTCCTCGTCCTCGGAGGAAGAAGCCGAGGCGTCCTCGTCGGGCAGCAGCGTGGACAGCAACAGCTCCGTCACAAACAGGCTCCGGTCGGCCCACTGGGCCTCACATGCCTGCCGCTCCAACTCAGACAGTCGCGGTTCGCTCAGCCTGCCCAGGAGAGAGAGATTGAGTGGTGATGAGCAAGAGAGTGGGAGACAAGAGTGTACCAAGATGGAAAATGACAAGATAGAATGAGAAGGGAGGAAGGGTCCACATTTAGACAATTACAAAAGTTACAAAAATGAGGGAAATCAGACAAAAACAATAGAACAACAGGCCAACCTGCTGAGTAGAAACTGGGAGCTGTGTGTGGTATGCTGCGCATTGGGCTCGGGGGGGCCCGGGTTGGGGCTGGGGTTGGTATTGTGGTTGGCGCTGGGGTTTGGGTTGGCGGCAGCCGAGTTGCTATTGAGGATTGCGTTGGCGCGGCCCCCGCCCCGTGTGGCGTTGCGGGCCGTCTCCAGCTGCTGGCGTGCCGCTTGGGCCTGCTGGCGCTCCAACTGGAGCTGCATCTGGAGCTGCTGGAGCTGAGAGGCCGAGGGGCCCGAGCTCAGCTGGCCGCCCGCCGAACGCCGCACCCCCGACAGCTGGGACAGGAGCTCTGCAGGGAGAGAGGAGAGAGAGCAGACGGGGCAGAGGAGAGAGAGAGCAGAGGGGGCAGAGGAGAGAGGGCAGAGGAGAGAGAGCAGGGGGTAGAGGAGAGAGGGCAGAGGGGGTAGAGGAGAGAGGGCAGAGGGGGCAGAGGAGAGAGCACAGATCAGAGGAGAGAGAGCAGGGGGTAGAGGAGAGAGAGCAGAGGGGGTAGAGGAGAGAGAGCAGAGGGGGCAGAGAGAGAGAGAGGGCAGAGAGGGTAGAGGAGAGAGCAGAGGGTAGAGGAGAGAGAGCAGAGGGCAGAGGAGACAGAGCAGAGAGGGTAGAGGAGAGAGCAGAGGGTAGAGGAGAGAGAGCAGAGGGCAGAGGAGACAGAGCAGAGAGGGTAGAGGAGAGAGCAGAGGCTTGCTGTCAGGATCAGCAGTACAGAAGATACAGGAGCAAGGAGGTGCATGTGCATTTCACTCCTGTGTTGCCAGCCTGGAGGTGGTCTCCACCATCGACTCTGCTACTGGCTTTGACTGACTGACTACTAGCTTTTAGATCAAGTGGTTTCTCAGCCAACTGGCCCGAATGAGGCAGAATACCAACCAGTTAGCGAGCCAGTAAGTCTAAGAGGAAGTATGGTGGTTTCACAGCAAGGCCATATATCTACAAACAGTTAAGACGGTAGTCTCTCTTGGGTGGTCAGAAAGTATCCTTGTTTTGTGGCAGTGAGAGACAGGGTCGTTTCTAGAGCAAGCTCCTAGCTACATATTTATCAGTGGCAGTAATAATAGCTGCTGTTGGCTCGTGAATAATGTACTTACAGGTAAGGGTCAATACCTGAAAAGGTGCTTGGGCCGATGTCATTTATTAAGCGTTTACATACACCTTGAAGAACATTATCCTGCTCATACCTGACCAAAGATTAAAAATAGTGCTGATCCATATGTCCATATGTTTTTAAATTGGCTAGCTAGCAATATCAGTCTCCCTGATGACACCTGAGAGTCTGGCCAGGGAAATATGTGGGTTGACCGTCAGTGTTTCAAGGTTCCACTTGGGAAAGTAGCCTGCGCAAAATGAGCCTGATACTGGGCAGGATCAAACAGCGTTCTGACTGCTGTGAAGGTTCAGTGCTCAAACACTGTCACAGGACCACTACTCTTTGTCCTGTTTTCCCTGGCAGGAAGTGACATAAAAGGCACACAATTATTTTCATTATCAGTAGAGATGTAACGGTATGAAAATTTCACATCACGATTATTGTGACCAAAATTATCACGGTTATCGTAAAAAATAGCTGAAAATGTTCAAAAAGTACTGAGGGACTCACTGAAATCATTTTACAACGTTTTACATTGAAAATTCAGACCCAAAAAGGATTGATACACTCACTGAAATCATTTCACCAAGGCTGCACATTTGCATCTGGGAGACGGTTGCCAACTTTGGTTGATGATGGACAGTATTTACCATGTTTTTCAAAGCACTGTAATCACGGTAACATGGTAATCACGGTACCACGGTTTTAATGATAATTTGAATCGGTACGGTTATCGTAAGGAATTTTTATCACGGTTATCATTAAAACCGGTTATCGTTACATCCCTAATTATCAGTCTATTATTAGAATATCTGTTCTGGTCTTCTTCACTGCAGGGTGATATAAGAGTTGTGTTCACAAAGTTGAGTCATGTTAGCAGCAACAGCAGAACAGCTAGAAACTTAGCAAAATTCTACCCAAGATGATATAGAGAGGTGAGGGGGGATTAAGAACTGAACTTCTCCATTTGAAGGAAGAAGCAATTCACATGCACATACAGTAATAGGCAAAGTGTGGGATTTGTTACACATGTCTCCTCCATTGTAAGGTAAGAGCCCTTAAGAGAATTGACCTATAGAGAGGCAAAGTGGAACGTCACTTCCTGCTTCAGCAGAGAGATTTTCATCCGCCATTTATTTTCCCATAGACATTTCGTAAAATGCTTATAAAATAGTTGTACTTCGTCAAACCAAACGGTTCAGTTAATGCTATAATCGGGAGAGACCATAGAACATTTCACTCGGACCAAAACAAAAAAAAAACATGGAAAAAATATTTTCTTTAAACCTGCATTTTGGTCCCAGTGAAATGTTATACGATCTCTCCTGTTTCTAAATATATCTGTACTGTTTGGTTTGAACCAGTAAAACTATTTTTATACGCATTTTACTAAATGTGTATAGGAAAATAAATGGCGGATGAAAATCTCTGGTACAGTGCTGAAGCGGGAAGTAGGCGGTCACTTTGCCTCTCTATACACACACGACTTGCGTATGCTGTTCTGCACCCGGTCGGGTGTGAATGGCAGTGTTGACCTAATAGCAGATGGACATAGCGTAATTAACATGAGGAGCTGCAATAGTCAAATAACATGAGAAAGTGTTACTTGACTAGTGAAGCTAATTGGACAATTAAGGGGAGCAGGTAATCGGGTGAATCAAGCCTTCACCACCGTGAAGGGGCTTATTATTTGCAATAATGTCTGGTTCCCTGTATATCCCAGTACACAGCTAATTAGCAAACAATCATTTCCACACAAAAACACTCATTTAAAAAGTGATTTTATAACAGGTAATGAAGACGGTTTATCTAATTAGTTCTAAATTAGGGGTGAAGTTAGCGCATGCGGAGGAGGGGCTAACAAGTACTAGTTACGATCCTGCTGGAAATCAGAAGACATGGTGTGAGTCGACAGCATGTATGATAGAGCTCGCCTCCACCAGTCAGATTGTTAGTCTAACAATCTATCAGTCAAGTCGACCACCCAGCAGGTAAAACAGGCCATTAGAGGCCAGGGTGCACTGGAACATGGCCGCTCATTATGGCACAGCTGGAGCTGACATGGCGCTGAACTGGATTAAAATCAGGAACAGGATAAACAAAGAATCGCCACGGCAATATCTGTGCCCACACACTACTTTACTAGACCACCTGGCACCTGCAAGTGCATTCTGAAACAGGCACCAAGGATGTAGAGCAGGGATACTCAACTTGCATTGCCCGGGGGCCACTTTCGTGAAATGATAGAAGGCCAGGGGCCAGTTAATAAACAATCAATATACATTTTTCTGTAGCGGATTGTAGGTTTTTGGGGTGTCAGCCGGAGTTTAGTCTGACAATGTTGTGCACACCGGATAGTTAGTTAGGTTAACACATTCACTGCCAGCCGTTTTTCAATACTGTAGTTAGCTTCTGCCAAGGTTTTTTTTTGAGGATTCTGGCTCATCTTTCAAGAGCCGAGGATTCGTTTCTGTTAGGATTTTGTGAACACACAATATCTCAAAAGAACTAATAGAATGTGTGCTTTCTCTGTCTAAAAGAGTTAGTTTGTAGAGTTAGTAGTTATGTAAGCATTAGCAGTTGAATACAGCATGGTTTCAGCGTCTGAAAATTTATTCTGAGATAAACAGCTTTTTGTGAAATTCGATAGAACAGTCACTTTAACCATTCATTTTTGGCATCAGTAAGACGTCAGACATCTAAACAATAGTTTTGAACAGTAATTTCCTCCATAACAGCAAGAAACACCCCTCTCCTTCAAACTCCTCCCTCCGTGTGTGTTCTTCTTGGCTGCAGCGGGCGTGTCACAAGCTCGTTTCTGTTGCTGCTGTAACCTCGCGTCACCAGGCTCACTGCTTTGCTGCTGCTGTGCCTGTCTGCTGGCGGCCGCTCTTTGGGCGAGTCTGGTGGGCTCGCTCGTTTCTTGGAGTTTCGGTTGAGAGCTTTGATGAAGCTTTTGCGATTCTGGTCATATTTATGCTGCGTGTTTCAAAGTGTGTTCCACCCGTAATCTATTATGCAAATTTGCAATCCCACACCGCCAGCAATCAGCGCGAAAACGAAAGCGTTTTCGCCAATCCATTTTCATGAGAATGGCTTCCTCACACTGCTTTTTGCTTGCCTTCCTCTAGTCAGGAGAGCACTGTCGCCACTTAGTGGGTCGGTGGAATGGGTTGTACATGTTCGGTGGCTCCAATATTTATATAAGAGATGTAAAAGGGTTAGATGCACATCCCACGGTCAAAAAAAAAAATCATTTTTTTGACGTATTAACACCTTAAGTGCCATAGCCGAAATAATTCGTCTTACATAATCCAACGCTTAAGTGCCAGAGCCGAGTTTACTCGTCTTACATAAACATTTTTTTTTTTTTGACGCTGGGACATCAATCAACAACTTTTACATCTTCGAGATCACTATTGGAGCAAGATAATGTGTATAATCTATTTTACCGACCCACTAAGTGTTGACAGTGCTCCCCCAGACGACCGAAATCAAAGAAAAAACTGCCGCGGGACCAAGCCGTTCAAGGAAATGCCGTGGCGATTTTACAGTAATCCACTTGTCTTGCCTGAGAGCGGCCGCGCACCGGCAGCAGCACACAGAGAGCGGAGAGCGATTTGCAAAATAGATCATAGGTGAAACACACTTTGAAACACCTCAGAAAGGCCATAATCAACATCTGCCCATCGCCCACGCATTCCCCGGCCCATCTTGACTCGCACAAGGAGCGTCCGCACGCAGGCAAGCAGGCAGGCAGGCACACAGGCAGGCAGCAGCAAAAGCGCTTCTGACACGCCCGCTGTACAGCCAGGAGGAAGGAGGAGAAGACACACGGAGGGAGGAGTTTGAATGAGAGGGGTGTTTCCTGTTGTTATGGAGGAAATTACTGTTCAAAACTATTGTTTAGAATGTCTGACGGTCTTACTGATGCCAAAAATGAATGGTTAAAGTGACTGTTTCACAAAAAGCCATTTATCTCTGAATAAATTTCCAGACGCTGAAACCATGCTGTACTCAACGGCTAATATCTACATAACTACTAACTCTGCAAACTAACTCTTTTAGACAGAGAAAGCACACATTCTATTAGTTATTTTTAGATGATTGGTGTTCATGAATTCTTAACAGAAAAGAATCCTCGGCTGTTGCTAAAATGAGCCAGAATCGTCAAAAACACCCCTGGCACAACTTACCTACAGGAATGAAAACATGGCTGGCATTCAATGTGTTAATACATCATTGGCAGTGAACGTGTTAAGTACATACATAAGTGCCTGGGTAGCGAGCAGACGGCGGTATTTGACAATTTAGCAGCTAAATCATAGATTATTGAAAGATATTCCATATTCCAGACTGAAATGTTATAACAGAAGTGGAGTATTGGCCAGAATGACATGAACATTCGGACACTTATTCAGCGGGTATCTTGCATGTCTCGTTCAGGTGCACTGTAAAAAAAAAAATATATATTTTTTTTTTTGCAATTCCATCGCGGGCCACACAGGGGGCGCCCGCGGGTCGCCAGTTGAGTATCACTGATGTAGAGTATCTAAGCTACTGCAGTTTTGTTTGTATATTTATGGAACAACTTCTAATAAGACAACTCTTTAAAACCTATGCACTTTGAACATGTGTGATATACTTCAATGTGAACTAGCATGTTGTGTGTCAGACCTCCTGCAGTTGCAGCTGGGTCAAAGTCCGTTAAAGGTCAACAGAATAGAAGTACTTGTATTCTGACTGGCCTGGATTAGGAGAGAGCCCATTATAATATTGTGTATAGTGTGCATGAGTTCAACATGTTCCCATGGCCTCCCTTCGTCTTGCTGTGTGACTGACCTGCTATGGGATCCATGGCCTCTCTGCTGTAGTTGGAGCTCTGTGAGGAGCTCTGACTTGTGGAGAGCCCCCCTGTGGTGCTGCTGGTGAAGTGCATGTTAGACCTGCGTGCACGAGGACCACCCAGTCCACGCCCAGGGTGGAACATCCTCCTCACGTGCCGCACCCCGCTGGACTCATCGTGAAGCTGGCCGTTAAGGAACACACAGCGAGACATGGAATCACACAGTCACTACACTGCCTGCTGCTCTCATGCATGCGCGCACATGCACAAACACACACAAGTGCGTGCACCAAGCATGCCCACTAACAAAAGCTCTGGCCCCGTTTTGGAGAGTCTGTGATGTAGTAGTTTGTTTCACTTTTTATTTTCCTTAATTTTCAGTTCTTGCATGCTAGATTTTGTGTAAAACACTTCCATGCAAAACACTTGATAATCCTGTTTGTTAAAGGTGCTCTATAAATAACTTGGATCTTAAAGTCCCTGGAAACCAAAATCCACAAAAACGTTCTAACTATGTTATTTAGGGTCTTATGTTAGTAATTATATGCCTCCGAAATTATTATGCATTACTTTCAACCCAAAGCCTTAAAATCGACACTTTTCTACAAGATTCTACAAGATACTTCCTCATTGAAGAGAGCAGTGCGCGAGGTGCTAAAATGTAGGAGCTTATGACGTCATAAGCTCTATATAACCTTTGTACACGCACGCAACACGCAGTCCCGCACATTCTGCCTCCATCTCTCTTCAGAGTTCTAGTGGTCCCACACCTTTTTGCAGCTAGCTAACTACGCATTGCATCAACACAAAGGCTCTTTTAAGAACCAACATCTATCTATCTATCTATCTATCTCTATCTATCTATCTATCTATCTATCTGCGAGTTTATCACCGGCGGTGTGTTGGAACCTTGAGAGGGAGAGCTCTCTCCTCTGCCTGCTGCGGCGCTGCTGCTGTGTGTGTGTGTGTGTGTGTGTGTGTG
This sequence comes from Poromitra crassiceps, assembly GCF_964638095.1. Lineage (NCBI taxonomy): Eukaryota > Metazoa > Chordata > Actinopteri > Beryciformes > Melamphaidae > Poromitra > Poromitra crassiceps. The sequence continues at coordinate 19,227,222 of NC_139631.1, read as the reverse complement.
TGCGTGTGCGTGCAGACAGATAGACAGATGACCGTCAGTCAGTACGCTATGCGCTGCGTGGAGCAACCATAGGCAGCAACGTGCGAACACACACGCACACGCACACGCACACACACACACACACACTTTATTTCCTTCTTATCTCTCTCTCTCTCTCCTCTCTCCCTCTCGGAGCAGAGGAGAGAGGTCTGAGATACGTGCATTCGGCGGCATGTGAAAGCCGCTTTGAGCTGCATCTTGATAGGCTGTCTTGCTCTATTTCCGTGTCTGATTGGTCCATTTCAACCTCGCGCCCCCTGCCGCTGGAACCGCCCAGCGTTTCGTTGTCGCAGACTAGCCCCCTCCCCCCTCGCCCCCTCCCCTGCTCCTCTCGCGCTTGAGAATTGTGGACACGCCCACACAGTCAGCGGGAAAAAGGACACTCTAAAATCGAATAGATTCTCATTACTTTTGCCATGAGTGTCAAACCTAAATTTATATACTTTGCGACGTTCATCATCGTTCAAATTTGGCTGGTGGCTTATTAACATAGGTTCCTGTGATGTGATGAACTCAAAATGCTAAATAATAAAGAAATATTTCTGGTTTCCAGGGACTTTAAGATTGCTGTCATTTGGTCGTCCCTGCCTATCCCAGAGTGCAATTCATACAGAGAATACATCTGATGATTTCAATTCATACATCATCAGAGAATACATCTGATGATTTTAATTCATACATCAGAGAATACATCTGATGATTTCAATTCATACATCATCAGAGAATACATCTGATGATTTTAATTCATACATCAGAGAATACATCTGATGATTTCAATTCAAACATCATCAGAGAATACATCTGATGATTTTAATTCATACATCAGAGAATACATCTGATGATTTCAATTCATACATCATCAGAGAATACATCTGATGATTTTAATTCATACATCAGAGAATACATCTGATGATTTCAATTCAAACATCATCAGAGAACACATCTGATGATTTTGGGCTGGTGTAAGCAGGTGCTGGTATTTGAGCACTTAGCACTGTTGGACAGGTAATGAAACCACCTTATGAACTCTGGTCACTGTTGGACTGCACCTTGGCATTATAATACAAATAAATATTTGTTCTGCTTTCCTGAAATGGCAACACTGTGTACTTATGTGCACTGAGTGAAAGAAGTGGTGTAAGCTCACTTCTAAATGAATCCCAGGGCAATTTGTGCCGTCCAGATTGCTTTGTCATGGTAAAGCTGGGACAAAACCCAAGGACCCGTCCATTTATTCTGATCTGATCAGTGAGACTGATCTTATTAAGACTAGAATCTAGTGCGTGCCTGTACGCCTGGCCTGTACGCCTGGCCTGCTCAACGGAGCAATTGTGAGATATGATGTAATTGCCCAAAACAATTGAGGTCTTCCATTGTTTCATTCAACACAGCAGGTCCCCCATGTTGTCTACTGGTTTTCATCATTCAGTAACAGATGGAGCGATTCCTAAGTTGTTTTCAGAAAATTACCCTCACTTCAGCAGTTATCTTCCCATCACTGTATTTGATTCCATCTGAATTAGAGGTGAACATGTAATCTTTCTAAATGATCCCAGTCACAGCTGAGTAGGAATATGCTGGTAGGCAAAACCCTCCTACCCAGAGCCTCTACTGTCCAGATGCCCGAACCACAATCTTTACATTTGTTTATTTACTAAACAAATAGAGAAATGGTGCCATCTATCAATATTGCTGAGATTTGGACATAATCATTCTCATTTATGTTCACCAAACATGGGGATTACCCCGAGTCTAGTCCCATCTTCAATATAGACAAAGCAATCTGGACTAGTAGGGCTGTCAACTTTTCAACAACAAAAATCAAGTTTGAATTAATTTTAAATCACACGTTCAAATAAATTATATTCGAGTTCAACCGATTCAAATTAAAATTAAACTAAACTTGTGTTGCCGCCCTCAATGTTGATGAGCTGTCAACATATATGCTGTTGCAGCCTAACATTTCAAAAGGATATCAAGTCTCTGGGTGCTCTGTGTTCAAGTGTGAGATGAGCAGCAAAGTCATCGGTCACATGATTAGGGTCGCCACCTGGAAGTGCTGCACATATGGGACAGATCTGCAAGACAGGGAGAGAAAGCAAGCATGACAAATATCTGTACACTTCATTTCACTGAAACAGTCGATGTTGGGCTCTCTGGAACAAACACCACCCAAGAAGACTGGTAAATCTCTGCAAACGCTCTATTCAAAACCACCACAAAGCAAGACAGCATTGCACCGAAGTCAGAATTATCCAACGTTTGCACACTTGCACACATAACTAATTTAGCCACTTCTAATGTTTTTTTTTTGTCAAAACCAGTTACTCAAAATCAGTGTGTTTTATTAGCGTCACAAGACAAATATAGTGACTAGTTAGAGCTGCAACGTTTATCCGACACCACGTCACGGTTTTTTTAAGATAGCAGCTGACATTGTCTGGGGCATTATGAATAGTAAGACAATAAGTAGTAATCAACATACTTTACTAGAAATTTTAACCTCTAGCATTTGATTCTCCAATGTCAAGCGCATTTTCCAGACAATTTACTTAATTCACAAATGTTCCAAGAATTTCTGAGGGACATGGGGGTTTCACAGGCTATGCTGAGGAGGGGAACAATACACATGGACATGTTGCCAGTTGTTGAAACCAGAGTCAATTCAGAACAGGCTTCTAACATGGCTTTGGTGGATGGTTGGCTGTGAGGCTCCAGCTTCAACTCACCACTTCTGTGGAGGTCTCTGTGTGCTCGGAGGCCACATGCTCCTGCAGGGAGATCTCCGTGTAGCCCATCCTGCCACAGTAGGGACATGTGAAGGCCTGGGGCTGCTCCACCGAGAAGGCCTCTCCACCGTAGTACAGGTCTGGGGGGGAACCAATATGGACAATTGACATGACACTGAGTTTCAGAGTGGTTTTTAACTGCTAGTACATTTTAGGTGCTGGATTATATTTGCCAACCACAGGTGCCAAAATCTATTTAGCAGCTAGTACCATCTGCTGTGTCTTCGGCAACATTTTTTTTTTTAGGAGATAACCCTTTCCATCAACTGGAACCTAGTGCTTGTGCTGAAGTCCTAGACATGTTGGATCTTACGGGGAAAAGTGAATGGGGTTTTAGAATGGGGATTTCACCTAAATGCATAACATAAGGACTGTGCATTTAGGTGAAATCCCCATTCTAAAACCCCTTCACTTTCCCCCATAAGATCCAACATGCTACTTCCGGACTCATCCCTGCAGTGCTCTAATATGTTCAGGGGCCACATTGTCAGGGCCCGAGGGCCGGACATTTCCCTGAGCTATTATCATTGTAGACTACACTTGACACAACGCGCCGCCCACGACATAAACTTTTTGATTTGACTACATTGACCACGCCTATCATAGCCTTGTCATGGTCCCATCTAGTTTTTGAGACAGAGAGAGGAGACACACAAACTGAGTGGGGAAGGGGGGGGGGACAGAGAGAGACGCAAGGATGACAGGCTGGGGGACACTCCAATGCAGTATGAATGGAGCCGTGAGCGAGTCTGGGCAAATGGCAGCCTGCAACATCGTTCTCAGCTCAATACATGATGAATTGTTAGAGAAACTCTGGAAGACTGTTCAAGTTCAAATGTCTGTACAGCAGATTTCAAAGTATAACTATTAATCTAGTCACTGTGTGTAGGCTCAGTTTAGAAATGGTACGAGTCTGCAGATTATTTGGAAGCTGTTTGTGTCATTTTGATTCATGGTGTGGGAGGAGTTCTAACACACTATAAAAAAGAAAATAAATGCACAGCTGTAGCATGTATGGCTTTTAGTTTTTTCAGTTTTAAATTTTAAAAAGTTGCTATAGCGCCACCACCTGGAAAACTGGCCTCACATACAGTATGAATAGTTAAAAAGGTTTTGTGCATTTTCATTCATGGGAAGGTAGTTTTTGTGAAAAGAAAGAATATTTCTATGATAATGTATTATTATATTATATTATGCATATCACAACAACAGGAAGACAGTCAGGAGGAAATGGCTGCAGTTGTGTTGCAGCCATTGCATCACCTTTACACTCAGCACAGATCAAACAAACCCTACTAACAGCATGGCCTTGGCTTGTATATTAGGATTTGCATGTCTGGTCCACCACAAATCGACCTTATTTTGAAACATGATGTGTGCATGCTGGCACGTGCCACATGAACAGGGAGAAGGGCACTTGCGCAACAGGGCAAATGGTAAACTTGGACCTGGAGAGGTCTGTTTCTTTCTGAGACATTCTACATTCATCTAAACAACATTGAGCTTTTGAGTCTATTTTCCAGTCATATGTTTTGTATACTCTAGGACAGAGTTTTGTATATACTCTAGGACAGGGGTGGGCAAACTTTTTTGGTTGTGGGCCACATACAGAAAAATATCCATCGTCACAGGCCAAACAACATTCATTGTGTTCTGTACTTTCTGCGGTGACAGGGCTGAACGATTTTGAGAAATCTATCTAGTTGAGATTAATTTGACCGATATTGCAATAGGATTTCTGATGGTATTTTGACACACATTTCGCGTTTAACAAATATTACACCTCCTTAAGCTATATTACGATTTCGACAAATTTGTGTTTAATTGAATTGTTCAGTTCACTAGTGAGTGACAGATCAAATGTCTCACGTTGACGTTTCATCTTTAGCCTGCACCAACAGTCACAGTGGCTGACATCGCTCTGACAGACTTTGAGTGCAGCACGATGCAGATTGACAACCAATCAGACAGATGTTCAGAATGCAGTAACGTAGTTAGCGTATCTTAGGGTTTTGCAAGAAATATTTGGTTTCAATGAAGAAATTTGCACACAGCAAATAAGCATGTGTGAGATGGGGGAAATCTGTGGGGAAAGCTGTGTGCTGTGTGTGACATGACATCACTGTAGAGGTGCGCTTGTTTTATGCACTGTGATAGTCTTAACAATGGAACGCTACTATCGTACTACGTTCTAACGCACTCTAGGAGGAATGCATCATATCAGAACCCATTTTGACAAGCCACTGTCACACAGTTTGTGGTCAAGATTTGCTCCAAGGTCAATATTGGTTATATTCAGACTCAAGATGGTAGTAAATGCAAATGACTTGGTAAAGACTTTCTCATTTTGTATTTACCACTTTATTGGGTCATTCAAGCGAGCTCTAATCATAATAACAATATTTCAAATAGCATATGAAGGCAGCTGTTGTGATAGTATTTGATGGGATGCAGTCATGCAGAACATGTTGGGAAGATCTGGGAGATAATGAAGTACATAGTGGACTTTTGGACCCACAGTTTGGCTCAGAACGCCAACTCTCGTAAGGCTGTTTGGGTCAGATCAGACACTACTAGCCAAGTCTTTGGGGTGAAGCCCTGCATCTGAAAACAAAAGCAAATACAGTGGAAAAAGGTACATGCACTTAGGGTTGGTACGATGGATGACGGCATCGACCATCGTTGATGGGCTGACCCCCCATCGACCTCTGAGCCTTCTACATCGGACCATCGTGATTATCTGTTTCGAATTCAAATTTGGCGGTTTTAATGATAAAAAAGGTCAAGTCCACTCAACCGCGACATGTGGGGGACATTAAACAAGCGCACCCAGTATGTGTCCACCAACGCAGGGGTTTTCAGTGTATAGGATCCTATACTTTGTGCAAATAAGGTCTGCCCTCACAAACTCCTATCTGAACTTTTAAACGAATAGTTTTAACTTTTAAACCCAAAACAAAGGCACAGGGAGACACATCATGGCCTATAAAGGCATCAAATGTAATCAGAAACACAATTCGCTGAGTGGTTTTCATATAGGAAGAGAAAGTATCAAATTTGCCGCCATGTTTTTTCTACGCTTCAAACCGTGGAGGACAAAACCTGTTGTTCACCCAGTCAGGTGCAGCAAGGAACAAACATCGAGCCCTCCCACAAGCGTATGATTTTGGGGGACAAGCACCTCCCCAGTTCAGAGAAGCGGTAGAGGAGGATGGGGAGGGGAGGATAAGCAGAAGTCGGCTGTATTGTGAAAATGTTAAGACAAAGAAGAAACTTCACGTTCTTTCCTGTTTTCAACCCAATGTGAGTAATGTTGTTACAAGTCTTCAACTGTGAATTCAACTCGCATGTTTCCATGAAGTCACTCCATTACATACTGTAGGCTGCTGCTGCTGTGTTTCTAATTCTCCTTAATGTAATGTTAGGTTCAAAACTGAGCCCACGCCAATCTAACGTTATATCCGCCAGTAATTGTCAATTTTCTACCAGCTAGTGAAATTCAACACACACACGTTGTTGGTCAGGATCTGTAACGTTAACATTATGTTTTGTGCCGTTCAATATTGCTGGTAGTGACAGCCACTGCTTCAGTGGCCTGGCTCTGTGCTGTAGTAGTAGCCTATCCAAGCCCGCTGGTCTCATGTAGAGCTCAGCTGTCCTATTGTAAACGTGCGGTGCAGCCAAACGGCGTCACGGCACCGCAACGATTTCAAAAACCATTAATCCACTCAGAAGTCCTCCTATTTTGGGGTGAAAAGGGTGACTAGTTTGCATCCCTGTAGATTTTTGATAAATAATCATCAGTAATGTGGACATAACGACGACAGTGCGTGTGTCCAGATAGCAGTTTTAAGTGGTGCAGCCTCTTCTCTAAGTGACATGTGTGTCCATCCGTTAGAGCAGAGATGTGCGCACAGGATTTAGCCTAGGCCCCTCCCCCCCAGCTCTACAAGGAAGTGAGAGTGGAGACAGAAAGCAGCACAAAGCCAGTGAAACGTCACACACACACACACACACAGTGCCAGAGAGAGGGGAGAGGGGGTGGGGGAGAAGGGTCCAACCTGTGCAAACGTGCACCGCTTACTTCCAACACCTTGCTGTAATTCCCCCACCCCATCATAAGCAACAGGAAGTGGACGCAAGGCAAACAAAAGGCGCCCGCTCCCAAGAAGCGCTGCAGCCAGTGTTTTTTTCCTCAGAGCGGAGCGCTTTCAAAGGTTGAGAAATGTTTCAACTTTTCAGAAAAGTGTTGGGTGACGTGAACACTGTACTGTCTGCTACAAGTGCTAACCAGCTGGTTAGTAGGCTAGCAGCTGCTCAGATGACGTTGCAGTGATCTGTATTTTATTTCTCCTCACAAATAATTAGAACAGTTAGAAAATGAAATCACTTTATTGCCATGCAGCCTTTAAAACTAGGAAAAGACTAGACTTATGCCATATTACGATACCCAAAATCCCCAGCCCTAACTCTGAATGAGGTGCTTTTGCCATAAAGACGTGAATTAATTTGACAGTTCTCCAGACCTGGGAACCTGTTTACTGTTTAAAAGGTCACCCCTCATCCCTCACAAATACACGTAGTGGAGTGGAGTCCATCAACAATACAAGTCATCACTACTACATGTTTATTGACAAAGCAAGGCCTGCCAATGGAAACGGCTACTGCCACTTACCAAAGTCGACTCGGGTTAATATACACTGCATGGGATGCTCTGTGGTGTGTCTGGTTGTGGTGGCTCCGCTCTCATAACATGACGCGCAGAGATCATAGTCGTAGCAGATTAAACATTTGTATCGGCGACCTCTGAAGTTGCCTTTCAAACATGCATCACAGCTCACACCTAGGGTCAAGAGGGAAAAAAACAATCATGATGAGAAAACTCTTTAGGGTAGTGCAGCACTAATCTTAAATGTCTGACGATTCTTCATCAGCAAGTCATTTGTTAAAGTGAATATTACTCAGAAGAACCACAATTAGACCAATAAGCAAGTCCCCCCCCCCCCCCCCGATGGAAAATGTTATGGATGTACTGTATTTTAGCTTCAGAAATTTTATTTTTAGATATTAAAGTACACAAATGAGATATTAGAGATAAATGACAGTGAAAGTGACATTTTTCAGTAGCAGAAGATGGAGTCTACTTTTGAAATCTTGCTAGCAAATGATGGAAATTCCTTGGATTCCCCTTTCCCTGTTTTGAGTTGGATGATCAACATGTGCAGTGTAGGAAATTTAAAAAATATTTTGGGGTCAACTTTTGCCCCACTGTCCAAAAAATGGGGGCAATGCATTTACAAAAATTTGGGGGCCATTTTTTTTTAAATTAGTGCATAAATTTGTTAAAGCGTAGTGTGAACAACAGCACTCTTTGTGTGAGTGTTTTTCGCCGTCTTCTCCACTCCTGGCAACCAGTTTGCAGGTGCTGAGCGGAAATTTAGATTGAATCTCAATTTCCTTCTCTAATTGAATGAATTGAATAAAGATTTCGAATGAAGATACAATTATCAAAATCTTGTGGGCAATTTTTGCCCCTTGCCTTGATCATGGTTTTTACAAGCATTCTGAGATTTCTTGGGGCATTTTTGCCCTTGCCCCTGACTAAATTATACTCTGCTGCTACTCAGTGGTGGAAATGGGGGGGGGGGGGGGGGGGGTGCCTGGGAACGGAGTTCCGAGTAAACGTTGAGGGAACGGTGAGAACGAGAGGGGGAACGGCATTCCTTCTCAGGTTCCCCTTAAAAAATGTCTTGCAATGCAATGGAGAGTAGAGCAGTGGAGGGGGCAGCATGAAAGGAGCAGAGAACATCTATTTGGAAGCTGAATAAGCAGCATCAATATCAATGTGCCATCAAGTCTGTCAAGAATCAAATTAAGGGGAAATAACCAGAGCCTGTTAATCTCTTAAATGACCTTTGTAAGACATTTTTGAATAGCTGTATCATAAGTAAAATAAAAACAGTCAAGCATTCAGAAATTATATCCTCCTATGCCTGCAGGTCCCGTGCGTCCAGGGACCCCCATCCTGTAAGTAGGGTTCCCAGAGTAAAACCTAGCCATTTCCACCACTGCTGCTACTTTGCTACTACACTGCTCATGTGAGTATCTGCTCTCTCACACATACATAAAATTGCAGTATCAAAGAGCACTATGCATGAAGCTCACTCCTCAGCAGCACAAAGCACTCTCGTTTCTACAGCACTAACCAACACTGTCTAGCGCCCGACCTATTCACCTCTGAATACAATTATTCACACATCACCGCTTCATTCATCATAACAGGAATCTTACAATATCCAATTCGTTCTCACAGCAACGTTACCTACCACTCCCAAAATATGCGTTATTATTATATGTGGTGTTAAAGGTAAACTGAGCCCACTACGTTGAAGACCAGGCAATTCTTGATTGACTACGACAGACGTGCAGCCGCGGTGTATTGTATGACACAAGGCAGTCTGAACTCCCTCATATCTCCATTCATAGCTAGCAAGCAGTTAGCTGAAAGTGACAATCTGATCCTGCTGTGCTGGCGACTAACAAGTAGCTAACGCTAGCTGCTGCAGTGACGTTAGTGTCAGTAACATCAACCAGACCTCATAGATAAGTAACGTTAACTTGATGTTACAGAAGTAGACTATTGACATCAACACAGACGTGTGGGAATAAAGGCCGCGTGGGCCTACCCGTGACTTACACTAACCTGGCTTGCTAGCTACCGTTAGCCATTTAACGAGTACATTTGTTAGCTTAAGTTAGCTGGTATGCTAACGTTAGGCAGCTAACGTTGACTTTAACTAACGCAACTTTCTATGTTAAGTGTGTTAGCCGAGTCAATGACCGGTAATGTTGGCCATTTGAGAGGAACAACGAACTTAATTTATAACAAGGTTAGCCACAAGGACGAGGTTAATGTTCAGTTAGTCAACTGTGAGCTTATGAGACTGGATTCACTGGGCCAACTTTTATCAGGAAGGGTGCTGAAATGAGCTAACAGTTAACTATGGCAAGCTTCGACCGAACAGCCATCTGCCATTCGCTCCTCAATGTTTCCCATTCTCGCCAGGCACTCCCCTACCTAACCAGCTAGCCAACGTTAACCTAGCGTTAGCTATATAACCTATTAACAGTTAGCCTGCAAGCTAGCTACCGTAGCAACATAATTAGCTAGCCCCTTCCGCTTATTTGTCACCGTTGTTTTTGATCGACTGACACTGATTGTATGCATTTTTTAAACAGAATTGCAATTGCAAGGGCCGTTGAGCTGGATAGAGACTGTGCGGCCGCCATAATGTGTCCCCACCAATGAATGCACTGCAATACACGTCCAATATTTTACTGGTGTACTAAACACTAGCCGTGGTTAGCTGAGCTGCAAAACACGAAATGCTAGCTAACGTTAGCTAGCGGTACTCTCAAACATTTCTGCGTACAACCCCAGACTTCATTCCATTCCATTGTGTCAATCTATTCTTACCTTCATGACGGGACATCCTAAGAAACACTAACACAGACCCCTGTTCGGGCTCCCTGGCTTGCAATACGGAACAATGTTGTTAGCCGGAGAGAAGAGAAGAGAAGCCGGGGCTGGCTGGCTGTCCCTGGCCTCTTCCCTCATGAAGGATCCGGTCTGGCACACTGCCCCCTCCGCCTCCCTCCTGCTGTGTCACCGTCGGATGCACTGCTAGCTCGGGCCACTTGACGGCGTAGTTGTCTCATATTATTGTGGTTTGTTCTCTAGGTTTCAGGGGTCCCCCAGTAGAAAGGGGGAATAACTATCCTTTATTATAAAAAAGTGAGCAAGTGGATTCTGTCTGTTTCAATTTTTGTCCTACTGATGATGTCACAATGCCTATGACATCATCAGTGTATGACAAGATGATTTTGGTCAATAATGATGTCACTGATGATGTCACAATGTCTATGACATCATCAGTGATCATCTTATGACATCACTGATGATGCATAGGCACGGATGGTGCCATAGGTATTGTGACGACATCAGTGATGTCATAGGCATGGTGACATCAGTGACAGTGATGTCATCAGTGATGCGAAGATGAACAATAAGTGCACTGTACATGCCAATAAAGCAGATGATTGTGCGCTGTGCATGCCAATAGAGCAGGCATCGGGCAAGCCAGTTTTCACTATAATTCCATAATAAGTAATAGCAGAATATATGATTATTTTGGTCATGGGTTTCATAGACTTCCTGAAATAAAACATCTAAAAGCAAAAATCTTGTCAAATGGAAGTTTGTGGTCTAATTTGTATCAGTTTAGGGATCCTTGACGTGAAAAAGTTAGAGAACCACTGCTCTAAAGTTGTGACACCACGGGACCTTGTAGAGAGTTCCCAGCAAAACGAGAGTTTGTTTCATTTTTTGATTATTATTTCAGTTATTAGGCGTTTAGAGTTAGAGTGTATTGTGCATGGCTTTCCTGATCAAGCCCCCCTCTCTCAAAATAAATAAAATATTAAAATATAAAATATTTATCAATTTTGGGGTATGTGACCTGAAGAAGTTTGGGAACCCCTGTCCTAAAATAGGCTACTATGGCCTTGGTCAGTGTTAATTAATAGCACTAGGCCTACATGTTAATAATGACATAGGCCTACATAAAATATAATAAAAATGAAATACCTATTACCTGCAATAGCCTAAAAGCTCTACATGACATCTCTGGATGCTCTGATTGATTGAACGACCGTATTCAAAAGTCATGCAAAACCAAGTCCTGGTATTTGGCTGAGAAATATTATGAAAGTAGCCTAATATGAATGTCGAATTTTACTTCAACCCTTGGAGCTATTTCCCATCACATGCAGCATAGTCCTGGATGCAATTAGCTTTCTGGAAGTTATTAGGCTACTTGTTAAAAAGTGAAAACAGTGGCTGCAGTGCTGAACCAATGAAATGGCTGCAAACCAAGATGAAAAAACTAAAAACATAGGTAGCCGACAACTGCTGGCCAGTTGGCCCTATAGGTTTTTACCTGCATTGCCTATTCCATTAACAGTAGAACTTATTAGTCACTCAAGCCATTTGCATTTAGCACTAATTAAGAAGTGTTTCAGGGCATCCAAAAGGTTTTGTGCCTAGAGTCTTTGAGAAATACAGCCACATGTTGGAATTTGTTATAGTATAGTGATAAACAACAATTTCTCTCTAATTTACAGGTTCACCCAACAGTTTATGAAACTAAATGGTTTGAATGCGGTTTAGAGAAATTGTCAATACAAATGGCCTCCTGTCCCCACTCCTTGTGCTCTCAAATGTGCTGTAGTCATAATAGCCTGGATACTACTTGATTGTCTCAATATTTAACAGTGCCTCATTGTTGGGCCTTGCCAGTTAGACCTTGTATGGGCGAAATCGGGAAAAGTCAGCATACTGCAGAATCAAACTGGCATTCAGGCTGCCCTGCTGACTGAGGTATGGGGGTGGACAAAATAACAGAACCTCCACATGAAAAAGGACTGACATTTTGAAGTAACTACAATTGCCAAATTCATGTTAGGCCTGAGTTGGAGAGATGAATATTGCATTGTATTGTGTTGTATTGTATTGTATTGTATTGTATTGTATTGTATTGTATTGTATTGTATTGCATGTGCCATGATTGGGGACAGGTGCTGTGCAAGACAAACGTTACTTTTGCTAACTTTGGGAAATACTAGGAATTCTTTGTGAATGAGTCTTCCAAGTGAGTTATTTGATTCAACTCACAAACGTGATCAAATATAATTTTCAGTTGGGGCATCACAGTGGCTCACCTGGTAGAGCATGTACCACAAAAACTTAGTCCTCCGTGGGGCTGACCTGGGCTCAAATCCGACCTGTGGTCCTTTGCCGCATGTCATCCCCTCTCTCTCTCCCCACCTTTCCTGTTTGCCCACTTTACTATCAAATAAAGGCAAAATGACCCCCCCCCCCAATATCCTTTAAAATATATAAATGTCAGTTAACAGCAGTGTTAGAAATAAAGCTTTAATGTCTTTCCAGGAACTGGTCAAAATCACTCTCTCCACCTTGTTGATTTTTTAAGTATCTCAAACAGTCATGTGACTTCAATGTTGTGAATCATGTCTGAATAAATTGTTCAGTGAATGAATGGAATTAGCAATTAATTTGCTGATTTGGATGGGATACCACAGCACAGTCACTCACAGCAAGAAGAAGACCCGTGTTTGGTTCCTGGTTCTCTCTACAGTATGTGGAGTTCGAACCCCATGACCTCATGGGTTTCCTCCCAGCGCTCCAGTTTCTGCCCACGGTCCAAATATAATGCAAGTCAATGCAGGGCTGCCCATACACCGAATTGCTTGCAATGAATAAATGGGGGGGACTGATGAGTCCGCTGAATCAGTTGTTCAGATGTGGCCTCCACATCTTTCCCTGCAACACCTCCCTCCAGCCCACTCCTCTAGCTGGACCTAAGGAGGTTCATACGCAAGCATCTTTTTGGCACCTAAAGCCACAGCGACTCCTTCTAAAGCAGTGGTTCTCAAGTGGGGTCCTCGAGGGGGTCCCAGCGGGTCCCCAGCAAAAATTTGAATAATTTATTTTCACTAGAATTCCAACAATAACACAAATACAGAATGCATGACTATTTTGGTCATGGGTTTCATACACTTTCTCTAATAAGACATCTGAAAGGGTGACAACCCTCCCACTCCCCCGGCCCTGTCTTGCAGCAGCCTGTTGTTGGGGTCATTAGTCTGATTGGGTGCACCTGGGCCCAGTGCACTCATTGGGCTTAAGAAGACCTTCAGACCATTCAGTCTCTCTCTATCCTCACCAATGCACCTTTTGTTCAGTTTGTTTGTTATGTTATTTGCCCCCAGTTTATTGTTTTAGCTTTTACTCCCCTCATATGTTACAACTTAGCTCAAGGAAGGAACAAATGAGGAGAGTCATACTTTAAAGTAACATTTAAAACAATAATTTATTGGCTAAACCTATAAGGGAAAATAACAAACTACATTAAACAAACGGAACAAAATGTCAGTTACCAATAATAATAATAATAATTTCAAACCCCAAAGTAATTTCTGTAAGTCGATTTGTTTTGAGGGTAAGTAATAATAATGAAGCTGTCTCTCCATGGTATATGATGTCACTGATTTGTGTGTTTCCATGAGAGTGGCTGATCAGGATGGATTCATGACTATGCTACATTGCATCATTTCATCATTCGACTCTGTTGCCTTGGATGCAGGATTATGCACCTTCTATATGTCCACACTTGACCCTATATGCTAAAAATAGAACACTTTATTTTGGATACTCCCATAGCAGGCACAACCTCATTGATGCTTCACTTGACCTACATAATGTAGCCTACTGTTTTGGGCAATTATGACATCATCAGGCAAATCACCATGTGTGGGAATGCCTCATAAATGACAAAACAATTGACTTTGAAAATAATACTGTAAAGTTACCATTAATGGTTTATTATACACACGATGGCACATGCCATGTGTTCTATGGCATCACAGCCATCTACATTTGGTCATGGTGTAGGCTACTGCCTATAGGGACACAACAGGGCACGTGATTAGACCCATGTCACTGAGCTGCAGCTTGACGAGTTGGCAAAGTATTAACCCACTGACCGTGGGTCAGACCGGGTGAGAGCGGACACTGTGCAGCCCACAGCATCATCACTTTGGTGGCAGTGATTCAAAGCTGTTCACATTCAAATCTGTTCGGGTGGCAGGTGACACTTCTTACTGGGTTACGTGGGTGCGTCTGTATGTACACAAACAGAGCTGTTTATTGTAGCCAAGACCCTGCGTGAGCGAGGCTATTCTTCCCCTCATCAATTGAAACTGGTCCGTGAACTAAGCTGAGCGCTTGGCAGCGCGCCAGGCGGAGGGGACAGTGCTTTCAGAGTGAGGTAACCCTCGCCCTCCCCCCACACGGGTTATTCCCATGCATGGACGCGCAGTTGATGCATACGCGGGTTTCCCACGTATGATAATGGCCAAATGGCATTTTCTTTTCTCCACTGCTCGAATTGTAGGCTAATGTAGGCTAAAGTGGAATGTCACCAATAAGCTTCGGATCTGAGTCCGATCCTCACAGATTCGGATGTGCGGTGCCAAGAGAACATTTGGCGACTCATTCGATGATGGGCTGCTTGTCAAAATCTGGATAGCCTAATTTACCAATATTTTACCAATTAGGCATCTACAAATTCCAAAGAAATCCAGGCTAGTAATCAATTAATTCTGGATTTATTTTTTTTATTTTTTCTGATGACATCCTAGCCCTAGAACATGCGTCACGTACACACCCGAGCAGTCAAGGGTTAAAATGCGCAACGTGAGAAGCCTACTACGACTTCATTCAACTATGCCACGCCTTCCAACGTAAACAAATGGGGGCTTGACCAATAGAATCGAGGATAGATCAGCCGATGATCAGATGACCGAAAAGGAGAAACTATTTAAAACTCTAATGAGACACTTGATGCAAGTTCATACATTTCTTGAGCACCGGGTTTCACATCACACCACCGGCTCTCGTGGCTCCTTTTAACATTAGGCTACTGGATCTGTAAACTACCACCTACCGCGCCACCGGGCTCTGTGAAAGACAGTTAATATTCCAAGAAAGAAGGTTCCCCCACATTCGTTTGTGGTTGAGAAATGAATCATATTACCCTTTCATTGTGGATTTTCCTTCAGTGTGCTACTGTGTTCTTTTCGTCTGGGCTTGGTGAAAATGCCGTTCTTAAAGGTAAGAAGTAGCCTAGTATTTTGTTCTCTCACTCAAAGTCTACTCGTGTAGTTATATTATATTTTCCAACCAAAAGGCGCCGGACCGGAGTGTTGCGTTAGCCTACTACGATTTTAAAGGACGGAATTAATCTCACTCTCAAAATATAAAATGTAAATTCCCGACACCCTCACCGACTTGATTAATTTGTAGTTAGTGGTTTAATTGCATTATTAGGCTACAAATATGTGTGGCATAGTGAGTGAGCTCCAAAAGCGGGAGTGGATTTTCGACCGATTACGTGTCCTTGAGGAAAGCTATCAGTGGCACACTTCAACCCAGGGAAGATGGGCATCGCCACGTCTGTGAACCGTGTGAAAGATGTTCAGCTGAATCCGCGTTTTACCACGCACCGGCACCGCGCTCACAAGCTTTTATTACCGACCAAACGAGTCATCTTGGGCTAATGGGCTTTGTTGCCAATTTACCAAACCAAACCACGTGAAGTTAATACACTTGATTCAAATCGGAACTCTGGCGTGGTTGGCGCGACAACGCGTTTCCAGACCGGGTTTAATTCATGTTTTAGCTTGCAGCGAGCTGGAAAGCTGGATAAACCGGTGATGGCCGGGAGGGGGGTTATCCCCTTTGAATAGGCTACCATACCCTTGCAATGCATCGTCAATTTTAGAGTGAGTTGGGTTTAGCCAACATGTGTTGCCAACACAGCCCTGCTAGAGAAATGTAAAAGCATGGTCGATCAAACAACC
The DNA here is from genome assembly GCF_964638095.1 of Poromitra crassiceps. Classification (NCBI taxonomy): domain Eukaryota; kingdom Metazoa; phylum Chordata; class Actinopteri; order Beryciformes; family Melamphaidae; genus Poromitra; species Poromitra crassiceps. The sequence continues at coordinate 19,210,891 of NC_139631.1, read as the reverse complement.
CAGTAATTAGCCTACCCTTTTGGCTCCAGGGCCGAGCGCTAATAGCCTGAACCTGTGAGAGAATGAATTAAAAGATATGGGTGGCGGTTGGCCCTGCTCCTGTGTCACTCAGGACGGCGCACACGCTGCACTCATCACACATTTAGCAGATGTTGCCACAAGAGCAGTTAATTGGCTGTATCAGCTATTGCAGAAGACCCTTTTCACAGGGGCCATTTTGTATCGAAAAGGCAGGTTAACACAGGTGCAAGCAAAACACTAATCAGGGTTTCCAACTTCCATGATTGGAAGTTGGAAACCCCCCTTACTGTTTTGCTTGCACCTGTGTTTACCCTGCCTTTTCGACCCAAAATGGCGCCCGTGAAAAGGGTCTATTGTAAAAAAAAACATGGTTGGCTGAAGGGTTGACATTTAGGAGATGAGTAAATCTCTTAAGTCTTATTTTATAGGCCTACACTGTGCACACATCAGACAGGGAGGAGATGGGAGGAGGAAGCAGGTTTGCTCTATTAAGGTGCACCCCCCCCCCCCCCATGACCATTTATTCAGTCTGATCTAATATCCTATGTCTCTCAGATGGAGAAAGTGGATTTGATGAACTGTCCGTGCACGGCACAGCGCCTGATGACGCCATCAAGTACAACATGCTCAAGTACAACATGCACAAGAGATCTGGTCTAGATCTAGATCTGGATCAGGACGGCTGTGACCTGCAGCTTCACAACAAGCAGCGTCTAGAGGAGTGTGGCTTCAATGCCACAGCCAAGACCATCTTCATCATCCATGGCTGGACGGTATGAGCACAGCACACAGACATGCAAGCACCAATAAGACTACAGTGCACTCTGTCCACTAGGGCTAGTTGTTCTCAAAGTGTGGTCAGGGGTCCTTGAGTGAGTCCCCAGCAAAAAGGGTAATCATTTATTTTCACTATAATTTCATCCACAATTACACAACAGAATGTATGACTGTTTTGGTCGTGGGTTTCATACACTTAATAGCAAAACATCGTATCAGATTAGGGACCCTGGGGCAAAATGGCCACAATGGTCTTATCACTTGGGGATCTGTGGTCTAATTTGTGGCAGTTTAGGGGGCCTTGATGCGAAAATGCAAATCACTGCGCTATGGTTTCAATTATTCTCTCGCTACAACCATCTCTCGCACCGCATTAGTCTTGCAGTCAGATGTGAGTGTGTGTTAACAGATGGAAGTGCTGTCTCTCATCTACAGCTCTTTGGTTGTTGGAATGTATCATGTGAATGTCAGATAGCTGAGCTGGGTGTCTGGGAGGTCACCAGTGAAGGTAGTCCGTAGTTTGGCTGAATGACTGACTTTCCTCTCTGTCTTTCTTTCTTTTCCTCAGATTGGCGGGATGTTGGAGAACTGGATGAACAAGCTGGTCTCTGCTGTCATGCAGCGGGAGAGTGAGGCCAATGTGGTGGTTGTTAATTGGATATCACTGGCTCTAAAGCTCTACCCCGATGCTGTCAACCACACCCACGATGTCGGTCTCCACATTGCCGCCATGCTCAACTGGCTGCAGGTGTGTGGTCATTCGTCGTCTTTGTACTTAGACATTTTGAAACCAACTTGGTTTATTCTTAACACTAGCAATCTCGCGCACTACGCGGCGCGCAAAAGATTCCTAGGCTCGCCCGCTGCGTGGGCTCGCGGCCTTGCCCGCTCGCTGTGCGTCACATATGCAGCTCGGCCGCTACGCAGCCTCGCCTGCTCTATGATATATATATATACTGATATATAGCTCTGTCAGGTTACCCGCACGGGTGCTTTATCCTCAAACCTTGCTAACACAATCGTTTGTAACCATCATCATCACACTGATATCGGAGGTCCCTGGCTAGGTTAAACACAATTGAACACGGAGTCTCAGTCAATTGTAAACAGACGTTCTCCCGAGGTGAGCAAATGAGTGCAATAATGGCACTGGTTCAGTGCCATTATTGCACTCATTTGCTCATAACATTAGTTACAAAGTACAGTAGCCTCACGCAGACTGAGGTAGCTAGTGCCCTACATAGGCCAGGTGTCTTTGTATGTAGGGCAGGGCTGATGTATACATAGATCTCATAAATTCTCCAAGGGCTTTCTCTGCAGAGTTATACGGAATGCAGGGGACATGTATAAGTGATTCATGGTGTAGTGGCGTGATAATGAGGCATCTTGGCAGCTAAGACAGTAGAGGCAGTAACACTGAGTGGCAGCAGGACAGCGGAGTATCTGCGAAGCCGTACACTTGTCGTAGCTCTCGAACACTTCCCTAACAGCTGGAGTATAACGCTTCCCTTTAGAACAGCTGGAGTATAACGCTTCCCTTTACAACAGCTGGAGTAGAACGCTTCCCTTTACAACAGCTGGGGAAGGCAAACGGTCCAGGTGATCATTTGGCCACTGAACTTGAACTTCACATTCGATCATGTAACATGTTCATATACACAGATTTCCTTCTGTATCTCCCGTTTGAAGAGATCCTGGTCTTTGTCAACATGACTGACCTTTCTTTGCATTTTGTCCCCAAAAACAAAAGTTTTCAATGGGTGTGCAGAGGTGAAACTGTATGAAATAAACTGAAATATCCTGTTTGCATCGCAAATGCATGATGTTTCAGGGACATTTCTTGACATCTCTACGCAATAGTTCTGTTACAATCTGATATGTTTATTTTGATACCTTTAAGGTTTTTGTGCCCTTGAAGGGAAAACGACAAGGAAAGCATTTAATATTAGTGGGACAAAGCCAACAATACCGTTCTTCAAATGTACTGTCATGAAATTTGACAAATGGCGAGTGAGGACGGATTTGGGCATACCGCCACTTAGTTGTAGGCATGGACAAAGAGTGTATTTCATGGAGACAAACTGAGACAGATGGTGGAGGCGCTGTTGCATGGAAGGGAGCACAAATATATTCGGAGATTGGCTCGGTTGCAGGCACGACTGATTTGTCATTGGCTGTAATCCAGGACTGGTTCAGCATGGCTTAGCGTTCACGGTGGCAGCTGCTGATATGAATGTTGCATTGCTTTTGTCTCACAGGATGAGCAGCTGGCTCTGCAGAACGTGCACCTGATTGGCTACAGTCTGGGTGCGCATGTAGCAGGTTACGCAGGGACTTATGTCCGCGGAACCATTGGCAGAATCACTGGTAAGTGCAAGATTTGCATGGGGGGGGGGGTCCTAAATGCCACCTTCAGGAAAAACAATTGCCGCTCTCCCTTTTAGTATTTGAGGCATGAAGTTTGGTGATGACACCAAAGAGTGCGATGTTTTTGCCCCAAACTTCTGGCTAACTTCTGGCACTCGTAGGTCTAGACCCAGCGGGGCCCATGTTTGAAGGCGTAGAGCCCGAGAAGCGCCTCTCCAAAGACGATGCCGACTTTGTGGATGTGCTGCACACCTACACCCGAGAGGCCTTGGGCGTGAGCATTGGGATCCAGGAGCCAATCGGGGACATTGATATCTACCCCAACGGAGGTGACGTGCAGCCAGGCTGTTCGCTGAGCGAGGTGCTGAACATGGCGGCAGGAAGTAAGTATTTAACAAATGGCTGCTCGTGCTTGAACATAATTGGCTTGTGAGGTTCAGCTGTCCAGGGGGCAGGAGGTTCAGATCGAGGGTTATGAGTTCAGTTGTATTAGCTGAAATCAGGAGGTGATCCCTTGAGTTTTTCCTCTTCATTTGTTCCATTGCCACCTTGTCTTCGGCCTACAGTGGAGCTGAGTTGTTTTGGAATATCATGGCATTATGCCTACACTTTTGTAGCAGCCAGGTTCAAGTTAAGGTGTTAACTTGATACGGTGGTTGTATCCCCACCTCTGCTAAATGGTATGAGTTAGTTCTGTTGCTTTAGAGCATTTTGCAAGGTAGTCTGTAGCCCATCTAACCTTCCCTCAATGTCCCCAGATTTCATGGAGGTGATGCAGTGCGAGCACGAGCGCGCCGTGCACCTGTTTGTGGACTCGCTGATGAACAAGGAGCACGTGAGCTTTGCCTTCCAGTGCACCGGCCCCGACCGCTTCAAGAAGGGCATCTGCCTCAGCTGCCGCAAGAACCGCTGCAACAACTTCGGCTACAACGCGAAAAAGATGCGCAAGAGACGTGACAGTAAAATGTACCTGAAGACACGTGCCGACACTCCGTTTGGAGGTGAGTTGACGCGAGGAGAACACCAGGAAATTCAGTGCATTTTCACCTGCAGTTAGTCTTATCTTTTTTTTCCTGTAATGTTGGCTTTCTGGGGGAATACTGATAAGGGACTCTACAATCACTGAAGGGTTTATCTTCATTAGCAATATCAGTTGTATGATTCCACAGTAAACTAGTCCCACTGCACACTATTCTTACCCAATGCTCCACCGTGGATCAGCCATTAACTCTTAACTTTTTAACATTTAAGGCTACCACTACCAGATGAAGATGCACGTGTTTAACAGAAATAAGTCAGACAACGCAGATCCCACGTTTCATGTCCAGTTGTACGGCGGCCACCACGATACAGAAAACTTGTTTGTCGATGTGTAAGTGCTAAACCTTCTTCCCCTACTGCAAAACTGCTCTTTGCATATGTTGTGGTTTGATCTCACTCGCTACTCTTAAATATTTGTTTGAATCTATGCAGAATTGTTACATGTGACACATACTGTACATGTAGCGAGATTCTGTGTTGGTCATCTGGTTCTCTAACATTGTCTGATATTCTTCTCCGTCCACCCAGCCCTGACAACATAGGTCTGAACCTGACCAATACCTTCTTGGTGTTCACGGAGGACGATATTGGTGACTTGCTCAAGATCCGCTTGAGCTGGGAAGGAACGACAGAGTCCTTGAGCTCTGTCTGGAAATCCCTGAAGCACACGTTCTGGTCCTGGAACAGCACGCCTACCAAGCCTGTGCTGGAGGTGCGGCGGATTCGCGTGAAAGCTGGAGAAACGCAGAAGAAGTAAGTGGGCGGAGCAGCTGTGTGATCGACGCAAGTCTGTCAGGGCTACCTAGAATCATTATTTAGTACCCCGTTCATACATTTTCTGATTTGCCATTTGTGTTGTCACAGGTTCACCTTCTGTGCCCAAGACCCTTTAAAGACTGAAATCTCACCAGGGGAATCGCTAACCTACGTGAAATGTCGTGATGGCTGGGAAGTGAAAAGAAAACGGTACAGAACATTAAAATATAGTTGGATAGCTTGCTGTGATCTGCAGTTATTAGTAACCCAGAACAATGGAACACTAACTGTCATTTGACTCTTAACATAATGTGGATGGGTGGGGAAAAAATGTATAACGTGCGCATGTATGTGTATATGTATATATATATATATATATATATATATATATATATATATACATACGTGTGTGTGTGTGTGTGTGTGTGTATATATATATATATATATATATATACGTGTATGTATTCTATCTATGTTTTACTTTATTTGGTGTTTTTCTTGGATTTTTTTCCTTTTTTCTTTCCGTTAGCTTTTTCCTCCATTGATAAGAACTGTTGCTGATGTACTGGTACATTCTGATAATTAATATCAAATCAAATCAAATCAATAAAATAAAGTTGAAAGCAAAAAAACACACAATTTACAAAACCTAATTGAATAGGGAGCTGCTTAGTGTGTGTGCAAAGTTTTGGCAAATTCACAAACCTATCAAATCTTTTTGATTGACAGAGTGCCCATGTAAAGATTCAGCACTTCCCTGAAGCAATGCACCGTCACCATGGGGACCCAATGCACCGTCACCATGGGGACCCAATGCACCGTCACCATGGGGACCCAACGTGGAATACGAGAAGCACTTTGATAGGAGGAGGATTGGTCAATGCACGGTGGGAGAGGCTTGATGAGCACCTGGATGGTTTCTATTGGTTTCTGATCACGATGACTCTGGGCCCTATCCAATGGGAGAGCGAGAAGGCGGCGCGCGGGCTGGCAGCGGGGGCCGCGCCTGAACGTTTTCAGATTGCCTGAGGATTCACAGAACTTTGTACGGACTAGTGTCAACTTGGACTAGTGGAGTAGAATATGGATTTGTGTCAGTGGACATTCACCAGCAAATGTAGTCGCTGTACTGTACATTTTTAAAAACGTTTTATTTATGAAGAATGGAAGCACTGCAAGACCAAGCTTATTTATCCAAGCACATCCTGAATGCATTTCCCCTAGCTGCAGTATTTTTGTCTGTTTGTGTTTGTGTGTGGTGACCTGTGTGTGTGTGTCTTGTGTGGTGATGTGTGAGTGTGTCTATGACCAAGAAGTGTGCCTTTCTGCTGAGAGAGATTATTGATACACTGTATAACCGAAGGGGATAACTGAGCTCATTGCACGTGATCTCTGCATAGTGTTACTGTATGCGGCTTATTTGGGGGGGGGAGGGTGTTATGTACATAATGTAAATTAAGTTTTTGGACAAATAAAATTCACTTATTTGTACTAACTTGATCTGCCTACATTTTTTAACCACTTGCCCTTTTTTAAGACCTAAGATTTGTCCTAAGGACACAACAAGTGCCGTTCCTGTTTCAAGTGGGTTATCATACAAGTTGACTAGTGTAAATGCCTTACCAGAATAAGGAAGAGCATCGATAAAACAGGTTATGAGATCCCATCCTGTAAATGTCCACAAAGATTTGATCTTCTGTTTTCGCATGTCCCAAAATCAAACTTTGCTTAACTCTGCTAATTCAGTCTTCCAATTTCACACAACCTTGCCCATGCAAGCTTTACATCATTCCCTCTATATCATAGAGCCTATGAGTGAATATACAGATGAACAAGATAAACTGACAGCTTTTTGGAGGTCATGCAGTCTCTCGTATCTTGTATCTTTTAGCCATAAGCTCAAATCTCTCAAAGTGAAGGATAATCACTGTGTAAAGTTGAGGATAATCACTGTAATGTGCCAGTCGGAGTGTGAAGGCCGCAATAAATCAGGACCCCCTCAAACATTCCAGGGGTTTTATGACACATTTCCATCTGTTTGTGCATGAAGTGGTGTCCTACTGAGTCCTTTTCCCCCTCTGAAGAGCCTCCAGCCAGACGTAGTGAGTCACAGGAACTCAGAACGATCATGACGTTTCAATCACGCCATCCTCTTCCCTCCCCTGTTTCACGGCAGGGAAGAGGATAACCATTCATAATGGCAGCAGACAAGTCAACTCAGTGCCTGTGCTCTTTGCCAGCGTGAATACTCCCCGTTAGCTAGCATGACTCATGCCTTTTTCTTTTGATCTCTGTGATGAAGTTCTCGCCTACACTTTCACTTTTTAGTTGTGTCTTTTGGTGTAAACCCTAGATGTCATGCATCAGTAGCTTATTGATACAGCAAAAATAAATAGCATACAATGCAAATTTGCAAGTCTAAACACATTTGTGTACATGTTTTTCCATTTGTGTACGTGATAATGACATTTTTGGTTGTTACTCAAACCCAACCCCAGTAATGTGGCGGTTAAAGAGAAAATGGCGCTTCATTCAAGATTCAAGATTTGTATTGTCACTCCGTGGTACAAGTACGCACGTGTGAAATTCTTATGCTGTAGGCTCGGTTACAAACAAGGTGCAGTAGGTACAATAGGTGCAAAATCACAGCAAACACAATCAGAACAACAATAGTGCAACATAGTTAACTAGGGCAAACATTGTAAACAGTGTATGTAAATAGAATAATAAGATAGTAAAATAAGGTAGTAAAATAGAATAATAAGGTATTAAAATAGAATAAGATGGAATAGATATAAAAGTGTCCAGATGTGCAAAGAGGTGTGCAAATGTCAATAATCCAGGTTTATTGAGGGTTTATTTATTGAGGAGTATCGTAGCCTGCGGAAAGAAACTGTCCCGCAGACAGTTTGTGTGTACTCAACTCCCTCCGTTAACCACAAGGACTTGCTGCACTGTGTATATGTGGCTTTATGTGTGTCTCGTCAATGGTTTTGTTAAATGGTTGTTGTTTGCTGTAATTGCACTGTTATTGGTTTTGTCTGGTTGCACCTTATTGTGATGCACTTATGTGATGGAACTATGATGCAGTGTCTATTTCTACATCCTGTATGTACCGAAAACAAATACCACTGGCCCTTATCATGTGGCAATTAAAGTTCTATTCTATTCTATTCTAAGTGGTGAAACAGCCGGTCAGCAGGCTCTCAATGGTGCCTCTGTAGAAGTCCCTGAGGATTTGGGGCCTCAGGCCAAATCTCTTTAGGCGTCTGAGTCCGTGTAGTCGTTGTTGGGCCTTTTTGATGACAGTGGTGGTGTGGCTGGCCCACGTCAGGTCCTGGTGGATGTTGACTCCCAGGTAACTTGAAGCTGTCCACCCTTTCCACCACCGTGCCGTTGACGGTGACTGGGAGGGTGAGTCTCCCTCCCCTTACTGTAATCTACAATGACCCCCTTGGTCTTGGAGATGTTCAGGGAGAGGTGGTTGTCCTGGCACCACTGTTCCACGGCATCCACCTCCTTCCTTTAGGCCGTCTCGTCGCCATTGGAGATCAGCTCCACAACTGCTGGGTCGTCTGCAAACTTCACAATGGTGTTTGAAGTCTGTGTCGCCACGCAGTCGTGGGTATAAAGGTCCTACCAGAAGGGGCTGCTGGAGACACAGCCCTGAGGCGCTCCTATGCTGATGGTCAGTGGGGAGGAGGTGAGGTTGCCCACTCTCACCACCTGCGGTGGTCTGTCAGAAAGTCCAGGATCCAGTCACACAGTGCTGTGTTCAGGCCCAGATCCCTGAGCTTGCTGATCAACCTGGAGGGCACTATGGTGTTGAATGCTGAGCTGTAGTCCACGAACAGCATTCTCACATAGGTGTCCCTCCCCTCCAGGTGGGAGAGGGCGGTGTGGAGCACGTGGGCGATGGCATCTGCTGTGCTCCTGTTGGGGCGGTATGCAAATTGTAGAGGGTCGTGGTTGGGGGGGAGTGTAGGGCGGATGTGTGATATGACCAGCTTCTCCAGGCACTTGCTGGCTATGGGAGTTCATTACTCCAAGCATATGTTGCACAAGATATCCTTCTGTCTCACCACTATGTGATAGGTGTCGGGTGTCAGAGAGCACACACTGTCCCATGCTTTTTGGTCTTCCCCTCCATTGTCCGGATTCTGGACCAAAATATTTGACTGGTACCCTAAGGCCTACAAAATAACCCTTCAACCGGAGGGCGGAACTCCCCATCTTCGGCTGCTCGGAATCCTCTTTACTCCTCCCAACGGCCGTGGAGCAATCTCTGACACAGGGGACGACTGTTGCCAAGAAACTCATTCTGAAGGAATGGAAGTCCTCCTCTCTCCACCTTCTTTTCAGCTCTGGCTGACGGACATGGTCTCAATTATACGTATGGAGAGACTCAGGTTCTAGAGGACCAATTCATTTAAGAAATGTTTTGTTATCTGGGACCCGTTTCTGGCCTACTTTGACGAGGTTAAAAACGACAAGTGACTTGCCCAGCCGATTTCTTGTAGGGGATCCCATGCATGGTATCTCTTGCAAGCATATAGGCATCTTACGTGACTGGTAGCACCACTTTGTAATGTTGGAATGTTGAAGATCTATGTAGCCTATGTTTTGTTTTTTTCCCTCTCTCTCTCTTTCCTTTTCGTGTCTGAGTCTCATCTTGTTTTTCATATTCTGAAAAACCGCAAAATAAAATATTTGAAAAATGAGATAATGGCACTGTTGTGTCTGACACTAATCATCATACCCCCTCAGCGTTGCTTTGGTGACTTGTTTTCACTATCATTCTGGTCAACAGTAAAAGTACCTAATTTCCACAGAGGCCTATCTACTCGCCTTATATGGAAAACCACGTCTGGGATTAATAAGATACCATGTGACTCAGTGTCTGAAGGTTTGGTGTATCATATAAAATCTCTTTAACGGTCTTCTGCATGTCCTTACCTTTGCAATAAGTCATTAATCCATTTCCACATTAATATTCCATATTTATCTATTGGAGAAAAATAATAATTTGCCTTCTTCAAGTCAATTTGTTCCATGAAGTGGGTGAATTGGTGGAAAGTGCAAACCAATGAGATGTAAAATGTCAAACTTGCAGCACAATACTGGATAAACTCGTTAAAATACTGTTAGCATTGCTGTCGGCTACTGTAAATGGCCTGGTGTGCTGTAATCTGTTAGTGCTAACCTACGGTACACTAAAGGGCATGAAACACAAAGAAACCACGAGCAGCTTCTAAGTTAGAAAAGAAGCCTTGCAACCAGAAGCTTGCGAGATCTAAACGTTTTGACACGGGCTCCCGTTTGAAATACCACTTCAGGACTGTATGTACCCTCTAAAAATAAGAATGCTAGTCTATGGTCACATCACATGGACACGTGACCTTCACCATAACTTATGTCAGTCTGTCCCACAGTGCTTAGTGAGTACAGGATCCATACTGTAAGCATACAGCTTCTTCTGAGAGGAGGAAAATTGAATCTAGTTGTCAGGTCACATAACCACATCAACTTCACAAAGATTTCAAAGACAAACTGTCTCTTCGATCTTGCAATCCTGTGGGAAATGCGTTCATTCCCTGTGAAGGAGGAACATAAACATGAACACAGTTGGACATGTAATGCTTCTAGTTGGAGGTCCTATAAGCAGTTGTTCTGTGTTATTGTTTCCAGATAGGTACTGTAGGCACAGCCGTTCTGATGCCTTCGGTTAGCCGAGTGCCACGTGCACGGCGGATTAAAGGGTGTTGCCGTGTTGGTGCACATGATGCCACATGTTAGCAGGATGTTAATGCACCGGCCGCTACCCTCTGGATCAACAGCAAGGAATCAGAGGGGGTGGGTGGGGTGGTTGGGGTGGGGTAGACTGATGCAAGTCCTCTGTCCCACGCACACGCTGATTGATTGATTGATTTATTTTGGTGAAAGTCAACACAGATACAGGGAAACAGACAGTTCACCCAGGATAAAAACACAATAAAGCCTTGCGGCTTATTTCCATTGCGGTCCTGAAACGTACAACATTTAGAGACAAAAACACACACAAATGGGAATCACCATTCAATACTCGAATTAAGACTATTTACATTATTTCTAGATTTAAAGGAATAATGGCACGCTTGAATATTATACAATACATAACATTTGTTGTTACATGTAAGGAATTAACATCCGTTGCAAACAAACTAGGTGGGGGAGGGAGGGGGATTGCGGGGGTTTAGCAGTGGGGGGCGGGTGGGAGAAGCTCGTTCCCACAGTGACTGGGGGCTATGCGTATCGCTCATAGCAGCCTCCATCTATATGGCCCCATTCAGTTGAGAACGAGGGAAGGAGGGGGGGGTGAGAAGGGGGGGGGGGGGGAAAGCCGTGGCAAGCCGTCAGGCGCGAGGAACCACTTTGAAGGATGTTTCAGGAAGCGTTCGTGACATCACGGCGGTCACAGTGGAAACACTCCAGCAGGGCCAGCTGTTGACCTCCTACACCTCATATACCTAGTGTGATGCCCAACAAGGGGATGGCATACCAGTCAAAGTCTGCCAAGAGTTGAAAGCATGGAGAGGTCACATGTTCTCGCAAGGTTTCCAAGTAAAAGGTGTACTACATTTTCTCTGAATGCAAGAGGATAGGAGGACAAAGGTGGGCTCATGTCTGACCCACAGCTGTTTGGGGAGTATATCGTTACATTATGCTTATTTGAACAACAGGCTCACTAAGATATTTGATCTTAGAATGTTGTTATTGAAGATTTGCTGTGATAATAAAAAATTGGGTGGTGTTATACTGAGTAAGTGAGCCTTGCAAGTTGCAATCATGTGACATGCTGTAAGCTCATGTATCTCTGTTGACATAAAGCAGATGGACTGTATATTGAAGGAATCACCTGTTGGCTTAATGTATCATGCACTACTCTGCCTAATCTATCCTCTTGTCCGTCAAACACATCTGTCCCTATGTTTTTTTCCCATGGCGCTGGGCCAGCACGCCCCGCCGAGGTCAGAAGAAAAAAGTCAGGACTCACTCACTCACTCACTCACTCACTCACTCACTCACTCACTCACTCACTCACTCATGGATGTTTAGTGAGGCCAGGGAAGGGAGGTAGGGAGCTAGGGATAGGAAGGTCGTAGAGAGTCGGGGTTCGAGGGGTGGAGACGGATATGGGTGGTTGGGGGATGCAAGGGGGGCTAGGGGAAGGGGCCATAGGGATAGAAAGGTGACAGTCAGGATTCGAGGGGTTGAGTTGAGTTGAGTTGAGTTGAGTTGAGTTGAGTTGAGTTGAGTTGAGTTGAGTTGAGTTGAGTTGAGTTGAGTTGAGTTGAGTTGAGTTGAGTTGAGTTGAGTTGAGTAAACTTTATTATCCCCGACGGGCAATTTGTTGCACAGCCAGCAGTACACTTAAAACATTTTTACACACAAACAGATTAAACACAAGAAGAAGGAAAAACAACAAACATAATTACATGTTGTTTAAAAAGCTAATAGCAGCAGGGACAAATTCATTTTTGAACCTGTTTGTCCTGCATCTTGGCGTAGTAAATCTGCGACCAGATGGAAGCAACCTGAACTCACTGAACAGGGGGTGACTGGGGTCGGCAAGGATGGACTGAGCCTTCTTTATGGCTCTGCATGCCCTTATACAGTTGGATGAGGTCATTGAGGTTAATGCCGGCAATTTTACTGCAGGTTTCAGCAATACCTACTAACCTATTCCTGTTTCTCAGGGCAAGTGACCCAAACCAAGCAATAAAAGAGAAAGTTAAAACAGACTCAATAAAACGAGAATAAAACATCCGCATGAAAGTGGCGTCGACATTAAAACCTCTAAGCTTACGATAAAAGTGCATCTGCTGATGGGCTTTAGCACAAACAGCATCTGTGTGGGGTTCAAAGGAAAGCTTGTTGTCAATGATTGTCCCCAGATACCTGTAGGCTACTGAACAACTTCAACAGCTTGTCCATTTATGATGGAAGGAGGAATGGGGGGAAGGGGGGGGCTTTTTTCTCAAATCAATTAACATCTCCTTAGTTTTTGACACGTTTGTATCTAAAAAGGAGTGTTTACACCATTCGCTAACATCATCTACCACTGGACCAGTCGTCCGCAAACTTGATGATGTGTCTGCCCTCATGACGACTCTGACATTTGTTGGTGTATAAAATAAATAAAAGTGGAGAAAGAACACGCCCCTGGACCGAACTACAGTGGAACAAGCAATGGGATCAGATAAAGTACCATTTACTTTTCACCTTTTGAGACCTATTAGTTTAAAAATCAACCAGCCAGCATATAGTCCAAAGTCAATGTTAAAGGTGCTGGTGTGTCTGTCAGCTAGGGATGGGTAGGGGCAAGCGGCTAGGCAGATGTGCGTGGTGGGAGGGGGCCAAGGACGGGCGGGGGCAACGGAACAGGGGCCGTTGCTAGGGAAAGGAAGGTAGTAGAGAATCAGGATTCGAGGGGTGCGTGGCGCGCGCGCGGGGGGGGGGGGGGGGGGGGGGTGTTAGGGGGATGTTGGTGTTGGTGGTGGGAGTGGAAGTGGTGCCATAAGGCTGAATAGATACACACCACTGCACCGTGGACTTAAAGGTTTGCACATGTTATATTATACATGTCTTGAAAAGCACTGGTGGACCTGGAAACTGTTGTTATGATGCTGCACACTCATCAAATGAGAAAGTAGAGCTCAATATGTATTTTTCTTCTTATCTGTTGCTATGGCCACTGTGGCCAGTGTGCCTGAGAATAGCACTGTTTCTAGGTGGCAAGACACAGGCTAAACCTATCATAGACTAGAGTACATTATCGAAATAAATATCAGGCTGATATCCTCAGATGGCCCTCTCTTCAGAGCTCCCAGATGCTGCGCTTTAAAGTCCATTATGTGCTATATAAATAAATACACAAATATATGTTCTAACAGTTACTGTGTACTGTACACGCCATGTTTGTTTACTGGCAGCTATAATTATACCGCTGTCACCTGGCACTCATGCGTGTGAGCGCAAGTGCTTGTGTGTGTGTCATGTGTATTGCACATGCATGTATGCCAAGTACAGTGTATGGATCATATACGCACAAAGGTGCTCAGCACATGTCTGCTATAGGCGCACGTGGGTGAGGGGGGTGATTTTCCACAAGCCCCCTCGGGGCCTATTGGTACATGCATAAAAACGTGTGTGTGTGTGTGTGTGTGTGTGTGTGTGTGTGTGTGTGTGTGTGTGTGTGTGTGTGTGTGTGTGTGTGTGTGTGTGTGTGTGTGTGTGTGTGTGTGTGTGTGTGTGTGTGTGTGTGTGTGTGTGTGTGTATAATAGTATATCTATCCTATCCTGGTGTGCGCTGGAGAACTTTTTTATATTCTTGTGATCGTATAGCATGTTAGGCTACATATAGACAGGGTGGACCTTTGAGACATGCTTTTGTGATGAAGGGCTATAAATAACTGTAAACTGTCAATTCCTCCACCAAACAAAGACGATACGAACCCATGAGACTGTGATGGCAACAATGGGACAGGAGGCACATTTCTACTGTCACCTCACAGAATTTACCAAGGAAGTTTATCAAGTTGGATGGCAAAGGGCAAGTTATCAAGATGAATGGCAAAAGGTGGTGGATATTGGCTTTTACAATGTCCTCTCTGGTGCCAATGTTAATTCTGACTTTAAAGGCAGAGTGCAGTTTGAAGATGCAGGACTGTGAAGCTGCTCCATGGTTATCAGGAGAAGTAGAGACACAGGATCAAGGATGCTATCGCTGTATGTTTAACACCTATCCTAATGGAGCCTTGTATGGAAACACAAGCACCTGCCTCAAAGGTGTGTGTGTGTGTGTGTGTGTGTGTGTGTGTGTGTGTGTGTGTGTGTGTGTGTGTGTGTGTGTGTGTGTGTGTGTGTGTGTGTGTGTGTGTGTGTGTGTGTGTGTGTGTGTGTGTGTGTGTGTGTGTGTGTGTGTGTGTGTGTGTGTGTGTCATCATGGCAAAATGTGATCCTGGAGGGAGAGACCTATTGTATCGGGAACTACCACAGAAGCCATTTGAGTACTTTGCCAGCCCGGGTGTTTATATGAATGCTTGTCTTTCTGCTGACAGATTTTGCGAACATAATAGCGTCCAAACCGTGCAAGCTCCAGTCACGAAACTTTACAGGTGTGTGGTTAACATCAAAATGAGCCCCCTAGACTCCCCCAACTTGCCCCCCTCCGCTCCCACGTTGGCCTTCCCCAATTTACCTCCCTGGCCCACATTTGTTTTATATGCTGCTGGTGTGATCCCTTCAGTTGTGATCAGTAGTGTGTTGTAAGAACCTGAGAGATGCTTCAGGTTCTTTTCTTTTTCCTTTCTTGTTTCTTTTATGAAGAATTGTGTTCTATTGACTTCATATCATGGAGCTGAAACTTCCTTTAGTTCTTAATGAAGAGCGCAAGTTGTAGAAACCAGTACCGATAAAGAGGCACGGTGGTACAGTGGTGCTAGTGGTAGTGCTCTCTCGCCTCGCACACTCGCCTCACAGCAAGAAAATCATGGGTTCGATTCCTGCCCGCTGTTGACACTGGGGGTATGTCTCCGCATGCCTTCGGTGCCTGGTGCCCAGGCATTGAAGTTTGCATGTTCTCCCCGTGCTCCCCAGGTTTCCTTCATATAACCCCCACTAAAAACATGCAGAAGATCGTCATCTGACCAGCAGCGGTTGGCAGAAGTTGGTCGCCGGGCGCTTCATTGCAGCTGCCGCCTGCTCCTGGCCTGACCAAGGAGGAGAATGAGCCAGGATGGGTCAAATGCGGAAGACAAATTTCACGGCGCCTCTGCATTGATGTGTGTCTGTGACCAATAAAGAGGTAATAAAAGCAATTAAAAGTGTTGGGTTTAATTGTATTATTGTATTCTGTTGAGGGGAGATGAGTCTGAATAATCCTATGAGGCTCACATTGTGAAGTGCCCTTTCCCATGGTTTGTGGTTTACTGTGTGGTGAGTATGGTGGGATTATCATGTTTTACGGTAATAAAAGCTACATTACATAGAAAGTCATCTACCAAGCAGGCGGGGGAGGAGGAGGAGGAGGAGGAGGATGGGGCTAGCCGGGGTCTTTGTCCTCTAATAGACGTCCAGCTCTGTTCCTACTCAAGCTGGACAGCTGCCTGCCTCTGATGGCCCACTGCCTGGTGTCCTCGCTCCCTTTCACCCCCTGAGAAGGATCGCTCCGATCAGACCATACTCTGCCCTGACCACACCCCTACCACCACAGGCCATGCTGTGCTAACACAAGCACAACTGGAGAGACCAGTGATCCAATGGCGGAAGATCTGCCCACCCAGTTGACCCAGTCAGGGTGAAGCTGATAGTGTTCTGTTGAATGTGATACAACAGCAATTGCTCACATGCAATTTCCTGGAACGGGGGGATTTTATTAGCTTTCCTCTGAATGTCATGACTTTGCCATGATTTTTCCTTAGAAATATTACTAATATTGCGGTATTGAAGAAAAGAAAATAATAACTTGCTGAGTCAGAGTCAGTATGGTTTTAGGACGAATCGTTCTACAGCTTTAGCATTAATGCATGGAAATCACAACAGCAATAGAGAACAAAAAATACACAATGACCATCTTAAAACAGATGTGTGTCTCAGTTATTGGTAAACAACAATTAGACAATATGAAGTTGTTGGGTGAATTATCATGTAATCAGAGCTCATATATTATTTTTTGTCTTCTCACATGTGACCTATGATTGTGTCGCGATCACAAGGTTGATAACTATTGTCGTAATGTTATTTTGTTTCATTGTTATGTTCCATGTTGTAGCTTGTTATTGAAATTATTGTTTGTATGAAAACGGCAGACCATCCATCATTTCAGTTTTGAGAAAGGGGCAGGTATAATAAGTTTTCTTCTTCCTGCTCCTTTCCGGCCAATTTGTTGGTGTGTATTGGTCGGAACAAACAAATAAATAAATAAATTATGGGAAAATCATGACAATGGGGTCGCAGTGAACATATGGTGATGGGTGTCCGGGTAGTGCAGCGGTACATTCCCTGCCTATCGACACGAGGGTCCCAGGTTCGAGCCCTCGTGTTGCCTCCAGCTTGGTCGAGCATCCATACAGGCACGATGGGCCGTGTCTGCGGGTGGGAAGCCGGATTAGGGGTATGTATCCACAGTCTCCTGGTCACTGCCTCCTCTGGTTGGTCGGGGTGCCCATGCATGGGGGGAGGGGAATGTCCGGATGGTGAAACTCCTCGCTGTCAGGTGAAAAGAAGTGGCTCCTAACTGCCCATGTATTGGAGGAAGCATATGCAAGTCTACAACTCTCCACAGATCGGCAGAGGCGGCGGAGCAACGACCGGGACACCCTAATTGGCCAAGTACACATGGTACATGGAGTCATGGACTGCATTTACATAGTGCTTTTATCCAAAGCACTTTACAATATCTGTTTATGATTGTCAGATCTGTTGGCTCTGATGACGGCAAGCTACCACGCAGGGTGCTGGCACAACCATCAGGAGCAATTTGGGTTTCAGTACCTTGCCCGTGGACACTTCACCTACATTGTGGACTGGAGGAGCCGGGGATAAAACTACCATCCTCTTTTATCCAAAGAGATTAGCGGATGACACCCTCTACCTCCTGTGCCACAGGAAGTCACTGTGCTTGCTTACTGCTAGCAGCTTCCTGTCAGTAGGCACAGACGAGACAGAAACCACACGAAGCTGATGAGTAGATAAAGATGAGACAACAAACCACGCAAAGTTGATGAGGAGATAAAGGAGAGGAAACATCTGAGCAGAGTGAAAAACACACATATTTTAATCAAGATTAATGTGCATAATAATAAGCACATAAGTAAGCAAAAGATATAGCACATATGAAAATGACTGAAACATTCACCAAGCACTAACTACTAATATTGTTTGCAAGGATGAGGTTAGGCGCGCTTCCACCCGAGACAGCCCAACAGGCTGGTCCGGTGCTCTCAGAGAATGTATAAACTTGAAAAAAACACTTTAGGTCAAAAAAAAACCCAAAGTAGGCCACTGGAGCACACGGATCCTTCTTGAAAAACTTTATTGAAAAACTAACGTTTCGACGCCATGCGTCTTCAAAATATTGTTTGTTTTGGGCAGTTAGAGAAAGAGTGTTTCCTGTTACATGTTGCATGCAAAGCATACTTGTGGTGGTGGCATGATGTTTTTGATCAAGTATTTGCAGCATTGGCAATGATAGTCTGACAATTGCAATTGGATCTATAAGTGAAGGATGATGAGTTTCTATTGCATGATTGAAATTATAGGAGAGTCTAGAATTTAGGGGAAAGCTTTGGTGATTTTCTGCATCATGAAATGATCACAGACAGCGTCTAGACTGGAGGTCAGAGAACTGTAGAGCTGAACTCCCTACAGGTGACTGATGGACTCTCATTAGAGTTGGAATCTCCCTCTTGAGGACCTGGTTCACTACAGGAGGTGGAGTGGAGATGGAGGTCATAAACAGCAGCACTGAAATGACAGCAGATGGCAGACAAGCAAGGAATAGCTATCGGCCGTGATATTGTTGGCTGGTCTTGTTTTCACCTTGCGAGTCTGTGTGTGTGCCATCATGGCGAAATGTGGTCCTGTGGTCCTAGTACATCTATTGTAGCGGGAACTACCACAGAAGCAGTTTTGAATAGTTTCCCAGGTGTTTATGTCTGTGTGGACAGATTTTGCAATCACAGAAACCATGAAAGGTGTAGTCATGAAACTTTACAGGTGTGTTAGTTGACATGGAAATGAAGGCTGAGTTTGAAAATGGGTGTGATCCGAACAAGGCCCACCCACCCACCCCCTACTTTACGCCGCTGGCACGCATTTGTTTTATGTCGCCGGCAACACGGCCGGTGTGTTCCCATTGCAAGATGGTCTCTAGTTTAAAATTCTGGCAGCAGCATGATGATTGGTTATCTAATGCATGGAGAGATCTGATTGGTAAAAAAAAAGAGTAAATAACAGAAGCAGGAAATGACAACTAACAGCATGGGGAAAACCTCCAGTATCAAAACTAGAGAGAGACTGTGTAGGAAAAGTAGGTTAGTCTTCCTGATTTAAAGTTCTTTACCTTTTCCATAGCACCTGTAATACTGTATGAAGGGAAGCTACTGCCGTAGAATTTATATATGGATGTTTGCCATGTTTTGACATGTCAGAGTCTTCAAAAGAGAGACAGTCGTCCCCCCCCCATTCCACACACACACATACTCACCCACTCACTCACCACCATGCCTTTTCCGTTCTCAGCACACACAAACTCAAAAGGCGCTCCCACACTATCACAGAGAACATCACTGTTAACGGGACAATATTGGATTCAAACACTCTTATTCACTCCACTCCAAACACACACACGCACACACACACACACACACACACACACACACACACACACACACACACACACACACACACACACACACACGCTCACACACACACACACACACACACACACACACACACACACACACACACACACACACACACACACACACACACACACACACACACACACACACACACACACACACACACACACACACAATAGGTTTTGAAATGTTGGCCCAAGCTGTTTCTTCCAGGGCTATTCTATGGTGTCAGAAGCGTAGGCTAAGGCTTTCTCATGGGAAAGAGCCAGAGCAATATGAAGAATGCAAAAGAAATGTGCTTGTAGTCTGAAAGAGAGTTAAAAAAGAACGATAATCTGCTGAGAATAGGATTTATGTAACTGTCACATGTTACAAAAGGATACACCCCACTACCATGGATTAAAAGTGAATTTAGGGTGTAGCTACTGTACAGTAGACAAGCGGATTGTCTGAATTTCTCTTGCCATGCGGCTGAGCTTACGTTGTTGTGTTAATGGCATGACTGACCCCCAGCCCCCCCAGCCCCCCCGCCCCCCAAAAATACAGATGGTTACAGAGCTGTTATTGATGATGTGTTACTCATTTTATGTTTTGATTGTGTTGTAATAAGGTGTAACTATCTATTAATATCACTTTACTTCCTTTTAAATGACTTCTTCAAATTCACATTTATACTTAGACTATTATTTGTCTGGGTCAATGATGGGTCGTGCATTCATTTGCAAAGCATTAAACTCCAGTGCAACTATAAATATCTCTAGAAAATCTTACTCTAATACGGATGTCCAGATTTTTATTTTTGTATTTATTTTACAGCAAATTCAGTGTCCAGTGTTGATTTTTCACTGACAATTATGTGGAATTGCAAAGTGTTGATAGGAGTCCACTCAGAGTTTAATTTTTACACTCTCAACAGCGACTTGATTGCTGTGCACATTGAAGCTAATTTAAGACTCTCTTCTTTACACTGAGTCGTGGATGAAAACAGACACCTTCCACAGTCTGGTTGCTTCTTGGCAACTTGGGCAGATAGAAGATGAGATAAATAAGCAGCCTTCTCCAAAACAACTGTTCTTTAGAGTTCCAAAGCAAAAACCATCCAAACAATCACACTGTGAATAGAAAGCTGTAGCCTAGTTAACATTTTCACTTATGGTATTATAGATCTTTTTGGAGCTCAGTTGTTTTGGCGAAAGCTCCTATGGAGTTGTGCTGGCAACCTCTGTGTGTGTGTTATATAGACAAACTTCATCTGTGTTTCAACTAGCATGAGGGTGAGTTAGATGATGACACAATTTTCACTTTTGAGCGAACCATTCCTTTAACAAATGGAAATTTGTCTTTTACGTTTTGTGGCAGGCATGTAGGTCACTGGATGATATGTCAAGCCAAATAAATGGATGGTATACATGGTAATTGGCTTTGAAGTCACATGGTTGATTCATATGATTTGAAGATTGTAACAGGCTTGCACAGCAGATCAAACATGGTGGGGTCTCCATGTACCCCCCCGCCTCGCACCATGGCAGCAGACAGATCTCACCTCAAAGCAAACTTCACTTTCCATCAGAAGTACAGTGGTACGGAATGAGGATTTACTGTTAATCTTTTAATACCACCATGAAGTTTCCAAAGACGTATTTTTTAATAGGGAGGGGGACGTTTTTTTTCTTCACATGCACTGATCTTGACCTAGAACATGAGATTATCTAGGTTTTTGTTTGTCTGTTTGTTTTTAGATCTATCTAGATGTTTTTATGTTCGCTTTGGCCAAAAGTAGGCTAGTAGGACAACAACCAAGGCTTCAAGCAAGTTTGTGCATCCTCCATATATACAGGAGCCCAGTAAGTCATGTTAAGTATTAACCACTGCACAGAAGCGTCACCCTATTTTGTGGTTGTATATAGTTATCTTAGCAATGAGTGATTAGTGCAATATCTGCAGGGCCTACACACACCCTCCTCTGAGGGCGTAGGAAATAAATGAAATATGCCGATATACCTGCTCTACCTGCTCAATACACCTTTGGTAAAACAAAACAAAAAAACTAAATGATTATCTTTAAAAAGCAAAAATTATCCCACATATCTATGATCAGCTCAGTAAATATTTGTTAACAAATACAACTTATAATGTCAAACAGTGCCATTTATTAGTAGCAGCTCTATTGACAATGGGAGGCTGACTTTGAAGATCTACGCCCAAATGAGCTTTATTCCACTGTAGTGCTTTTAACTGAATCAGTGTTCCCATATCCATTGAAAATGACCATGTAGAAAATGAATGGCTACTTTTACAGTGTCCACAGCATCCAATTGATTAACAGTGAGTGGAGGACATCACAGAGTCTCACTAAAGTTTCACATTATTTGGTGAAAAACCTGCTTAATATGTTTAACCTTGAGTGGCAGCTCTAATAGGCCTATCATATGAATGCAAATTCTGTTTAGGGTGGAGTTTAATTTCAACAAGGTTCTGTGCCACTGCAGTTTGACACGTATTTCCACCATCAGCCATTTGCTCAAGCTTTCCTTCCCATCACTACATTTTGCCACCATGGTCAGATTCCCACAGATGTCCTCTCAGTAAAACGATCGCCTCTCGGACTTCCCATCTTCTTCCCTATTATGGGAAGGGACCACCTGAGCTCCACTGTAGCCTGATGTTGTGGTACTGTATGCTGTGGGAATGTTGGGTAACTGACAGAACCACCCGTGTCTTGCCTCGACATGGCTTATGCAACCCCCTGAAGGCAGTTGACAGTGTTCCCTCCTCAGATTACACACACAGTAGGACACAAAACTCCTCACATAACACTCACACACCCCTCTGCTCCCAACTCAACTGTGACTGTGACTACTCTCCACACAAAATCAACCGGCTCAGAGTGTGAGGGATTTCCCTCAGCATTGTGCATTTTGTGAATGAGTGATTACTACACACAATGTGTGGCAGGCAGTCACGCTCGAGAGATAACAGGCCGAGATAAGAGCTCCAAAGAGAGAGAGAGATCCCTGATTGGCACACACACCAACTAACACTAACCACTTCCGCCTCTGGGGGCGTGTGTTACTCACATGAAAGAGTCAGAAAGGATGAAAAGGAGCGTGGGGGAAAGTGTGAGAGAGAGAGAGAGAGAGAGAGAGAGAGAAGGGAGGGGTGGAGAGAGAAAGAACACAAACGAGTTGATTGGCTGAGGGCACAGTGCCTGATTCTAGGTCCATTGTGATTGGCTGAGAGGTATGGCCTCACCTTAAAAGAGGGTTACTCCAGTTCAATGACATTCTGAAATTTCCGTGCATTTTGCATGTGCTGGTGTGGCTCAGGGCCTACATTCATTGTGGGTTTGTGGGCGGCTTTTCTCTAAGACACGCATACATTTCCCATCATGGGCCGTGCCAGTGGCCTTGTCGGGGAGAGAGAGATTACGGCGCTGGCGGGCATCGATCTGTGCTCTCCTGATCCCTTCAACTCACGAGACTGCTGAGCCCTATTTACTTTTTCACTCGAAATCCGGGAGGACCAGTCGCATGCTCCACCAACCAGTTAGATTTGTACCATTGGCACAACCCCTGACCGGTTGTGATCAAACAGCACAGGCCCGGCGGGTCCTATTTGTACCATAAGACCGTATAAATCCGCACAAATGATTTTGAATGGAAGCTCAAAGGGCTAATAGGAGTCTAAAGCAGCGTTATGCATCTCATTTAGCCTGGATTGACATACCGCCATTCAGCCATTCAGAGGCGAGAAGCAGTCAATATAATCACCAATGGCAAGGGAAGTCATCTAGAATGAACAGCTTGGAAGACATCATCAGGGACCATCAAATCAACGTTCAAGTGAAATGCATTTGCAGGCATGTACACCTTCCTGTTCTGTGTACTGGAGCCACCTCCCATGCCAACCCTAACCTTAACCCTGACCCCTTCCTCCCTCTCCACCAGCAAACCTTTCAACTGACCCTAATCCCCAGACCGTGACCCTTTGCTCTCTGTGAATGTTAGCCAGTGAATGTGTGGCAATCAGCCAAACAAAGGGACTTTGTGTCAAACGCAACTCTAACTCTGGTGAGAAAGTGGCTGTGATGGGTTATTATTTCCCCAGTTTAGCCTACTTTTAATTCTAAACTTGTGGCAGCGCGTCCTCAAATGCCTCTTAATTACTTCAGTACCGATTCAATGTAGAGTCATTTGACTTAGGTTGCCTGTCATGACTGAGCCCAAATAAAACCGATTGTGATCCCGTTAAACCTAGGCCTGCATACCTGCTAATAAAACAAAAACCTCATATTTGAAGTCACAACGAAACCACATTTTGAAATCATCTTGTTTCCTTGTAAAAGGATGTCAAACTGTTGAAACAGGATGTTGGGGTGTGACATAGCAAGAGATCATCCTCCCCCCCCCCACCCCACCCCGCTTGGTGGGAAGTCACCAAACGGTTATGTTTTCCAGGAATGGGGGTGCATGACTTGTGAAATAGGTGTGGATGGCGTGACTTCTTCTTCAGTGATGATCTCCAGTAAGACAACATGCTCAAATGTAAACCAAGTGTGAAATGACTCGGCTTGGATGTTGCCAACATACACAGACACAAGATTCATTTACTCAGCCACAGTCCTGAGCTCCGACCCCATTCCAGTTAATAGACCTGACCCAGTGTCAGTGTGTGTGTGTGGGGGCGATGAGTGTGTATCCTGTTGCCTTATAAACACAGCTTTATCACAAGACGTTTCATCCAAAACTACTTACCTGAAGTCTAAGCAGTGGCAAAGCACTTAATGTAGTTTCCCCCTCGATTTGAGTTGTGTTTACTCTGTGCTGTATCTTTTTGCATATCCTTCCCACATATTTGTAAAGTATTATTTTCTACATTTGTAAACAAGGTCTCATTTTGTCAGTAAAAGGGCAGTAGGCGGGTAATTCCCGAAATACAGGTTCGCATGGCAGCGAGTAGAGTTGAACTATCAGTGTTTGCAGAGGGATGAACTGGACAGAATCTGCTTGACAAGGTGTACCTTACACAGTAAGGGGAGAGTGTAACGTAGTCTATACTTGCTGACCCACCCATCACATGGCACCTTACACAGTAAGAGGAGAGTGTAACGTAGTCTATATGCCTGCTGACCCCCCCCCCCCCCCCCCCCCCCCCATGACATGGCACCCATGTAAGTGAAGATGGGAGAGGATATGGAAGATGTTTGACGTCATTTAACAGCAGAGGTATGTAGGGAGACAGCTGGAGAACACATGAGCCTATAGCAGACATGTGCTGTGCACCTCTGTGCCTGTATCATCCATATATACACCGTAGGCCTACTTGGCATACACACACATGTGCAATTGTGCAAAACACATCACACACACACACACACACACACACACACACACACACACACCTCATTTCTCTCAGGGACACACCCCATGACGAGGAACGGTCAAAGCAAATATAACAAGGCGCTGAACTGTTTGTGTCTCTGGGAATCCTCTGTTCCATGAATCCTATATGGGCCATGGCAGTGACCTGAGGTATCT
>NC_139631.1:18785987-19180987 GCF_964638095.1 Poromitra crassiceps | reverse complement strand
CACTGGAATTGAGGGCCATAGACTATGGCCCAAAATTCAAATATAACACTATGGCCCATAGTGTTATTAAATATTGTACATGGTATGCAGTCATCTGATGTCCCCTCCCCTAAACGTTACATGTCATGACTTGCTCCTTCCTTGGCAGAGACCTGTGCTCCAGCACATTGCCTCGTGTTTCACTGTAAACGAGTAGGCTATTGTGACAAGCGAACTTTTTCAGTGAAACAAGTTCGCTTGTCACACAATACTCGTTGGACTTATTTAAGGGCATGTATGTTTATCGTTCACGTTCGCTAACCTGTCGGTCTTTAAACTCTTTGAACAGGTCGGGGTGCCTGTCGGCAAGATGTTTAGCCAGGTTCGATGTGTTTGAGCCTTTCGCTTTGGTCCCATTGAAGCACCTTTTACTTCAGGAGCAACTGCACGGCCGGGCGTCAAGTCAGCCAGAATGTACTAGTACGTCATCCGCTTTGTTGCTTTCAAAATAAAACGCTTATTGTAACCTTATTTATTTTGAGTAATGCGTTACAGCCACAGTTTCACGCCATATAACATCACAACGAGTATTTTGATACAAGGTTTGCTGCTTTATTCATTGAAATAACTTTTCTCCTCCAACGTGCATCAATAAGCTATTTACTTTTGTTTAAGTAACATTATTTTGAAAGTTTTAACCGGAAGTTTTCCAGCTCTTCCCGAAAAAAGCTGCCTGGAGATATTCTCCCGAATGAGAAGCACGCTTCTTCATAGCGCACGCCCGATAAAACTCATTCAAAATGTTGCACTAGTTTACTGACTACACTGTCATTTCCCATAACGTTAGTCACAAGAAATGTGGCGAAAGAATCACTTTTTGGGAAACAATCGCATCATGATGATCACTATTCAGCAACAATGGACATGTATTGGAAATCAAATGCCTTCGCTTGTTTCACAACTTGTCTGCTCCAAAGCGCTACTCCAACCGGAGATACTGTCTAAAGGTAGGCTTTAGAATGATGTTAGCTTAGCATCACCTAATATCATCACAGTCAGTCCCTCTCCTGACAAAAAAATGCTCCAGGTAGCGCTTTCTCCATGCAAAAATGCAAACGTTATGTGTGAACAGCCCCATACACAGCAGATTACCCCTGCTCAGACATTACCATAGTAATCACACAGCCCGCGCCCCCCGCGCGAGTGCTCGAGCACTCGTTCATAATAGACTATTTAAATTGCTTAAAATGCCCATCCCTAGAAGCCGCTGCCATTTTCGCTGTGTCTGTCCTCCTGTGTGTCGGGAGTCGGCACGCCCACACATGAAGCAGACAGAGTCAGAGAGAGCTTTTTTCACTTTTCACCAGTCACCATTGGTTCAAGGCAACGATGTGTTTATTAGCCAGAGGTGCATTACCGCCACCTACCGGACTGGAAAGACATTTACTCGGCCTGGATCCGTGCTCAAATGCAGCGACAGAGTCGAATGTAAGGGCCTTGCTGTGCACTGCACACCGGCCCCAAAAAGAGGATGAGGAAAAGGAAAGCCAGACAGTGGAGCAGAGAGGCCTACTGATTAAACAATTACATAGTAATCTACTGAATGCAGACTGACAGGTTGTGAATCAGTCCAGCAAGATCATTGGACACAAACGCCAACTCCAGGACTTATTCTCTCAATCAATAAGCAAAATGGCAATCTAGATCTACAACAACCCTAGTCAAGTCAAGTCAAGTTTATTTATATAGCCCTAATTCACAAGCATGTCTCAGAGGGCTTCACAGAAAGTATGTCTAGCTAATTCTAGCTGACACAACAGTAACAAGAATATACAGAATAAAGATAACATTTGAACAATTGATAATATAGAAAATATAGAAATGAAGAGAGAGCAGAGGAGAGAGCAGGAGAAGGGAGAAGAGCAGGGGGAATGTGAGAGAGTGATGGTGTGGGGAGGGAATGGGAGATGTTGGAGGGTATAGGAGGTGGGGAAGGAGCAAGAGGAGAGAGCAGGAGAGGGGAAGGGGGGGGGGGGGGTGTGGGGGAGAAGAGAGCAGGGGGAGGGAGGAGGTGGGGAGAGAATGAGAAATATAGACGCACATCTTGCAAACGGACATATGTCAATTTCTTAGCAACCAAACTATGCCTAATTTAATTGGCTGCAAGCCTTTAGTAGTGAGTCCTTTTGCCAAATAAGCACATGTTCACATATAGAGCTTATGGGTGCCTTGCTTTAGGGAAGAGTCTCTCCCCAGACTCAAATATTATGTTGAATCGCTGCGCTCTGCATACTACATAAGTGAGTCTGTGCCAGTTCACAGCCACTGCTGGTTTTTGAAATTGAATGAGTGACAGGTCGTAGCACCGATGACAGAGCGGTTCGAAAAATGGGCTGCGCCTCCCATGTTGTCCGATCGCAAAGTCGTTACTGATTGGAGAGGACTGAATCCATCACTGGCATATGACTGGCCAAGTGAACGGTTCCCTCCCATAACCAGCCCTCTGAGGGAAAGTGTCCCAGAGCCAGAGAGAGCTCTGCAGCATGCAGTAACGTAGTGTATCTGTGTAAGAACTCTCATGGGTCTGGCATTGAGACTACAACAACCCCACCCACCCTCTCCACAAAGCAAATAATTAACTTATAGTGATCAATACTCCGCTTACAGTGATCATTTTGAGCCTTGGCACACCTGAGAACAGTGGAAGAAATGTTTAAAACTACATTTTATATATTTTTTTACTTACAATAGCTGGAGGCCTAACTTACTGTATTTTTGAAGTCAATAACATTCAGTAAATAGCGAAGCTGTCCATTTCATTACTTTATACGTACTGTATTCATGTAATAAATATACAAACGTCAATTACATGGTAATCTGCACGAGAAATAAAGAAAAAGAAGAAAATCTGTTATGATCATCTGTTTATAGTGATCAATTTGACCCCGTCCCAAGGTGATCACTATAAGAGGAGTGCACTGTATAATATATAATGTGACAATGTTGAAGTTATTGGGTTATTTATTTAGGTTTTTATTGTTTTTGAATAAAAAAAGTTTAGATTTTGTACCAATTATTTATAAAATAATTGTGATGAACGCTGGTTGGAAGGGGCCCCTTGGAATTTTTGCCTAGGGCCCCAACAGACTCTAGAATCGCCACTGGCTACCTTGCTGTATTTCTGTCTTCAATTGGTCTCAGGGGCGGAACGACCCTACAGTATCAGCCCAGGGGGGGCGAAGCTCTTAGGGGGGCCCCCCATCCCTTTTTTTTCTATTTTCTCTCAAATAAGGCCTGAGCCGAATAAAAATTTGCCTTTTTTGCATGTTTGAATCTGTTTTAGCCATATTTAGTGGAATAGCTCATTTTAAACACACCAATGTTATTGTCTATTGATTGAATTGCTCTCACACTCAGGCCTGGCATGGCCTGGCATGCATTTTTTTTTTTTTTTTTTTTGTGATGGGGGCCCCACTGACAAGTGGGCTCGGGGCGGGCGCACCCTCTGCCCCGGTGTACGCTCCGCTACTGATTGGTCTATTTTGATTGTGGCCCCTCCTCTCGTCTTGTCATTTGCAATGT
This sequence comes from Poromitra crassiceps, assembly GCF_964638095.1. Taxonomy (NCBI): domain Eukaryota; kingdom Metazoa; phylum Chordata; class Actinopteri; order Beryciformes; family Melamphaidae; genus Poromitra; species Poromitra crassiceps. The sequence continues at coordinate 19,177,426 of NC_139631.1, read as the reverse complement.
CCTCACAGCAGGTATCCCAGCATGCTTTGCAAGGTAATCAGCGACAGACGGCAGTGACGAGGGGACGGGCCATTTTGAAATCATCCAATTGAAGATGGAAGTACAGCAAGGGAGAGAGAGACTGCAGGGGGAAGAGAGAGAGTGCAGGGGGGAGAGAGAGAGTGCAGGGGGGAGAGAGAGAGTGCAGGGGGGCGGTTCCTGTCCACTGAAAGCGATACATGGCGTTGGTTGGCTGTCTTGCTGTATTTCATCTTCAATTGACCATCTTCAATCTTCAACGGACCAACACGGACAATGACTCCCACACAGACTTACGACCCTGCAGTGAACTGCCTGATCGTCTGAGCCATGTGAATGCAGCCTTACACTTGTCCCTGCAGTTCCACCTGCCATCCTCCTGACTCCTGACCCAGTCTCCAGTCCTCCTACCTCGCCTGACTCCTCATTGGCTCAGCTTCTTCTCTCCGTGCCATCCGGAACCTTCTGCGCCGTCCTGCACTTGGACCAGCTTAGAGACTAACTTCAGCTCCTGGTTCCCAGCAGCTACCTGCTCAAGCCCTCGTCCCAGCTCTCAGCCCAGAAATAAATTATCGTTGACTTTACTTGCTGCCTCCTGTAGGCCTATCTGTGTTCTACACACTAGCCTTAAAGGATAAGTTCACATAAAAATTTAAATTTGGTCATTATACTCCCATGCCGATGGAAGTTTTGTTAGTCCACAAAACATTCTGTGGGTTTCACAGCAAAACACGGTTGCAGCATTCTCCTAAAGTTAAGAATTGAAGTGGATGGTGACCAACTTTCAAACAGAAAAAAAGAAACGATGCAAGAAAAGGAAGATGTCCATACTCACCATCTGGCATGAGTCAAGTCTCCAGAAGCCCAGAGATGCCAAGTTGACTTGAAGACATCATTTACACCTTTTAGCTGACACTGTAGCCATGTGCTGAAAGTCCTGTTTTCACTTCCACTGCTCACGGCTACAGTACAGATTTCTAAGAAACTGTCAAAGAATTTGGCCATCAATGGCCCAGGTCATGTCCCTTCTCTTAGGATTGTTGAAAGAAACATAGGAAATCACTAACAGAGGGGTAGACATAGACACAGTGGCGCCGGGGGTGTGTGTGTGCGTTTCGTTTAAAATGTACACAGATTGCACGTATATCTGCTTTCAGAAATAGCCATAATTTTTGAAAGTTGTTGCGTCAATCTATGGATAAAATAAAATACTCAACAGAACCCTGTTTATATAAGAGAAATACCAAATATTATACCATGGTCTGTGTGAATACTCAATTCTGATTGGCTGCAGGGTGTCCATTATTAGGTGATAATGTACACCTAGCTAAGTAGTTCCAGGCAAATGGTCTGTTCATCGTTCATATCAATGCGCCAGGATCACGACAGACAAAAATTAGTCGGGCAAAGTAACTATTTAGATTACCGCTGTGCGCTCAGTTTATCGAAATAACAGCTATTTACAAATCTGTCGTTTTCGGAGATCTGATGTTGTCGGCTGACAGAACTGGCTACTGTCAAACCAGCTCTGTTTACAACTTTGCAGCAAGCCGGCCAGGCGCTTTGCAAGAGCGCGTGCTGCCTGCATCACTGATGCAAATCAAGTCGAAGAAGAAAAAGACGAGATCAACAAAAAGAAAACAACGAAATGGGCAGTTAACAGCAACATGCTGAGAGACGTCCTTGTACAAAACATACCTGGACTCCAACATAGAAAGCTGATGGTTTTCAGTCTCCTCCGAGCATGCCACACGCCACTTACGTCTTAAGACATTAACATAATTCCCTGTAATGCGAATTTAACGAGCCAGTTACATGGCGTTGCATTCTCTACTTTGTCTCGCCAGGGGCGTTTCTATGGGCGGGCCCAGGTAGGCACAGGCCCGCCCACTTCTTGCCCTGGCCCAGCCAATCAACTTGCTGTTGTCGTTGTTAATAAATCACCTAAAATGACAATGTGTGGTTTGCAGTCTTTGTCTACTCTGTTTATTTGTGTGATTCAACATTACATTTAATTTCCTGTGTTTGCATCGGAAATCTACCACAATGCAGCGCTGCCCAAATGCGCAAAATTGGTTGTTTTCTAGAGGCAAACTTGCTGCTGCCTTGCTAGCTAATGGTTTTGTAGCTTAAAAATGCAGGGCACATCATCTCCAAAGTCTAATGCATGACGACTTCATGAAATCCAGAAATTTTGCACGCAAAATTCCTAGATGTTATGGATTGTCTGTGCCCCACCAATTTTATCCAGGCCCACCTATAATTGAATTTATGCCTATGCCACTGTGTCTCGCCGGTTCTCAACTCATATCCTTATGAAAACTAGATTTTGATTGCAAAATGCATGAAAATATAAATTAATGGTCTTGTTTTGTGTCTTTGGCAAGTGACCATGGTATAAGCGGGTTAATGCACTTCGAGGTGTCCATTATCAGAAATGAATGTACTTCGCGGAAGCAACCGTCCTCGGCGGTTCACGCCTCCGCGTCGTACATTAATTTCTGATCATGGACACCTCGTCGTGCATTAACCCTTAAATATAATGCGAGAACCCCTCGTTGCAGCTGGTAAGAAAACTGGGGTTCTGAATGAGATTACCTTAGTTGCTCCTTTCTATATTGGAGAGCATTCATGTTTTGTGTCTCTCTGATTTCAATGAATTGCTCCCTCATACTAGAACCATAAATCTGTCTCTTCAAATCATTGTAAAAGGCCATTGTGCTAAACTGTAATAAGGTTGCTTGAGGATATGACATTACATTGCCATGAACTGTTGTGCACCCTGGCACACACTTCAATGACTAACAATAATGCAATCTGGGTGATTTTAGCTGGCACAAGGCAGGTTTAACTGCCATACATCACTACAGGGACCAGACAGCTGAAGCCCCAACGCTCAAAACATTGTTTAAATTAACTATACCGGTGGTATTGAGTTTTTCAAAGCCCTCATCTAAATTATATCATTTTCTCAACTGCTTCTGAGTCACACAGATTTCACTTTCATACAGGGAGATGTGAGGCGTATAATTCAAATGTATAATGCCTTCTGCTTCTCATACAATCCTAAAAAGTAATAAACATCTGGGGGGGGGCCGCTCAGTGGTAGCGCTGTCACCTCACAACAAGAAGGTCCTGTGTCCGATTCCCGCCTGGAACGCTGTGGTCGATGAGGGTGTGTCCCCATCCCCATGTCCTCAGTGCCCCACTGCCCAGGTGGGCTCGTCAAAAGGGCCCCTCCATGTGGAGTTTGCATGTTCTCCCCGTGCTCCCCTGGGGCTTGCTCCAGACGAACCCCCCGCTAAAAACATGCAAAAAAAGAGTACAGATAATAAAAATAAATAAATAAACATCCAGGGAGCCTCCTTATTTTAAGCTTTGCATTAGTCAATTGTGGGTTCTTGAGATGTGCAGTTACAGAGATTTTGTGCAGGGTTGGCATGGCCTTTGATGGTGGGGTCAAATGTGATATCTTTTCATGGGGCCCAAAATCCCTGGCGGCGCCCCTGCATAGGCAAGGCAGGTTGAGGGAAAGTGGATACACCAAAAAAGTAAATTGCAACACTAAAATATCAGACAGTGGACCTATATAAATGTTGGGAAAGTCACTGATTTACAGTCAACATAGTGACATACAGTTTAATTGCAATGGCAAGGACAGTACATGATATACTGATAATGTAGCCTGAGGTAATGAATGAAGGATTGTTTTATGACAGACATTGTGACATAGTAATTGCAACCTGTTCCCCCTAATTGCTGCTTTGCTTCCCCTTCCTACTCCCAAGTGTGATGTTCCTGTTAGATCTCATATGTTCAATTGTGAATCTGCAAGTATACATTTTCTGAAGCTTGTTCGTCCGTATTTCATCCTAGCTTCAGTGAGCAGGCACTTCCACTGGGGACCTGGTTATTATTATTATTTTGTATACTTTAGCTGCCTGCCATGCCATCCTTGACTCTATTGCTCCCTTTTAAAAATAAAGTGTTTAATCGTACAGTATGGCCCTTCCGTGGCTGAGTGATTATATTCGTTCCATTAAGAACAGTGTAGGAAAGCCGAGTGCGAGTGGAAAGCAGAGATATTCCAACATTCCCTTAACCTACTCAGACTCTATGGCAAAATACCAGAGAGCTGTTAAAACTAAAATATCTGCCTATTTTCCCTCTTATTATTGCCAATAACAATAACAGGTTTGATGATGGCTGAAACTGTTCCAAGTAATAATTTGGAAAATCAGATCCATCCTGAGGTTTCCACTCCAGGTTCACCTCCAACCTGCCTCAGTTGTTGGCCGCAGCAGGGGCAACATGCTTCACCTGCTGCTGTGCCAAGTGCCGCGGACAACAATAGGGCACCATAGTCCTGAGCCCATCGTGCATGTAATCAGGGCCGTAGCCAGGGGGGGGGAAAGTGTGGACGATTCCAAGGGCCCTTGACTGACAGGGGCCCCAATTTTTTTTTTTTTTTTTTTTTTTTTACAGTGCACCTGAACGCGACATACAAGATACCCGCTGAATAAGTGTCCAAATGTTCATGTCATTCTGGCCAATACTCTACTTCTGTTATAACATTTCAGTCTGGAATATGGAATATCTTTCAATAATCTTTATGACTAAAAGGCTAAAAGTAATCTCATGTGTAAGAAATGACTGTTCTACATTGAAGTAAAGAAATTAAATAATTAACTTGTTGGTTTTGGATTTATTTAGCTTCAAGAGTGCATTTTTGTTCATGTGACCCTCAACACAGGCTTTGAGAATCCCTGGCCACTTACTGATACTTAAAGTAGGAAAACTGTGCGCACATCCAAAACCACATTGGGCATCAGGTGCAGGACAAATAGGCGAAATCAAAAAATAAAGGAATTGTCCGCACACTGATTAGCAGCTCCCGTTTTTATTTGCTCAAGGTTGGCAAGCTTTCGACCCTACTGGGTCTTCATCAGGCAAAATGAACTACAAAAATTACTGATACTTATAATTAAATTAACACACTCATATTCTGGTTTATTTCAAGAAAAACATTTTGGCTAGTGGAAATTCTAATTGGCTGGTAACTTCTAGCAGCCATATTGGCAGGTGGCCAAAAAAGCAAATGTCAAGCCCTGACATCCGTGGGCCTGATGTGATATCCTTTCATGGGGCCCAAAATCCCTGGCTACGGCCCATCACACATATAATACGATGAGAGACTGGAGGTTAACGGTGAAAAGGCCTATCATTATAATGGGGGATTCTAGACTGTCAAGTTTAGGTTGATAGCTTTCCCGGGGCAACATTTAGGCACGTGAGCTAAATATTAAAGAAACTATCAGGTATTACTTAAATTAAACAAAAGTATTACAGCAAAAAAAAAAAGCATTTCTGCCTCTGCTTGATGAGTCTCAGTTCCAGGCTCAATCCAACGATCCAGGCCACCCACTCTATTAGGGTTGCGTAGAGATCTACATGTTTACCATAAGAGACTTACTGGATTATTTTAATTATGAGACCAATTATACATTTACACCTTTTACTAACCCCTCTAACTGGGAACTGCAGTTGGAGACTATTTCTCACAATATTCAGGGGTTAATAAATAGATTAGATGAGGCCTCTCTGGCTCATTTTGAAGTTAGAAAGACCATTCAATTCAATATCACATCGACGCAGAGGGATGCTCTGCAGGCCATTAGTAAACAGCAGGATATTGTGATTAAGCCGGCATATAAAGGAGGCCAAATAGTTATCCAGGACAGATTTGATTATCTATCTGAGGCCAATAGACAATTGTGGAATTCAACTTACTATGCCCCCTTATCTGAGCTGATGCAGCCTGGAACACATGGTGCAGGAAATAGTGTCTGAACTTTACGAGCAAAAATATATTACAGCTAAACAAAGGCACTATTTAACTGTAGCTATATGGCCTGGATTTGCCGCGATCTAGATTATTTTATTTACTCCCAGAAATACACAAAAGCCCTGAATCTTGGCCGGTTCCATTTAGGGTTCCTGTAGGTAGACCAATTCACCTTATGTAGCCACGCCCATTTGACCCGATTGTGTGCTCGTGTCATGACTTCCGGCTAAAAAAAATAAAAAATAAAAAGGCCGGCTGCTCCAATATCATCTAACTCTGAATTAACTAATAATTTAGCCAATTGTATGTATGTAACATACCAAATAAAAGCAAACGGCAATGTCTAAGAATGCAACGCCATGTAGCCTAACTGGCTCGTTAATTCTCGCATTCCAGGGAATTATGTTAACATCTGCAGGTCTTATAGACGTAAGTGGCTGGCACTGCGCTCGGAGGAGAGAAAACCATCTGAAGCTTTCTTTGTTGGAGTCCAGGGATGTTTTACAAGAAAGTGCTTGTCATTGTCGACGATAACGTTATCTGACCTGGCTAACAGTGGATACTCTGCTTGCTTGCTGTGTACCAAGCTCAAAGTAGTAGGCTACGTTCTTTGTTTTACCCCCTGCACTGTCCGCTACAAAAACAACGTTCTTCTTCTGACGTTCTTTTGTATTTCGCGCCGTGACCGCCGGAAGTGTTAACACAACCCAGAAGAATTTGGCCAACCCCCGCGTATGAACATAAGGTGAATATAGTAAGAGATTGTGGTCCAGAATCACTCTTTAATTCACTTCCTTTAGGTGCATGTTGTATCCACTGAACCGTTGCTTGCTTCCATTTGGCTGCATCTCATGGGTGATTCCCTCCTGAGTTTATAATGTGTTAACAGTGGCATTTCCCTATGAGGATGTGAAATCCCCCATACTGGAATTCCCTTACTGTCCTTTTATAACTTTTTAGAACCTTTTTGAGCATAATTGGAACCTTTCCCTGTCTGGTTTCAGTTATATTCTTGTCAGTTCTGGTTTCATCTACTTCTTGTCGCCAAGCTCTCCATCTTTACCACACCCGGCCACCCCCCTGGGAAAGAGTACCTCTTTAACATGACTTGGCTGTCATCTGACACCAATATTGGGGCCAGGCTGGTGTGTGTTCTCAGTTTCCATCTGTGACACATTTTGGGGGGGTCATATGGGTTTGCTTTCTTTCTGTGCCTGGGTGACATCAGTTTGTTTTGCCAAAAGACAAGTGCATAGCCTCCTCGTTAGTTCTTACAATAGGTCTAAAGTAAGACAGGAAAGAGAGCAGATACCATTTGTAAACCTCATATAGACTATCTGGCATGGGCAATAGCAGACAGCAAAACAAATTGCTGAGGAAAAAAGGTATCATGATTGACATTTAAAATTGTAGGCAGCTCAATTGGGTCACTTAGCAACACCAGCTAGCATGAGGGCATCACCTTTTCGTATTGCAAGCAGACACATACTATATGGAGGCAGCATGATGTTAGTAATGGAGTCATGGCTCTCATTTTACATTTACATTGTAGGCATTTAGCTGACACATGAATCCAGAGAGATTTACACTGAGTGAACAAGTAAGGGTCAGTGTCTGGCTCGCTCACGGGCACTTTGACAGGACACCTGGTTGGACGCAACATTTTGGTTACTGTTCCTTCTCTTTAACCACCCAGGTCTCCCCTCTGCTGATGTTATTTATACCTTGAGCATGGACAGGGGAGGGGCCAAGGGAAGCTGATTTTGGGAGTTTGGCCAATTGGTCTACTTGTCCAGTACAAGATGAGATGACATCATCTCTGTCTCCTGATAGATAGCCCTGTCTAGTGTCCTCTAGAGAGAGAGTGGCGTCAGTGGAGGACCAAAATGCGAGATTCATTAGCCAATGAACAGCCAGGAATGGGTCTCGCGCTACTTTTGCATGCTAAAATAAAGCCGATAATGTACAATTTGATTCATTTCAAGGGATGAAAAACCCTTTCAAAGTACAACACTGTCTATTTTGCTGCAACTCAACAGTGCTGCTTTTTTTACTCAAGAGTTCCACTTTCTACTTCCTGGAAAAAAACTGGTCCATTGGAGTGAATGGAGATGTCGGAACTCTTCTATTATACGGCTCTGGCCCTGTCCAGTGTGCACACTCATGCAAGTATGTTGGTACTGTAAACATAGGCGACATAGCATCATATTAAAGGTGAGAAAATGAGAACATGTACTATAAGGTGCACAATTGCTCGAGTGACATCACTAATTACATCACTGATTACATCAATGAAGACACACAATTGCTTGAGTGAGCCTGCGATGCCAAACACATGAGTTGGCATAATTTGGGTTTTTGGACATTATGTATGTATGTATGTATGTATGTATGTATGTATGTATGTATGTATGTATGTATGTATGATGTATGTATGATGTATGTATGTATGTATGTATGTATGATGTATGTACAGTATGTATGTATGTATGTATGTATGTATGTATGTATGTATGTATGTATGTATTGTGACGAATCAGGTATTCGTCCAGGAACCAGGAGACTTATAGTTGGTACAGGCTTTTATTCATCACAAGGACGTAGTGACTAGTGAGCAGGTCTGAGAGCAGGTCACGTGGGGGCTGGGTTTACCCAGGCTAGACTAAAGGGCCAAACTTCGCCAAAAGTCTGTGAAGTCCTTTCAGGAGACCTTGCACAGTTCTGCTATCACTCTCACTGTTTGTGCTGTAGATTAGAATGACACATCATACACCTGCTCTGGACCAGTGCAATCGCTCGCATTTGCACAAGGAACCCGCCGGGCTTGCCTGGTCTGAACCAAATAGCTCTTGTGTCACTGGAATGAGAAGATACTGAAAGATCCTCAACAATGAATCAGCAGGAACATGTGGGCATGTTTGTATCTGAAATAGGAATCTGATATGTAACATGGCGAAAAGGATGTGTGTGTGTGTGTGTGTGTGTGTGTGTGTGTGTGTGTGTGTGTGTGTGTGTGTGTGTGTGTGTGTGTGTGTGTGTGTGTGTGTGTGTGTGTGTGTGTGTGCGCGTGCGCGCGTGTGTGCGTGCGTGTGGTGCGCGTGTGTGCAATCAAAGATCAGAATATCTTATTGATGTTGTATCTTTTGCCCCTCCCAACTGATAACCACAAGCAACTTCAGATGATACTGTAGTAAGTCTGAGTAACACAGTGAGTCAGCACCGTTGCTGCTGTTATTAAACAGCTTTATAGGATAACCATACGAAAGAAACAGTTAAAACCCCCGTCTAATTCTTCCATGGTGAAACACGTGAAGGAGAGCACTGGTGCTATGACGTGGCTAAAGATTATAAGAATGCACAATGATACTCTGTTTGGACCTTGTGTAAATGTACTTCTCTTCCTGGAGAAAATTCCAAAGCCATGAGAAACCTCAAGAAAAGGAGTTGTGTCACAATCAGTTTACGTGCCTTTACCTGTTTTGTGTATCATTATGGTTTTGCAATGTTCTTAAGGGGGTCTGGGCGGGGTATAGTAAGCTTTATCCCCAAGAACATAATATTCACCTTCAGAAGACGTACTGTATGTAGGTTTCACAATAGAGAGGCTTTGTGAATGCACTTGTCATTGTCATTGGCCTAATGGGGGCACTAGAATGTCGGTTGACATGTTACTGATTGGCCTGCATCATTTGTGTAGCCTGGTTAAAACCCATCCTGATTCAGGATCTCACATTGTGTTTCACTCAACACAGAATGTGAGTTCACGTGACCGGATGCTTTACCAGGCTATCGTGAAGGACCACATGTTTATTTGTTGGGAGATGTAAATGGGTACAACAATATATAGTGACCCAATGAAACAACTTCATGGCTGAAGTGGAGCTCTATTTCCCTTTGAGAGTTTAATGAGGCTGAGAGGTTGCTAAATTTTCTTCACTTTTAAATGTTTCTCTGGCATTTTTTATTGACAGTAGCCTACATGATACAGTGGAGCGTGACAGGGATGTAGTCTGTAGTGGATGAGGTGAGCTGGATTCAAATGGGTGCGTTCAACTTCAGCTAAGCAGGCTGAGAGCAGGTATTCAAATGGTACCTGTACCTGATTCAAAACATGAAAAATACATGCCTATGTGGCTTTGTAAATATTTGCTAATGAGACTGTTCTGTTCGGACATATCTTCATCAATGTACATGTACATGCACAATGCACATCTTTGATTAGGCTTTCTATTCATGGCACATTTGCCAGTCAACTGCTTAGGGTTGAGTCAAAGTGAGACAGTCTCTCCGCAGGGAGAATTACATGTATCTAAATGCCAGGGTCCCTGGAGCGGAGATCGCTCTCTGAAGTGTCTGAGCTGTCTCCCATGGTTAGCCTTTACAGTGAGCACTCCCCGACGATCAAAGAGAAAAGTGCCAGACTCATTAGTTCTCTCCCTCGTTGCTCTTCACAGAGTTTTCCATTCCCATGGGTTTGTGTGTGGAATCTGGACACAGTCACGTCCAGTCCAGTAGGCAGTATTCTGTTCGAAGCACATGTGGGTTCAGTTTGAAGGCATCTCAGAAAGGTTTGAATGTAACACCAACATGGAACTCTGCAGTGACATTTCTTTATAAATATGTAAATTTAAAGTAAAGTGTAAAGTCTTACCCATAGCAGGATTTGGCTTATCCCATATCCTTGTTCAAGCAGGTGTGTGTGTGTGTGTGTGTGTGTGTGTGTGTGTGTGTGTGTGTGTGTGTGTGTGTGTGTGTGTGTGTGTGTGTGTGTGTGTGTGTGTGTGTGTGTGCGTGCGTGTGCGTGCGTGCGTGCGTGCGTGCGTGCATGAGACTGTTGTAGTGGAGTCACTATACCTTGATTCCGAGTCGAGTCTCGAGTCGCAGTGTTTGAGTCTGAGTCACCAAAGAAGAGTCTGAGTCGAGTCTCCATTATCTGAGTCAGAGTCAGAGTCCAGAATACTGAACGTGATCTTGAATCCACATGTACAGTAGGTGGAACACACGTGCCAGCCCTTGCACGAAATTGAATAATGTCACGGTATTAATATCTAAGTTTTTATTTTTATTTTTTAAAAATTCATGTATTTTGCTTGTTTATTTGCTGAACAGTGCACAGTGCACAGTGCTTTAAACTTGGAGCTGGAACTTTCTGCTTTCATTGCAACCAAACATCAGGTGATTTCACTAATTAGTTCCTCCTGGCTGGGTGAAGGTGTGTGTTAATCCCTAAAATCACCTGCTAGTGTTTAGTTGGGATGAAAGCCTGCATAAAGTCAGCGTTGCCTGTTGAGAAACATGTGCAAGTTTTATTTAGCTCTCACCACTCTGTAAGGTTATCGAGTCAAGTCTGATTCTGAATATTCAAAAGAGGTTTCTTTGCAGCCTGCAAAGTGGAGGCAAGTTCTTACCTTCTGTTGACTCAGTCAGTGCTGGAAGGAGGCATGACGCACTGAAACTCGACCCCTTGCTCTCCGCAAAGAGCTTGGACTAAATAAAGAAGAAACTGTTGCCGTGACAGATACCGCTGAACCCCCTGAACCTCTGCATGCACGCACACAACCACACATCAGCATGCACACCTAATTATCATTTCCACCCATTATTTTGCTTAGTCAATATCCCATCAACTACCTTATCTCACCAAACCTTTCCACTTTCTTTTTTTCTAAAGAACTCACTCAGGAGCATCTCCACGGGCCTCTTAGCATTCCCCCGGCGCATCTGACGAGAATGGCGGCTCTGTTTCCCACCAATCAATCAGAGGGCCCCCCTGAGAAACCACATGGCCCCTGAGCACCAACACCTCTATCTTCGCTGCTCCTCTGGCGTCTGCGGGACTCGGCGCGTGATTCCGGGCGCTGGGATACCTAGAAACCGGGCCTTGTGGTCATTGCCAGTTTCCATGGTTCCCCCCCCAGTCAAAAGGAGGTTCTTTCTGGCCTGATATGTTTGTGAAAGTCCCCGTGAAAAGATGGCTCTGTGTCCACCGAGAGGCAGAATTCCTCTGTGACTCTGGCTGAGATGGGGTTGCACCGCACGTTGGATGGAAGGAGAGGGAGGGAGGGGGGGTAAAAACACAGAAGCAGCATGTTTGGGGCTTTGGCGCGCCGCCATGCATCAGTTAGGCGCTCGGGGGACTGGGTCACAGTGGGGGTTCACAGGAGGGAAGTCAACAGGCCAACACACACATTTAGGCCTACAGTAATCAAGAGCATATATAGACACAAACAGACACACGTCAGTATGTTGCCAGTAAGTATAGCCCTGCTCGTGGACTGCAAAAAAGAAACACACTGCTGTTTGCCATTTTACCCCTTTCCATTTGCAAAATATTATGAAGGATTAAGCACCATTAAGCACATAAACAACACACATGTGCACACATGCTTGTATGACTGCACCTCCAGTAATTCTACGTTAGTTTACATGTGACTCATCTCTTGACTATCTTTTCGACACTCCCGATGCATTCCTCAAGAGGTATAGTGCACACGCACGCACGTGCACGCACGCACGCACGCACGCACGCACGCACACGCACAGGGACTTCAAACAGGTTGGAGCGCCTTGGCCAGGCCCCCACAATGACTCACCAGAAGGAACTGAGCAGAAGCCATTCAAAGACAAATACTGATAACATCCAGGGATAGGATATCTTGGAATGACCTGGCGTGTGAAAATGACGCTGATAAACCCGAGAAGGATTCCCTTATGAATCAAAATAAGTTATAATACACTGGCATGAAGATGAAGTTTACTTCTAATTATTTATTTTCAGAATACTTAAAATAAATCTGCTTTGCAAATGGAACAATAAAAAAACAAACATTATCTTTACTTTTTCATGCAAAGGTAAAAAGCACAAAACCAGGGAGTTACATTGAACGTCTTAAGGCTCCATTATGTATCTCTATTGCTGTTTGACCTAATTTTTTTTTATAGGTTTTGATGCCAAGTTCTGAATAGCTGCAGACCTGAAGTCCCTCTGTCATACAAGGGCACAATTGTCCCGGGACTGGATGTGCAATAGAGATTAAATCTCCTTTCAATGGGGCAACCGGTACCACCAGTCCTTCCAGTCTGATTTGCTCTCTTGTAAATAAGGTACAGTATAAGGTTATCTTTAAGTAAATATAATCATCATCAACAATCAGTAAGCACCAATCAACACACAAAAACGTATGGTTATGAATATAACCCTCGTTCCATGAATAATACCTGCAGGAGTGAGGTGACACTTCTTTGGTGAGCATCCTGCTTTCCTCCATCCTGCAGAAGCCCTATATCACTATACGCAAATCTTTGATTGGGTCGGAGAGTCGAATCCCTCCACCTTGCAAAGGGTGGCACCCCTATATGCAGGCGCTGGCGCACATGGGACAAGTTAGCCCTGAAGCCTTTCTGGAAGACCTTTCTCTAAGAAAGCCACGACCCGAACTCATTTGATTGGTCGCCAAAACTGCTTCTTCCTGAAAACGTGTGGCAAGTAAAAAAGATGTGGTTAGGGTTAGGGTTTTCTTATCTAACCACGACCATAACCTTACCCTAACCAAACTGTTGTACTTCCCTAAACCTAATGTCTAACCCTAATGTTTTATAAAAATGGTGCTACTACCCAGTCTGCCCCTAGCAGCAGAAAGTGAAAAATGTCATTTTTGTAGGTAGCAGAGAGGCATGCTCCTGAGTCAACTTGTGATTATTAGAAATAAAACTGCAAGCTCTAGCAGAATTTGCAAACACAAATTGGTCTGGCGATGCCAGGCTACTGTGTTACAGATTACATTACTAATTTTTTACATTTACAAAACACAAATCACAGAATACACAAAATTAACTACGCAGTTAAAATACCTGTAAGCCTACTAGAAGTAGAAACCCATATCTGTGTTAGGCCTGCATGCCTACAATGCTGTGCTGTTGTGCTCAGGGGGAGGGGGGGGGCGGTTTGGCAGCACAGATAATCAACAACCAGTTGAACTTGAAAGTCATGCAGGAAGTATTTTGTGTTTCCTGGAATAGCAACAGATTACATTATAATGATTTTCCTTTATTCCTTGATTCAGCACCTCCTGTATTTGCATAGGCTAATCAAAATTGTCAAGAAGGATTTTCACATGAAAGGAACTGCAGCTTTTCATAAACATATCTGATTTATGATGAACAGTCTTTTAATTCATCCAAAAGCCACTTGCAGGCAGCACTCAGTGATTCCCACTGTCACCCGTATAGCAAGGAGGCCCCCGGCCGGGTTCCAGCCCTGATCCTGGTCCTGCCTGGTAGAGAGGGTGCATGCTCTACCGCTGTGTCCGCGTGGGTTTCCTTATGGTGCTCCGGCTTCCTGTAGTCCAAAGAAGGGCAAGAAGGTGAGACTTCAAATTGTGTGATTGATTCCCTGCCTTCTGTCCTGTCTAAAGAGGGGGGGGGGGGGTTGTTGTTGACAAGTGCTTCCCAGACCGATTGATTTTTGCTTTCACTGATAACAAATGTTATTTGTTCTCTGTCTGCAGTCTGCACCTTCTACAGGTGGTGGCTCGTGCTGTTCTCTTTGATGTTCAGCATTTGACATCTTCATTTTGGTGCAGACTGCATGTGACTTTACAGAGCTAACCAATGGTCTGTACAGAGTAGAGACATACAGTAGGTCAGTGGTTGTGTCAGGCTTGCACTCAGATGCTAATAAACAGATTGTGAAAGTTACTGTCTCAGCATTTGAGTAATTGTTAACAGCAAAATTGTTTTAAAAGACAGGTTTTTCCTTTATGAACTTAAATGACGTCAAGACTTTGAATTGTTTTTTCTTCCAGTAGGAACACAGTTTTCCACCATCATATGGTCCCAAAGTCTAGGTTTAGGCCTTCTGGACCTATACTGAATAACGAATTGTGTGGCGTGCGCGTCAATTGCTATTATCTTAATACCACTGTGCATACAATAATTCCCTAAAGGATAATATCATTATCGGGGAAATGCAGTGATTTTTTACCACACCATTCAGAACGGGCTGACTCTGCTCAAACTGCCAACCTGAAGGCCTGAGTTTGCACTCCGTGAGAAGCAGCGTTTCCACTGTGGCTTCTGAAAAAGCACCTGGGACTCCCCACATCGTAGCAGATGGGTGAGCAACCACACACCCACTCTGCTCTGTGCTGCCAATCATAACAATCACCCTCGCATCGGTCAGAGCTCATGTGCTGCTCTGCTTTCCATGAATTTGCAATGTTGAATCCAAGATTCTTTTTTTAATAGTCATGGCCCATGGAACTTCTTTCCAGAGCTGGACTGCCTTCTGTAATTTTTTAGAAAGGGATTAATTCAACTTAGTTGACTCTAATATATATATATATACACATACATACATACATACATACATACATACATACATACATACATACATACATACATATACACACACACACACACACACACACACACACACACACACACACACACACACACACACACACACACACACACACACACACACACACACACACACACACACACACACATTATATTTTACTTTACTTTTTTAAAATTCTATTAGACTTTATGTTAACATCTGCACCAAGAGAATTTTCTTGTACATTGTACATTGTAATTTTCTGATTCTGATATCTGCAGGACCATACACCTACAGCAAAACAATACCAGTCTTCTCGGAAAACATTGTTGATAGATTACCATAATTATTTAAGTATAAATAAGTAATTTATCTTCACACCACTATGTACCATTTGACTCATGTTAACCTTAGATGAGGTTCAAGACAAAAAGTCACAGAATAGGCTACTTACTCCCTCTGCTGGACAGTTGCTCATAATGCTGGCCTGGCACAGACTCAGACAGCGTCTCCCTTTTTACTAAGACAGTTACTGTAGATTCATCAGTCAGCAGGCCATCAAAAAAAGCTCCTCTCTATTCAACCAAGCCTGCAGAGAGGGACTCCATATGATCCCTGCAGTTACACCATCATAAAAGTTATTATTCCCAATTCTTTTTGCGTACCACTTTGTCTATTTGCAACAAAAAGAAAGTTGTGTGAAACCAAATGGAGTATAACAGTGTTCAGTAAAAAATAAAAAAGGTCTGCACACTGAGCTCCCGTCTACCTTTTAATTAGCCATCCAGATATATATAACAGTGTTAACAATTAAAGCGTGTCCCAGTGCAAACAAGCAACAACAACAACAACAACAACAACAAACAGCATTACAAGCCTGAATGTTCATGGGCCAAATGTTGACCTGGTCCAAAACCAGTTGGGTCTGTAGAGGATGTGTGTCCATGTGGAAATGAGGGGGTACAAATGGGCTTGAAAATAGCCTACCCTAAATTTATGTTTCTGTGTTTTTAATTTGAGCTCAAATTAAGCAATAGCACCTGTGATGGCATTGGTTAGGGTTACACACACACACACACACACACACACACACACACACACACACACACACACACACACACACACACACACACACACACACACACACACACTGAAACTTGAATCATGATACAAATGAGATGGTTTATCTTTCCAAAACACATACGGAAAATGCCATGCTTATTTACTAGTTTAGTCGTCTATGAAAATATGTATGAAAAATATGACTTGCATAAAAACAATGTAGGCCTATTGTAACATTTTTGATGGTCAAACTAACGAAACAACAACAGTAGCAGCATGACACTATCTTCACTATTAGTGGATGCAGTCTGTTCAAACTATCATATCTTACATCATGTCTGCTTCAGATGGTTAATAATAAAGATGATAGCCTACATGTCGTTTTCATATTACCACATTATCCTTGAGACATTAATGTGATTATTATAAACCAGTGGTCCAGGGAGCCGTGGTCCTTGGGAGGGTTTTGGATCACTGACAAAATTACATAATTGGCATAGGTACATGGCATCATTTCTGTATTATTTAGCCTAATTTACTAGCAATTAGAGATCTGCTAAATCAGCAACAACAAATATCTTCCATGGGTCCTTTTGGGCAAAATATTATCAACTGTGGGTCCATGGTACTACAAGGTAGGGACCATTTGGGGGTCCTTGAGCTGTATGGCCTTTCAGTAAAATTCCATTTACTGAACTAGTCTGTTCCCATGGCGTTGGGGCTACACTCCCTTAAACACTCTTTGTTTCCGGGGTATTTCTAGAACCAAACTGTTAACGATAAGAATCAATTTGCATATTTCCGCAAATCTGCACGCAGTGACAATGTTTACAATTTATATGGATTGTAACTGATGATGTCATCAAGTCATCTCTTTGACCTCTGTTCATTTCAATATTATCCAGCTCCAGCCGAGGCCAGTACAGAGCACGCCCCCTGCACAGCATGCCCATAGGCCAATCCCTCTATCCAAAGAGCACCTCAAACAACAGTCCAAAGCGCTCCTTCCCAAACAAGAAAATGTTACATAATAAAAATAATAAGAAAAATGGCATGTTTTACATATTGCTATTCACAAAGCGATCTAGATGGATAAATAGCACTACAGGTGAGAGGAAAATGTATAGCCTATGTTTGATCTTATAGGGTGAGGTGTTCCTTTTTTAAGATGAGCTTTTACATTTCTATATAGCCTACGTGGTTTATCGTAATTATTACATCTTTATTATCACACTATTATCATTTTGTTACTAAGTTGTAATGTAAAGTGCTACCAGTAGTTCCTTGACAGCCTATTTGTATACTGCTTGTGTTTTTGCCAATGCCATACAGGCAGAAAATGTAATGCTGACAGTTAATAAATGTGAAGGAATCACTGGGGGAAACAGGGAGAAGGATACTGCCTCCACAGAGAAGCCAGTGTCACAGGTGTGATGGTCAGGTACCCCCTGGTAGGTTGTGTCATGTGACCATTTTATGTGAAGCACTTTGAACTGCATCTGTGTATGAAATGTGCTATACAAATAAATTTGACTTGACTTGACTTGACATTTGACTGGAAGTGGGAGTTGGCTTAGAGATAGTTATATGAGGTGGCATTTCAGGTGCACACCCTCTCTTTTAGCTGGTGATTGAAGGAAGCCATGGATGCTCTGTCACGGCTGTTCTCTAGACTAGAGCCTTCCCTCCCTCGTCTTATGAGCGGAGGCTGCCTGTAGCTGGCCTCCACACCACAGACTGAGCTGTCTATTGAAGCCCAGGCCGTCTATCTGTCAGTGCCCCAACCTGTCCCAGGTAAGCACTCCCGTTTGTTTGACTTCTGGTATGATAATTCTTGTGTAAAGCCATTCTGTTGTTGTTGTAGCGGGTCTGGTTCAGTTAGACGCGAGCTTGATCCTATTTTGAGAACCGGACCCCCTTACACCAGTGACACACAGAGTTTTCAGAATCACTTTTACAACAGTGCTCTCCTTAAACACTGATGAGAATAGTTCAATGTACAATCAAATCATGAAAACCTGGCTCACTCATTGGTCTCTTTGGAACTTTAGAGACTTTTTTGTATTGGTCATCATGGGCTGACTATTCCACTGGCTAGAGTATGATGGGAGCTTATGATGGTAGATTACATATATAATGTTTTTACCTCTACATTTAGGCCTACTTGTTTAAAGGTAATTTAAGAAAATTAGGATATAGCTATATTTCCATATAATTTGGCTTCCATAGCACAATATAATCATGTTCATTGTTTGCAGGAATTCTTCTGTACAGATTTTCACAGCAGTCACTCAGGGGCTTTTAGGCAGTGGTGTAATGTAACTAAGTATAAATACTTAAGTACTGTACCTAAGTATTTTTTCTGAGTATCTGTACTTTACTTGAGTATTTATATTTCTGTCAACTTTCACTTTTACTCCACTACATTTCCCAAATAAAATGGATACTTTTACTCCACTACATTTCCCCCAAGCATCTTAGTTACAAAGTAAAATCAGAAGAAATTGCATAGCCTGCAAGCAATCAGGTTTGCAGGTTTGCAAGTTACGTTATTCACGATCCACATACCATTCCATTTGGTGGCTGTAATGCAACATAACCTTGTTTGCCAGTGGCTATAAAAGTCAAGAAGAAGAAATAGACTTCCACTCAAGCCCAGGCATGTCTTTTTCTGATTTTTTTTGCAGCATTTACTTGTACTTTTTACTTTCAATACACTCAGTACATTTCATATCAGAAAATTACTTTTACAGAAAATATCAAGTACTTTAAGACTTTTACTCAAGTAGTATTCTAATGAGTGACTTTGACTTTTACCAAAGTCTTTTTCTGGGAAGATATCTTATGGTTTTCCAGTACTTTATACACCACTGCTTTTAGGAAACTTAATTTTTCAGCCTTCATTCATATTCAACCTCTGCCTCATTTAACAAAGGCACCTGCCTTTTCCTCCTCCCCATTTTCCAATGACATTGACAGGTAGCCTACACTTTATTGAAATGACATGAGTGTATGCTACATGTCTGGAAGGGTGGGAGGACAAACAGGGATTGAAGTTTGGAGGCAGAATAAGCATTTTAAAGATAGTTTAATTGTAGAATAATCAAGAGAAAAAAGGAAATAAACACGGGCAACAAAACACAACGCGTTTCAACCTCGTTGGTCAGGTTGTACTAGCTGGGTGTGGACTGCCGCTGCCGCACCTGTATTGCTTTGCACTGCTTTGCACTGCTTTGCACTGCTTTGCACTGCTTTGCACTGCTTTGCACTGCTTTGCACTGCTTTGCACTGCTTTGCACTGCTTTGCACTGCTTTGCACGCATAGTGGCAGACACTGCGCATGTGCGAAAGCGATACAAAACAAACTTGTTTTGACCTCATTTGAAGCCATGTCCAGTCCAATGCGTTGTTCTGCAGCCTGCAAATAGCTCACCGAGAAACTACACATACCTCTCTGCTGGGATGCTAAGTGAAAAAAATAAAAGATGTTGTGTGGAGGACGTTTGAAACTAGTTACACCGGAAGATGTCAAACTAGCTAGAGAATTTAAGCTCCAAAACGGGAAGTGAAGTGACGGTCTTCTCTCGGCTCTCCGTGTACTCTGTGTATATTTCACACCCCGGCTTTTTGGAGGAGGATGAGATGCCTCTGGGCTGAATTGCACCGACATAATAGACCTTGGTGAGTCGTGGTACCAGATTTTGTCTTTTGATACACGGGACGTTATAGAAATCACAATAACTTTAAAGAACGACCGCGAGATAAAGAGCTACATGTGATTTTAGGTTGGTTACTCGGTCTTCCGGCTTCTCTCCTTTTCCTGACCTTCCCGTTAGGTTGTTAAAGGGAAACGAAAATGCATGCGATTATTATTATTATTATGTTATTATTTTTGAACCATCTTGATTGTTCTAAACGTAACAATTGGACGGCGTGTAAGACCGATCGGCCTAGTTTACAGGAAATGGTGCGGTGGAACGATTGTATAAGAACGAAGACGTAGGCTATTTGCTCTGTTTCTGCTACAATAACGCTACAGCAAGGAGAAATCAAACGCCGTAAACCCTTGCCATCGCAGTAGCACCAGTAGCACACGTGCTATTCCAAAACAAGTGAAAGTAGCACAATGTGACATTAAACAATCTGTACCAGGGTTTTATTTTATTACGTATTTATTGATATAGTTCTTCATTGCCTCCTGCATCCCAGTAGGGGGCGCCCGCTGTGAACAAACTGCAGATGGGGGTGTGCATCTTGCTTGGATGCTGTTACTTACACTTTCTATAAAAATGAGAAATCATGTTAGATCGTGATATTTATATAGTTTCCTTTTTGTATTATTTGTTTTCTGTAGAGAAGGCGCCTTACTGGATAAAACATGTAAGAGCCTCTCAATGTATTACAGTATTAATATTAATTTGTCTCATAATATTTGTAATACTTTGTGAAAGTAATATCTGAACATTGTGTGTAAATGTTTTGAACTGTTATATATATTTTTTATTTTATTTTATTTATTTGTTTTTTGAAGGACTGGGTTGAAGCCCCACATGTCTCTCCCTGTAGCAGCAGGCGCCCTGCTGGTCGGCCTCCCATACTCCATCTCGCTGGTTGCCCAGTGGTTGTACGGCTGGCCCAACAAGCCTGGCTATAGAAAGTACATAGAAGCTCTAAAACCTAGGTAACTATTAAATGACTGTGGATATTTTTTTCTTTTTTTGTCACAAGATCACAGAATTATGCTATTCTTCCTTTATTTTACATAAAGAAAAAATTCCATCAAATGACAACGTGTGGCTCAAATAGTAATTGGAAGAAAATAGGTAATGACTGTGATGATGATCCTGTTTTTGTATAGATTGCATCAGTTCGGCTTTTCCTCTACTTCTTACTCATATTATTCATTAACCTTGTACTTCACCTGTTTGTCTTTTCCGTCAGGCGAATATACTGTCTGACCAGAGCCATACTGGAAACACTCAAGTACCTGCAGTACGGGAAACTTTACTTTCAGTGGAAGTCATGGTACAAGAATGACGAGAACCGTAAGCATTATGAAAAGGTGTGTTAATGTCCAGTCTGTTTAGTTTTGTCTTTGCATGGCAGGGTCTAGACATGTGGGTTTTTCTGGAACACAGGACTTCCATGGGTCTTGAAAACCCTTTAAAGTTTGTGGATTTAAGAAACATAAAATAAGGAAAAGGCTACTCTGATGGATATTTGTGTTGATATAGCAGAAGTTTTAAAGGTATTTCTCAATGAATTCTCGACATGACGGATCATGAGTAATACATGAGGCCTCCGTGATGTCTAATTTTGATCAATGTCATGTCTAACAACAAAAGCTAAATTTGAGTCATTAAATGTCACCAAACAAGATGTTGAAAATCACTGAACAGTCCTTGAATTTAATGTACAAATGAATGTGGAAACAGTAACATTTTCTGTGAAGCTAAGAGTCCCAGCAAATCAGTGAAAAGAATCTACGAATAGTGCCCTTTTACCGTATATCCCAGCTTTCACCACTTGTCGTCCCCCCTAATAATAATAATAATAATAATAATAATAATAATAATAATGCATGGGACCCTATGCCTCAATGTGGTCATTTAAAAATCTGATCACCCTCAACCTCAAGACACAAACCTGTGTCAGCGTTCAGTTGTGTGTTTGGACACTTGACAGGGCATCACCTATGGCCGTCGAAGCAACCAGCTGGACCTGTACTACCCCCCCACAGAGGGCCGGTCCACAGAGAAGCCGGTTCCCCTGGTGGTGTTCATCTATGGCGGTGCATGGGGCTCCGGGGACAGGTCCATATACTGTCTGCTGGCCAGGCAGATGGCTGAGGAGCTGAGCGCCACGGTCATCTGTCCCGACTACTGCACCTATCCAAAGGTAACGGCTTCCTGGCTACACACACAGACAGGGCTGACAGTATGTTTACAGTATGAATGTATGAACAATACTCGGTACTCCCTGGATAATTGCATTGAGGTAACCCTACATGACGGATGAGAGATTAAATTGGACATTTTATTGTGATGTCTAAACTTTGACATTTTTGCTTTCATTTAATTTCCAGGCAAATGTTTTAGGGATGGTTCAAGATATTGCTGACTGCTTGGTTTGGGCACGAGAGAATCGACAGAAGTTCAAGATTGACGCAGTAAGTAATTTTTTTAACTGTTATTTGGAAATTGAGGGAAAACTGATTCTAATTGACTATTCATTAGTTAGGGTTACTCAATAGAATAAAATGCATGTAGTGTCGAACCCAGCTATACTGTATGTTGCTCTTTGTACTTTATTAAAAAACGAACAAGGGGGCGTCCTGGTGTCACAGTGGTCCAAGGCGCGTACCATGTAACCACAATGTCCTGTGTTCAAATCCGGCCCAGGAACTTTGTCGCATGTCATTCCTTCTCTCCCCCAGTGTTTATTATCTCTCTCTACTTTGAACTATGTAATAAAGGGCAAAAAAATCAATAAGTGCAAAATGAACATACTGTATCATGTACTGTATGTTGTACATATTGGACAAAATATGTTTCATAGTAACTAATATGTATGTAACAACACATTGTCCCTTTTCTTTCTCCGTAGGACAACATAGTGTTAATCGGCCATTCAGCTGGTGCACATTTGTGTGCGTTGACCATTCTCTTTCTCATTGAGACCAGAGAGGAGCTTTTCATGGAGGCAAGCAAGCAGCAGGAGCTCACAGTTGCCATCAGAGGAGTTATTGGTAAGTGTTGTGTAGAGCTTCACCGAGTCTCAGGAACAGTCAAACGTTGATGCTAAAGAATCGACAACCTGAATCCAAGATACTTTGTGACCTCTGATTTATTGTTTGTTTTCCTTTCCTTAGCCTTGAGCTGATAGCATTGCAGTGATTTGACAGTTGCTGAAATTTACTTATTCAAATGCAGTTTTTCCAAAGAAATAGGATTTCAAGGATCTGTCTCCTTCATACATTTGACATTTATTTCCAAATTTACATCCAGTATTTTGTAGGAATGAAGTAGCTGATCTCTGTTCTGTTCCCCGGACAGGTTTGAGCGGCGTGTACAACATCATGGACCATTATGAGCACGAGTGCATGCGAGCCGTGGAGTACGTCTCCACCATGCACAAAGCCATGAACGGAGTGGAGAACTTCCCCTACTACTCACCCACACACATACTGAGAACCTTCAGCCAGGACAAGCTGAGAAGGTGCCACAATTCAACTGTTTTGACTTTGTCACTGCGATTGTCTTTAATGATGACTTAGTGGATACCTGAAGACAAAATCTGTTCATCCACCCAGAAGTCATTCATTCAGATGAACGACATGACTGGCTGATATTTAATAAAAGGCCAATATTGATGTGATATATTAGCAAACCTATGTACATCTGTCTAGGCCTAATATGTATATATAATATAATATGTATACCGTACTCAGATTTATTATTCAGGCCTTGGGAAAGCAGAGTGTAACAGCATAGGGAACACTTAACATGTAATTCCCAAGGGTGTACGGGTAGTGTAGTGGTAGATTCCCTGTCTGGAGCAGCGATCGGGGCAGCAGGGGGGAAAATTGGCCAAGTACAATTGGGGGGGGTGTCAGAAAAAAAGCATATACTTCCCAAAGCGGGGAACTATCTCTCGGTAGCATAATGCTTTCAACAATTTAAGATTATTTGCCTTGGATGATTCTGCTAGACTAGAAAATAAAACGGCACTTTAACTAAAGTAGACTGAAACTAGCATTCTGCAACTGCATTTTCCCCCCACCTCTGTAGATCTGCTGTAAATAAGTGAAATCATGGTTTTTATTTGACATTTTCACAGTACAAAATACCAATATTTTTGACTTCTCTTCTCAGAGTGCCACCCTTTGCTTTGCTCCATGGAACCAGTGACATTATAGTTCCTGTTGAGTCTTCAACAAGGTTTTCGGAGCTCCTCACCTCGCTGTCTGTGAAGGTGTCTCTGTACCTGCAGCCTAATGCCGACCACACCGAGATCGTCACCGACCTGATGGCACCGGACAGGCGCTTCTACCATCCCGTCTACAGCCGTGTCAAACAGGAGTACAGTCAACTCATGGGGACCTGCTGAAGTCCCACCACTTCTGTCAAAACCACAACAAATCCAATTGTTACTCATATTCCCTGATGGGCCGCACAGTGTTTACAGAATCTGCTCTAATACCTCTAAGTCTAAGTGAATGATATTTGGCCTTGAGTATCATTGATTTATATTAAATGTGTGCTATACATTCTGAGAAACAGATTTTTCCCCTTATGGCTTGTAATGTGGATGACCTCATACTAAACCTTTTTGCATTGTAAAGTACTTACTGATTTGTCAATATTTTTGAAAACCATGAATAGTATTAACACGGATGCTTTGCCTGGTGAGACGAAGGAGGAGAGCGGCCGGGAGCCTCCATGCACCGAAGGGTCTCGCAATACTGCGGTGTAGCACTAGCTCTATTGCAGCGGATTGGGCGTGATCGGCCCTTCCGCGGGCAACGTTGCAGACAGAGTAGAAGGGCTGATCCGTGAGCGGCTGCTTCTGGGACGCGGGTCGGGGTCTTAATCGGCCTCGGCTGGGTCTACTGGGCGAGGGTGTATGATGTTGAACAGACCCGAAACACCTTACGACCCCAGTTAACATCACTGATGATGCATGCTGAAGTATGTATTTGTAACACTTAACATGAGACTCAATAGTTGTTAGCAAGTCTGTATTATTTAGGCTGTACTACCTATGTTCTCTGGTCAAATTAATCTACACTTTGTTTTATTATGATAATGCTGATTTACAACAAATTAACTGTTTATTTATTTTAATATATTGTTCTCAATAAAAAAAACTATTTATTGATCCTTTGAAAAGCACTGAATATTAAATTAATCCCACTAGTGAAACTTTTATTTGTTTATGACTTGATTTGCTGTGCCTGACCAATAGGTTTGTAGTAGCAACTGGAAAGACAGTTTCCATTACGGACTTAAAGTGACCACTCTGTTTTTAACACACGCCAGCAATGTATTGTTGCAGTTACAGTTATTTTTCCAAACGTTGTCCAAATGTCAAAAGTGTTTGATACCAAATCACAGCATGAATCTTTCTATGGTGTTCTCAAGGTGGTCATGGTATTTTAAAAGGAGTTTTGACGACAATAAATTCTCAAGTGGTCAAAAATGGTTAAATCTTGCACAAAATCTGTGTAACAAATGGTCAACCCAAAAATTGCTGCAACAACTTATGAGACATAATTGAAGATGGGGAAAGTTCAATCATAATGTTCTAAGCCCTTGTACACTCTAAACTTTATACATTTTCATACACCTAACCAAAACACAATGTTTATTACAGATTGATTGACTAGAAAAACTTGACAGTACATGTTCCGTTTTCAGATGTGTAGGCTACCACTTAGGTAATCTCACCCTAAAGATCCCCTGTCCCAAAATTAAAACCTGGGGACTGAGGTTTCTATCAAAATGAAAATAAAACTTGAGAGGAGGGGACACGGACACACACACACACACACACACACACACACACACACACACACACACACACACACACACACACACACACACACACACACACACACACACACACACACACACACACACACACACACACACACACAGGCATCGACATCTCAATGACACACACACGGTCGAGGCGGAGTTTAGTGCGGATCTGCATAGCAGCAGCGGTCGGTCGGAGCTGTCTTTCTCTCTCACACACACATAAGTAGCAGATTCTCTGAACTCCTGAAGTGTTTGAAAAACGTTACGGGAAAACTAAAAAGTCCTAAGCTGTGAACATGCAGCCAGTGGAGCGCAGTTAGCAGCTGGTGTTTGACACGGGGAGAAGATGGACTCTGTGGGGAAGTTGTGGCTCTGCGGTCTGCTGTGGTGGTCGCTGCTCTTCGGGTTGGCAGCGGGAGGTGAGAATCAAACTTTGATTTCAGATTGGGAAACAAAGAAAAACGCTTACTAGACGGCGCTTTCACTGGCTATTTGCTTCGACTCCAATGTTGTTTTTGTAACGTTATAGGTTAACTTTGACAAGCGTCTCCCAGTGTTGATAGTTTTCCGAGCCGAGGAAACTGTTGCAACCTGAAAAGGCTAAGTGACTGATTACCAACAGCTGAAGAGCCATGGCGAATGAAATAACAATGCAAAATGAGGCTTATTATAGTATCATCCAAAAGATTGACCAAGCTTTTCTGTAGCTAGGCTAGGCTATGTAATTAAATTGCTGTGAGGTGCTCAGGAATGTGATTGGTTAAGGCCGATTTCATGCATTACATCAGGAGCGTTTGCTATAATGCCATGGTGATTCATTCTCTTCCTGATCACTCACCACTACTAACATCAGGGAATATATTTTCGGCTTGTGTTAAAGGATATATATATATATATATATATATATATATATATATATATATATATATATATATATATATATATATATATATATAATGCATCTTCTTGGCAGTGTTGTGCACAGAGGACATGCAGCTCTCTCTGAGTCTACCTTTATCCAAAGCTGCTGCTGCAGAAATGCACTGTGATGCCCAGTGCAGTGGAAGAGCTATCTGGCTATATCACGGTGACAGAAATGACAAGTGAATTCAGAGAAACAAATGGCCTGCAAAGAAACAAAGAATGTGTTCTTTTTTACGTGACTTTCAACCTCATAATGTACATTATTATATTTACGTCTGTCTGAATTGAATTGTGGGGATGCATCGTCTAAATTTATAGTGTGCCCCTGGGGACACTATATTCCCCCATGACTCATACTCCCCATGTTCCTCCATTCAAAATAACTACAGTAGAGACATTTGTTTACTTGATTAGCCGGCTACATTTATTCTGTTCTTTCCTTTTGGGACCCGAAAGCGTTATGAAACAAGCCTGTGCTGAAACAGTGACGCGCTGGGCTTCGACACTGAATCAACAGAATTGCATGACAGAAGAAGAGGCACTTGAGTCAAGTTACATCTTAACATTTGATGTATAAACTGAGCACACACACAGTGACAACTGCTGGTCTTTGCCCCTCAAATTAACACTGTGAGTGGGTGTTCACTGAAAGGTCACTGGCTTTGATCTTGAAGGAAGGGTTTGTGAAATCTCACAAACAATGCCCCTGTCACAGAGACAGCGCCTGCACAGTGGAGATGAAAGAAGCACGTTCAATTATCTCCTGTTTCTGCTCATTGAGGGATAGAGTCAGGCGTTCATGGCTATGTTCACTGTATGTTTACCTCCTGTTTCTGCTCATTGAGGGATACACACAGTCAGGCGTTCATGGCTATGTTTATGTGTGGCTTTGCTTTTGTTCTGATCTCTCCTGTACTCTTTAATTTACATACTTAACTTTTCCAGCATTCTGCACTCAGGTGTCTCAAAACAGTTGAAACAAGTTGACGTTTTGCCCAACTGTTTATTTATCTGATTGCTATTTTTTAAACAGCTCCCTGAGGATCCAGTTCCACACGCAGGTGACGGCGTTGAGAAAAGCCCCTAGCTGTAAAACACACATGAGGAGGCGTGTGATTTGAACAGCAATGTGACAAATTAATACAACTGAGCATGCAGGTCCATCCTTGTGGATTTGAGGGGAAAATGCTGTTGCATTCTTCTTGGCCAGTTTGCAGAATTGCTTCTCCTTCTGATGTATCTAGAGCCAGTCAATCCATCCATGTTCTGAGGATGACTAAAGCAGGGGGCTACTGTGTGCCATGCGCCTATGGGCCAATGGATTTCCACTAGTGTATTTCCAGCTGTATTTAATTATTGATTTCCTAACAGTTGCAACAGCCATACTTGCAGGATGAAGTTATAGGCGCACTTCGACCCAAGCAGCCCAGCAGGCTGGTCCGGTGCTCTCAGGAGAGGGCAAGTCTTGGAAGAGAAGCTTTGGATAAAATCCAAAAGTACTGTAGCACACGGATCAAGTGTATCGAAACTTTTATTGAACTAACGTTTCGACGCAGGGTGCGTCTTCATCAGAGTCCGTCAGGACTTTTGGATTTTATCCAAAGCCTCTCTTCCAAGTTGCAACAGCCATATTTCATTCTGTGATTTACCTCGACCCACACCTGGCTGACACGTCGTCGGATTCCTGTTATGAGACTGTTAACTTCTGGCAGACTTGTCAATCACCTGCTTTATTTTTTAATATGCAGTAGGGATAAATGCAATGCAAAAGTATATTTTCTTGTGCTAGTTCTCCAGCTGACAGTCTTCTTAGGACTAAAGACAAATATTCACTGTTCTGTGAGCACTAAAGCTGCACTCAGGGCTGGGCAATAATTAAATATTATTATTTATCGTCTTTCAGTGGAATCATATTGTTTATATTGTGATTTTGGGATATTATAACACAATTCCGCTGATGATAACAGGCACATTTGATTAAAAAGACAAAATGAGGTGTGGTCGGAATATTATTTTAACACCAGTTTTGTTTGAGATCACATCTAAATGACCCTTCAGTTCAATTTGATTATTTAACATGAGATTTTCCATCCGTGAGATGTATGTATGTGAGATGTATATATTGTATGTATGAAAAATCCTCATGATTTCCGTGATATTGATTTCAACCAGTCCAAAGATATTGCATTGTTTACTCTCGGCAATCAGCTATTGATGATTGCCCACTGGTTACATGGTTGAGTGGTTTGATTTTGTTCATTTAGACTTTGGATTAGGTCAAGAAAACTATCCATTAGTCCATGAACCCTTTTTAGGAGTGAAAAGGTGCATTACCTCGCAGTAACTTTACGTAGCCTTTTCCAGTGAGTCAGTTGGCCCCTCAGCAGTAGGCACAGCTGACCTCCTGTCCTTGCCCTCGGGCGATGAAGCCCAAATGAAACAAATTTAGAGTAAACGGACATATCTTTCCAGGGAAAGAGATGCTGAAGATGTGCTTTAACCTTTGAATACGCCTGGGATTCTCAAGCTCATGAAAAAGTAAACTGGTGGTGGCCGGGCATGGAGGCTAGATGAGAAAGCTTCAGAGTGCATTAGCCCAGATTACAGGGCGATGTGAAATGGCAGGGAGGCGAGCTAGAAGAAACAGCTGGGACCGTCCGCCACGCTGCTTCTGGAACATGAGGCCCGAGACAATGTGGGGACGTCAGAGGCTTTCATGTTCAGGTTGAAGGTTCCTGTCAGGGCAGAGCAGGCCCAAACATGTCGGCCTCCCTCCTCGCCACCTCCGCATCCACTACCTTTGTATACTGCAGTTGTGGAATGAAAGGGAAACACCATTCAGTTTTAAAATTCCGATTTGTCGTTTTCTACAGTGTAGGACGGTCCAATCAATGATTGTGAATGTGACCGATTCTCTCCCAAAGCCATAGACCAGAGATCAATCCATGAAGCTGTAATTTAATCAAGATGCAAAATATGGTACTATAGGTTCTATAGGTACTATAGGTTAGTTTTTTGAATGTTAAATTTTGAGTTTTTCCAATGTGCATTATAGACAACATGGAAACACAATGAACAAAAAGTAACAACAAAATCCCTGAGCCCCCCACCCCCAATCCCGCCCAGAGAAAGGCCAGAATACATAATATATCACTGGTGTTCATAATTCATATGCTGTATCAGCATACCAAAATAAGCAATTTAGGCAGTGTCCACCGCTACCGCAGCAGTAGTCTCAACGCCAGACCCATGAGAGTTCTTCTTACGCTGATACACTATGTTACTGCATGCTGCAGAGCTCTCTCTGGGTCTGGGACGCTTCCCCCCAGCCGGCTGGTTATGGGAGGGAACCGTTCACTTGGCCAGTCATATGCCAGTGATGGCTTCAGTCCTCTCCAATCAGTAACGACTTTGCGATCACAGACAACACGGGAGGTGCAGCCCATTTTTCGAACCGCTCTCTCATCGGTGCTATGACCTGTCACTCATTCAATTTCAACCCGCCTTCAAAACCAGCAGTGGCTGTTAACTGGCACAGACTCACTTAGTATGCGGAGCGCAGCGATTCAACGTAATATTTGAGTCTGGGGAGTGGGGAGAGACTACCAGCAGTGACCAGCAGGGTTCTCAGCAGCCAGAGGAGACCATGAGCAGTCGCAGAGAAGGCTGACAGCTACTACAGGTTCTATAGGAACTATAGGTAAAGCTTTAAAGTTTAAACCGATCATATTTGTGCTCTCATCGTACTTGGATGCACTTAAATTGTTATGGATGACCAGTCAAAGTACCAACACTAACAACTGGCCCACTAGGAAGGCAAACCTAAACGCATCCAAAGAATTTACAAGCACTTTAAAATCGGGTTTGGCGTGTGCGTGTGTGTGTGTGTGTGTGTGTGTGTGTGTGTGTGTGTGATGAAGCTGTGTGTGTGCTTCTCACTTCAGCTGAGTGTGTTCCACTTGTAAAGAAGACCCAGGATGATAATTAGTCCAGCTTACACACATCATGTACATGATGTATACATCTAAATGTCAAATGTTGCCTATATTAAGACCACACTGCTTGACTTGCTCTGTTTGCTATGTTCACTACTATACTTCCTATCTCAGCTACCATTCCCAACAATAATCAATACAGCTCACTGTGATTTCAATATGGTGCACTTTGTTCACACCCTTGAAAAGACAGTCAACCCCACATCTGAACATAATAAACTGTACCTTCTTTCTCCCTCTCTCTCTCTCTGCTCTGTGTACATCTCGCTCTCCCCTCTGTTGCCCCTCCTTCTCCAGCTTCCTTCTATGGCGATGGCTTTGCTCAGCTCAAGGCAACGGAGTCGTCCGACCATAACTCGCTCCGCATGCGCTTCCGGACCTCCAGCAACAATGGCCTGCTGTTCCTAGCTGCCGGCCGGACGGACTACTTGCTACTGGAGCTCCATGCTGGTCGCCTGCAGGTGGGTACATCCATGGCCCCAACACATGAGCGTATGCGCTCAAGGCAGCATACACGCGCACACACACACACACACACACACGCACACACACACACACACACACACGCACATACACACGCACATACACACACACTTATATATGCATACTATACACACAAGGACACAGGGCCTTGTGCACATGCTGTACATGTACTCACATACACATGCACACGGAAACAGACTCGTAACCTTCAGCTACATGTCTCCATCTCACTTGACAGTGTCATTCTCTCAACACAGCAACACAAGGAGACAGACAAGCCTGCTTGATGTGATTTAACTCCATGTCAGCCATTAATTGTCACAATAAATGGGAACTAGGACATTATGAAATAGGTTTAATCAAATGAGACGATATGCAAGCGTCTGTGCTTTTATTGTATATTTGCATTGAATGACAAACTCACAATTTCCTTAGACATAAAGGGGAAACCAATCAATGGGGCTGCTTGGCTGCTCCGGTTATGAAAATCTCTCCAAAGAGTCAATAGATTGTCTACTTTGTGCAGTCGTTCTGTTCTGTTTAAATGGATTTAACTCTATGCCTTATCGTGCGTTCCTTTATCGCAAAATAACTGGGATGTGGAGGCTAAATGACATCACATCCGTTTTGTTAGCGTTCCATTTGCAGAAAACTTGAGCTGGGAAGTTCACTGTTCATTGGTCAGATCCAGTCGCTAGCCAGGCTAGCCATTGTTAGCAATAACAATTGACAACATGGCATTTCATGGTATTTTGCGCATACAAACACTGCAGCCTCATGTCCACACAGATGGAAGTTAGGCAGTGCTGTGTGTACAGCTGATTTAATGAGACACAAACAAAACAGAAGTGCTAAACAATATTACTACGATTACTACTACCGGTACTGTTGTTGCGCGGTGCAGCCATCTTGGATTTTTGAGGTCGGGGCTGCTGAGCCTCCTGAGTTTGGAATGGGAAATACCAGCTCTGATGACGTCACCGTCCCAGCTCATGACCTTTGAAGTCGTAAGATTACCAGTCCCAAGTTATAAAGGAATGCACGATTATTGCAGACAGTTTTTTTCTGTAGCTAATAAAGCATTGCTGCATAGCCAGCGTTGTGATCTGTCACTCTGATTAGTGAACAGAGTGACAGATGACAGTGATCTGATTAGTGATCAAGCAGTGGCTTGTGCTTGAGTCACTAATAAACTAGAAGCTTGAAGCAGATTGAATGAAAAGGTCAGGTTCTCTTTAGACTGAATTATTTTAGCTCTCCTGTTGGACAATGTGGCTGGCCTGCTGCTGTGATTAATTCCAAATACGGTAGTCTCTGGCTTGCAGTGTTTTGAAAATGTAACATCAACAATCAAATCAGAGTTAATACAATTATCATGTTGATCATTTAGTTATCATAGTGGCTCAAATGGAATGCATTTAGCCAGCACTCCTAACCCACAGTGACTTGCAATGAGTGCTGTAGTATAATCCTATTCTATAATAAATAATTGGCTAGGTGGACGCCGGGTGAGTCACAAACGTGACATCGTGGACCCGACCGGCCGGAGGCCCACCACACTAGATTTGAAGGCCTGATAATTTAGTAATTTAAAATAGTGCTAGATCGCCGGATTTACAATCAGCCAACAATAAGGCCTGCAGTGTATTCCGTTGATTGGCTGTAATTTTTTATTGTTAAATTCATATCACATTGTAGATAGTGGCTATCAACACAAAAAAGGCTTACTTTATGCATTGCAATCTTTATGGTTCTGACTACATGTAATGGGGGAAAACAGGTAGGACCTATTTGTTTATCTTATTTATGGAGATTTAGTCATGATTTAATACCACACAAAAATGTATTCACTTTGAACTCACCTAAGACATTGAGGCTGGATTTGTGTTCCAAACAGGATACACTATCTTTGGCAGAAGAAACAAGCTTTGCTGGCAGGATTTAAGAGTGAAAGACATTTGTCCCTTCAAGACTGCTCACAAAGCGTTCTGTAAGCAGCTCTGCCAGCAGCTCTGCCAGCCTAAATCAGCATACAAAATGGGCAGATGTACAAGCTTTGTAATGCATGGACATATTCAGAAGGAACATTTCAGGAAGTCCTGAGATATGCGTTATAGCTTATTTGCTCTCTGCATCAAACTGAAGAAATTCTTTTGACTAAACTTCTGTTTGTGTTAGACTTGTGCTGCGGGGAATGAATCGCACTGATGACTATGTTGCATTGTTATAGTTCAGTGAGCATGAGGAGTGAACTACTCATCCCTGTTCCTGACACAGGTCACCAAATAAAGTCCCCCCCCCCCTTCATCGCCCCCTGAGGCTTGGGGTCTTATTCCACGTGAGTCAGAGATGAGCATTGTTCCCTTGAGACCCTTGCATGAATAGCTGGGACTCAGCAGCAAGCCTTGACAAGCATGTCATCTAAATGCAGCGTTAGTCTGAGATGGTGACATGATGCTCCCTCCAAGGAGAAGATAGCTGAAGGCTAAGAGATAATAGTGCTCTTCCTGCTTGAAAACACAGACAAAGCCGGCGGTTTTAACAACAGGTGACATCATGGAATATAAGTGCAGTCTACATGATTGACTCCTTTCCAGGTGTCACAGGATCTACAGTTAATCACATACTTATAAAATATAAACCATCATCATAGGTTATATATTTAAAAAAATCCTTTCATTTGATACTGTGAAAATATTTTAGATGGGTGATTTATGTACAAGAATCTATGTTTCATTTTTTGTTTTGTTTTTTAACCTTTTATTTCAAGGTTAGTTAAATACTTGCAGCTTTGAGCTACATGCTTGATAAACAATCAAACAACAAAAATGTAATGTGTTGTACCATAAGCTGATAAACCTACGTTTAATTTGTATTGTTGTTTGGGTCACATTGATTCAGCATGCGTATATATATTCCTTATATTCCTGTAATATTACTTGTTTTGTAATCTAGTTGTTTTTCTTCTACTCTTAGTTGAAACTGGACCTTGGATCTGGGGAGGGACTGATGCACTCCGAGAGAGGCACCCAGCTCAACGACCTGGCCTGGCACTCTGTGGAGGTCCGCCATGAGCAACACAGTGTCACTCTAACTGTGGACAAGAACTCTCACAGCAGCTTAACGATGCCCGGAGCTCATCATGATCTCAACATAGTGGATGGTCTCTATGTCGGAGGCTCAGGAGGCCTGGACAGACTTTATCTGCCCAGGGACCTGACTGGCTTCCGTGGCTGTATGGATGAGGTGGTCTTCAACGAGCATGATATGCTGTCATCGTTGAGGCCATACGCTGGATTCAAGAGTGTCCATGAGGTGTCTCTAGGCTGTAGTCCCCAGTTCTTTGCCAGTGAGGAGGACCCTGTTAGCTTCTTCAGCTCCAGGGCCTATATTGCACTTCCACCCTGGAACGGCCAACAGGAAGCGGTGTTTGAGTGTGTGGTGCACACTTCAGCCAAAGAAGGAATTGTCCTGTACAACTCTGCCAGAGAAGGAGACTTTGTGGCTGTGGAGATTCAGGAAGGTTTGCCGGTGGCCATAGTGGGGAAAGGTGGGACCAAAATAGAACTTCGCTCCCTCACATTTGTTAATGACAGGAAATGGCATTCTGTCAAGTTGTACTTCAACTCTAAAAGCCTTGAGCTAACTGTTGATGAAGAGATGGTGAAAACCAATATTGGCTCTCGTTCAAAGGGGCTTCAGCTTAAAGGTTCTCTTTTTGTTGGTGGTATTGATGACAGCACCAGATCAGAAGTCAGAAAGATGGGGCTGGTCTCTGTGTCTGGAAAGCGTGTTCGTGGAGGCTCTTTGAAGGGATGTTTGAAGACTATCAAAGTCAATGGTGTCAAGACAGGTCTCTCCAATGCTGTAGTTACCAAGGATATCTCAGTTGGTTGTGAGCCAGAGAAAGAACCAGAGCCATCTACCACCATGAGTCCAACTGTTCCACCAGTCCGATTTGATTCAGTGACGCCAACACCAGCGCTTCACACGTCGACTCTTGCAAGGGGCCTGGACAGAAGGTATGGCTCTAACTTTGTGCATCTCAAAAACCTTGTGGTCCCAGAGGGTGGTCGAGCATCTCTCGAATCCAAACACATCAAAGTTCTCTTGGACTTCAGGAAACTTGGCATTCGTCAATCTCAGATTATGTTCAGAATTCGGGAGCAACCTTTGCGTGGTCAGATAAGGCTTGATGTTGACCAAGACCAAGAGGAGAACATTTTCAGCATGTTGGACCTTTGGCACGGACGAGTCATGTATATCCATGGAGGCTCAGAAGATCCAGATGACCTTTTCATGTTTTCAATTTATTGTAGCAGTAGAAAGCAAGTTCCTGATTATTTGAAGGGGAACAAATTGTACCGTTACAATATTACTGTGACCCCCACCAACGATGCACCTGAACTGAGTCTCCCTGAAGGGAATCTGTTTGTCCTGTTGGAAAACTCAAGGAAACACCTAACCACACAAGTTCTGAAGGCCACAGACATTGACAGCAACTACACCAACCTTGTCTTCTCTGTGCTGGGCAACCTGAATGCAGATGCAGGATATTTGGAAATTGAAAACAGCCCTGGTACTGCAGTGACCTCATTCTCTTATACACACTTGGAGGAACTGAATGTGTACTATGTTCACAGGGGGGTGAGGAACTCCAGGATAGTGCTACGGGTTAGTGATGGGGAAAAGGTCAGCAACACTGTGGTTCTAAGGGTCATGGCTGTAGCACTGGAGTATAAGATTGCCAATAACACAGGCCTTGAGATCATTCAAGGAGAGGCAGCTGTGATTGGATCAAATCGATTGGCTGTGCAAACCAATGCTGTAAAGCAAGTTGTAGACATCCGCTATGATACCATCGAACCCCCTCAGTATGGAGAACTGCAAAGACTTCACTCAAGTGGTGAATGGAGGCCCACTGACTCATTTTCACAAAGGCTGCTAGAAAAAGAGCGGCTAAGGTATGTTAGCACTTTCCAAGATATGCAGACATCCAATGCCACTGATTACTTTAAGTGCAAAGTTAGTGTGGCTGCAAGGGCAACCACTGAACTGCTCTTCCCCATCACTGTGAAGTGGGTGAGATACAACCTGCTGAGGAATGTAATGGTAGATATGGATAAAGTTAGAAAAGTGGCATTGGACTCTCAGTATCTTTATGCCACAGCCGAAGGTATCGCCCTCCCAGAAGATGAGCTTTATTTTCGGGTTCTCACCACACCAAAGAAAGGAAAAGTCCTGCTTGATACTACAGCCTTGTGGAAGAATGCAACCTTTAGCCAAAGAAATGTCACGGACCTCAAAGTACATTATGAGCTAGTCGACAGGCCTTATGAAGATACAAGTGACAAGTTCAGATTTCAAGTGTTCTCCAAACACGCTCAATCACAAAGCTATGAGTTCCAAATCTCTGTTAAAGCTGATGTCAACAATGTGTTCATGAGGAATGATGGACTGCTGCTTTTGGAGGGAGAAAGTAAACTAATCACAAAGGACGAGTTGTTTGCAGAGACTTTAAGTACAAAGGACATGTACTACACTGTCACAAGTAGTCCAAAATATGGAAAACTAGCCCGCATTACTCAGTCAAATTCTAATGCTAGCTACAATAACATCCTTACATTCACTAATCAGGATATATTGGATGAACGGATAATGTACATTCACGATGACGGTGAAACAATTCAGGACGAGTTCACGTTCATAGCCTCCACCAGCCAAGAGTTCAAATCTTCCATTGCAGAGGATGAAATTGGGTCAAAAGAAGGAACGTTCAACATATCCATCCAGCTAGTCAATGACCAAAAGCCGGTACGTGTTATTGATCAAGTTTTCCACGTAGTAAGGGACGGACGGAGGTTACTCACTGCAGAGGATCTGCGTTACCATGATGCCGACTCTGACTTCCATGATGGCCAGTTGCTTTACACCCGCCGTGGAATCCCAATGGGAGACTTGGTCCTGGTGAATGACACGTCTCATCGGCTGTTCCAGTTTCACCAGCGGGATCTGGAGGAAAAGCGAGTGTTGTTCATTCACAAAGGCGTGAGCGCTGGCAGGTTTGTGCTCTTCGTCTCAGATGGGAAACACTTTGTCTCGAGTCTTTTAGACGTCAGCGCTCATGACCCTTTCTTGAAAGTTGGCAACAACACTGGCTTACTGGTTCAGAAGGGCCAATCCGTGACCTTTTCCACCAGGAACTTTACCGTCATGTCAAACCTGGACATCAGAGATGACCATGAGGTCATCTTCAATGTGTACGAGACTCCCAAGTATGGAGGACTTTATCTCAATGACACAAAGGTGGAGTCGTTCACACAGTGGGACTTAAAGAGTGGGCTCATTTCCTATCGACACAGTGACAACAACCATCTGGCAGACTCTTTCAATTTCACAGTGAGAGCCAAAGGCCTTACACTCGCAGTGAAGGTCAATGTGAAGGTTTACCTGGAAAGCCACCAGAGGCCACCCATCGTGCTGCAGAACAACATTCTACTAGTGGAAGAGGGGAAACCAGTTAACATTGATGTCGCAAAACTTGAGGTGAGTGTTTCAAAGAAGTGTGTGTGTGAGAGAGTTCAAAGAACATACATTTGTCAGTGTTTAAATAAGTTTGAAGTTTGAAATAAAGTTGTTAATGGTTTTAATAGTGATCTCCTGAAGGCAGATTTGAAGGCCAATGGCATTATTATTATTTTGGTTAATACTACCG
This sequence comes from Poromitra crassiceps, assembly GCF_964638095.1. Classification (NCBI taxonomy): domain Eukaryota; kingdom Metazoa; phylum Chordata; class Actinopteri; order Beryciformes; family Melamphaidae; genus Poromitra; species Poromitra crassiceps. Next base: position 19,139,502 of record NC_139631.1, on the reverse strand, counting down.
GTATTTGGTGCCAATATTCAATGTCTTTAAATTGTACCATTTTCATATGGTCCATTATAAAGCTTTCCTTTGACACCTAGGATGATAAATTGAATAGTAGTTATGTAAAAGCGCAACATACATGCATATTCAATAACTAACATATTCATGCATGTGTGTGGAATCTGATCACAATGTTTCAATGGAACCATTTCAGATTAAGGGCTTCCTATAGATGACTAGTATAATATGGTTGACTTACACAATAAATATGTAATCAAACAAACTCCATCGTATCCATTATATTGGAGATGAATATCTAGTTGATAATCTGATGTTTAATAAAAGGCCAACATCAGACCGATATATCTGTGATCAGTATATTGGTCTAACCCTAGTTTTTAGTGTTCCGTTTTTTATGGTAGCAAAAAGGGAAAAAGCCTAACAAATTACACTGATCTCATCTGCCAAGTTACACTGAGAACAAAAATAATAAACTTTAGTAAAAGTGACACACAGAACATTTCAAATTTAACAGCTGAATATTTTTTGGATTGTTGCAGGTCACTCATGAGGACAACCTGCCATCTGAGGTTATATTCACGGTCAAGGTAGCCCCATCTCATGGCTTTCTCCGCCGTTTTGTCGAAGCCGAAGCGCGCTACATTGGAACCAAGCAGTCCCCCATCAAGACATTTTCCCAAGAGGACATCAACACTGGGAACATTCAGTACATGCATGCAGAGCCCAGCCAAGTCAACGACACCTTTACGCTCGACGCCACCAACGGGATCACCGACGTCGCCGGCATCAGGATGTCTGTTGACATCATTCCTCGCCTCATCCCGCTGCAGGTCTCCAACTTCACGCTGAACGAGGGCGCCTCCAAGGCACTGACCCAGGAAGTGCTAAAGGTCACAAACAGACACTTCTCTGGAATCAATTTCCTGTATAGTTTGACTGAGCCTCCACTGCATGGTCACATTGAGCACTCTCGCTACCCGGCGGTGCCCATAACATCTTTCAGCAGGAGGCAGGTGAGACATTCTCAGACACACTCTGACAGATATTGCAGAACAATAGAAATTTTAATTGTTTAATTGTTGTTTCAGCATGTTTGAAAATACAGATCAATTAATTTCACTATTCTACACACAGCTTTACTGTACTCTGTAATGTGTATTATTTTTTCCTGTAGGTATCATGTGGCAAACCATGATACTTAATGTGATTGGCTATGTAGTGTGTTTTTGGCATAATTTCAGTGTGCAGTTCCACTGTCAGCTTCTCCCTAATCATTTTCATAACCTGTAACCAGGTGGAGCATGAATTCATTTACTACGTCCATGACAGCAGCGAAAGCTCGGATGACAACTTCACTGTCATGGCCAATGACACAGGCCTGAGGAAGCAGAGTGCAGCCCGGACACTGTACATCCACGTTACAGCTGTCAACGACGAGCCTCCTGTGATTACAACCAACAGGGTCCTCAGGGTGAGTCTGCAAACGCTGCTCTATATTTAAACCCAGGACCTTTCTTTTTTTTACTGTCGATTCTGGCACCATGGCTTGCTGTCAGACAAGCTTCATGTGGGCTGTGTTGAAAATGGCCACGGCTGGCTGGATGGGGGAAAGTATGTTTGCTATGTGGAGGAGGGTCCAGGGGGCCTAGCAGCACTGAACAGACATTGGCATACATTGTGAGGTGTGCTGGTATTTATGTGTTTGTGGGAATGATAAAGCAGTAATGGGCAGTTACAGTGCTCAGTTGTGAAGCAAAGTGTGCGAAAGTATCACAAATACTGTTAAGGTCCATTTAAAGCAATGCTGCTTAAATTAAATTTGAAGTTGCCATTCGACATAGTCTGGGTTGACCGGACATGATTTCCAAAGCTCCTTGTGAGTTTGAACCAAATGGAAAAATAACCCCAACATTTGTTCAATCAGGCATCACATGGACACAAGTTCCTGTTACTGCAAATATATCACTTATTTTTAATCCATTCCATGGTATCCTGGTGTTGAGTGGCATGCTGATATGGCCTGGAAATAGCACACACTACTGACTGCATGGCCTCGGTCCACACACAGTCCTATTTCTTCTGTTTCACGTCTCACTTTGCTATTTAAAAAAGAAAAGTAAATAAAATCCCGTTTCTACTACTTACTGTGAAATGTGCTTATCCTAACAGTAAATATTACCTTACCTTGTAAAAAAAAATCAAATCCCCCTCCTAACACCTGAGCTAAGCAGTATGTGTCTGTGTTGAATAATGCTGAAGAGTTCCTGAGTTGTACACGGGTGGCCTTTGTGGCTGGAGTAGGCAGAAGTGCAGCTGTTGGCTCTCTGCAGCTTTTTGTCCCGAACACCACAAATTCCTCCAGGATCCTGCTTACTCGGACAAGAATGCCTTCTACACTTCACTCGACTGCAGAGCAACAGGAGGCTAGTGATTGGATAGTGATTCAATCATCAACTTTTGCAGATCTTTTTGAGAGGGGCCTGCAGCTTCACTTGAATGTGATGTTGACATCATCATTACGTTTGATATTGGCTTTGATTTAGGTGTGATTGTTTTGAAAAGGAACTGGGGGGCACAGTGTCCACAAGGGGGCTCTCTGCCTCTACACTTCATCTTCAGCCTCAAACATGTACAGTATTTGGGGAGATGTACTGCTCTTGTCACAGTAGGAATTGATGTATTCTTCAGTTTGTAAAGGTATTGTTTGCATGCAAGATTAGTATGCGACCCAACAGCTTAAGTTATGTATTATATTTTAAATCATTCATTTTAAATCCTTTGGTATGATTAGTTGTATGATTTTGAAACATAACTATTCAATTACTGATATTTCATTAGGGATCTTAATCAGAGTTACTGTAAAATCTGCTCTTATGCAAGTCTTTGACCAGGAAACCAGTGACAATTTCTGATGTTTTGATGTTCTAGTAGTGACATCACTGACAGATTATCTGTTGAGATGTCAACAGAACACTGTGGTTTTCTGAGAGGAGTCATCACGGGGAGGGGCGGGGTGCTTTAAAAGGGGATTAGAATGACATGTGGATGATGGGGGTGCCCCAGTGGCTTAGTGAGTAGAGTGCTTACCATGAAGCTCAGTCCTTTCCGCAGAGACCCGGGTTCAAATCCGGCCCGCAGTCGTTTGCTGCATGTCCTCCCCTCACTCTCTCTCCCATACCCTCCCATCTCTCACACTATGTCTACTAAAGCATAAAAAATAAATGCCAAAAATAAATCTTTAAATAGATTCATCTATTTTAATTTTTTATATTTTATTTAGTTTAGTTTGTACAGATGTGAAATGATAAAATACAATGCAGATAAAATAAAAAGATTGTTAATTTGTGCAGGTGGAAAAAAACAGGGTTATAAAAACATCTCGACTCAAAGCAACACAACCAAACACCAAAAGAGTGGAGATGTGTCAGCGCCTCAGCAGAGCTGCAGGCGTCCCACCGCGTTGGTAGGACTGAACTCCAGTCAGAGACCATTTGTGAAAATTGATCTCATGTGTCTTTTCTTAGAAAGTGATGACTAACAGTGTTTATCACACTGATCTAGGTGTGATATCCTGTGAAGTGGTACCAGTCTGAGTGGTACTCACGACACACACACACACACACACACACACACACACACACACACACACACACACACACACACACACACACACACAGACAGACAAACACAAACACGTGGCAAGTGTTCACACATGGGAGTACACTAACTCTGTGATGTGCTCTGCTGCACAGTGTGTGTGAACACACACACACACACACACACGTGTAGAAGTGTCTGGTGTCCCATGTGGGAAGTGGATGTGGGCTTCACAGGTGCTAATTGAAAAACGTACCCCATGCTACTGTTCCAGTAAGGGAAGAGAGCAGTGTACTCATAGCACTAACAGCTCTTACCCCAGCCTTCAGGGGCAAGGCTATTTTCCCTTCAGTGTTATTTAGTGCATTTTTCAAGGGGGGGGGGGGGGCGGACACGAAAAAACTTGATAAAGAAGCTATAGTGAATAACAGTGTGTCTCTATCGTCGCGGCTACGCCCCTTACTCAAAATGCAACATGTCTCGTGGCTGCATTGCATTCTGGTGCTCTATTGAGGCTGCCGTTGGAATGAATGACATAAAATATAAATTGTGAACTTATTTTTATTCATGCATCATCACCATCACGCAATTTACAGTAGAACACCATGTAATGTTTCTAAACAAAAATCACAGTATTATTTACATTGCGGTGTACAATAGATAGAAAAAAAATACAAAAATATCCGCTTCTAATCAAGGAATATACAAGTAAATATCTACCTCTAAAATACTTTTTTTTAAATACCATTTTTGGGGTAATTAACTATTTTAAAGCTTATTGGCATCGATTTTATCAACGATAATTCAAATCCCACCAAATTTTAGAGGCCATATTCTCGTGCTTTAGATGACTTTGCTGTATTTTGGAGGAAATCCTGACCTGTGACAGGTGGCTCTGTGGTTCAGGAGCGGATCTTCTGTCTTCCGTGGCTCTGTGGTTCAGTGGTTTATGTTTCACTTCCTCTGGTCCTGAGTCAGGCATTCATGCTCACTGGAGCCATTTGAAAGTGAATGCTGAACTGTGTCTCAGCATTGCTCTGTACTACAGTATATCCTAATTATTCGTGTGTGTGTGTGTGTGTGTGTGTGTGTGTGTGTGTGTGCGCGCAATGTGTATATTTGTGTGATGTGCAGCATGTCCGTCATTTTGATTATGTTGTTGAGTGTGTGACTTCAGCGATTCACCCAGAAGCATCTTTCCATAGGTTCTTATTGTCTTACTGTCTAGAGGGGCCTTAGTCAGAGATGATTTTTGTGGCATTTCTGCTTCATTTGATAGTATAGTTGAAAGTGACAGAGCTTTTGAGCTGCATTCAGAGCCATGACAGCATGAGTACACAGTATAAACCTTGTTGTGTTATTTCTGCTGTTATTTCTTTCTTCCTTTTCTAGATCAATATATCAATATATACAATATCTGGAAAAAATAGTGGAAATAAAGCATCACCTGGGGAAAGATTGTTATAAATCAATTCATAAATGAGACAACATCCTCTTGTATTGTGTCCAAAACCCCAATCAGTGTTTTTCCTCCGCAACACCTTAATTATGGGGATTTTTTCAAAAGTGACATTCATAGATGGAAAATAAGCCTTACTTTGGCATGTTTTTTTATCCTATCGTTTCATTCTAGTGTAGAAAAACAGCCCATTCACTGCAGTTTCAAAATAAATGTTGAATTAACATGTAGCTGTGAAATACTGTTAGTCCTTACTATCATGAGCTCTGTCAAGCAAAACCTCCCTATCCCCGGCCATGTTCTGGATGTGTGTTGAAGTGTGGCTTACACATGGTGTCTCTGTCCGTCTTGTGTGCAGGTGTGGGTGTCCTCTGTGACGGAGATCAGGCCGGAGGATCTGCGGGCGCAGGACGCGGACACTCCCCCAGAGGAGCTCTACTTCATGGTGACCCCGCCCAGCAACGGACACCTGGCCCTGAAGAGCGCCCCCATGAGGGCGGTGCTCAACTTCACCCAGGCCCACATAGAGCAGGGACAGCTGCTGTTTGTTCACAGTGGTAAAGTCTGCTTCTTGTCACCCAGTACAGTATAAACACTTTCTAGCCCCGGAAAGGACAGGAGAGACGTTCCAAGTACATGTGCCAAGAATTTGTCTCAGTAAAAGGTTCAGATAATAACAATATACATATAGAAACTCTGGAAAAGGGAACAGAAAGGTAAATATAATCCTGCTGTTCCTATGGAGGAGAATATTAAAAGTGTACAAGACTGTAATTATGATGTGACTTTTTAGAAATAGTATAGTTGGTCGAAGACAAGGCTCTGTGAACCGTTCCATGTTATTCTCCCTCAAGCTTTGGACTTGGGGCAAAATTGTTGACCCTCCCCCCCCCCCCTCCCCCCAGTTTGTTTCTTTGTATGTGTTGCATTTTGATTTGTCCTGTTGTTGCTGTTCCTCTTGCGCCCACTAGAAGATGCTGTTGAGTTTTCAAAGGGTTTGATTTGGTATGTCTGTGTTGGAATGACAGTGAAGACATATTCAGCAGCAGGAACAACACTGATACGATTAAGGTAGACTGGAATGAATATCAGGTTTGGGGTTATAATATATTTCATAGCCTGGAAGCTCTAATCTAAGATTTGAGAGAAGGTCTGTAAACATGTGATGGCGTCAGACTGCGATAAGTTTCTGCTTACTGTTCTGATGTTTATCTGCTTCTCTTTTGCCTGTACATGTTCCAGTAAAGGTTGTAATAACTGTTTGCTGGGAACTCCCCTGATAGTGTAGAGAAGGGATACTCAAATTGCTTTGCCTGGGGGCCACTTTCGTAAAATTATAGGAGGCCAGGGGCCAGGTAATAAACAAACAATATACATTTTTCTGTAGCAGATTGTAGGTTTTTGGGGTGTCAGCCGGAGTTTAGTCTGACAATTTTTTGCACACAGATAGTTAGTTTAAGTTAGTTAGGTTAAGTTAGTTAAGTACATAAGAGCCTGGGTGGTGAGCAGACGGCGGTATTTGACAATTTAGCTGGAGCTCAGTCAAACTTTATTTCACGTTAGTTTTCATTGTGAATTGTGAAAAAGGTCGGGGGGGCCACTCGGCATCCTATCGCGGGCCGCATCTGGCCCCCGGGCCGCAAGTTGAGTATCACTGGTGTAGAGTATCTCTCTTCCTCTCTCTGAGGTAATTTGACTTTGAAGCAAATATTGGTGGTTTTTCTTGAGGCCAGCAGTCATGTGCCAAGGAAAATCCGGCGGTTGCAAAGCTAAGTTGCAGTTCTTCAATCTGGTGCCCTCTTGAAAGTTTTAGCATGTCATTTAATGTCACTGTCTTTGTGTCTCAGGTGCCATGTCTGGAGGATTCAACTTCCAAGTCAATGATGGTGTGAACTTCACTCCCAGGCAGATCTTCAGCATCACCGCCACAGCGTTGGTTCTGAGTTTGGAGAAAAACCGGCCCCTTAAGGTGTTTCCAGGTAAAAATCCCCCATTCTGAGTGCAAGCATGTCCTTTTAATATGACCTAATGTAGTATTCTTTCTTTTCATTGGTTGCTGGTTTTATTCAGACATAAGTACGTTCCAAACCGAATTTCAAACTACAAATCTTACCTGTGGCTGCATCAGCTTTTTTTTAGCTGTGTGTTTTTATTTTTAGTCCCACTACGCAAGTTAAGAAACACTCCCAAGTTTAGAATTTACCTTTGACAGACTTATACATCATGAAAATACACAATTACTTCCTTAAATGAACCAAAGCATCTCTTTCTATTTATATATCTGCCACAGACACATACGTGTTCTCTTTCACAATCACTCTTTTTTTTTTCTTAATTTTAGATATTTCTTGCAATAACCATGTGGACTTGTCATTTCCTCTTTACCTTGTCTTGTTACTTCTCATTTTCAGATTTGAGTGGAAGGTTAATAAAGTTGATTGAACCTGGCTTGCTAAAGCTTGCTAAAGTCTGCCCAGACTTCATTTGGTTGAATCACTCAGCACCTTCCACTGAAGCACGTACTGACCACTCATTGCTTTACCCAAATAGCAGACAGATGAATCATGAACTGCAGTCATTGCTTTAGTGTTATGTTACATGCCACAATTAGTTTCTTAGGGCTAATAATAGGCTGACCTAGCCCTGTCTCTTGTTTGCAAACACATTAATTCAATCTGTGCGGAGGCCAAATGGTCTGCTTTGTGAGTTAGGTGGAGGGCAGCACACAGCCAGCTGGCACACTCTGCTGGGTGGCTACTTGAAAACCTGAGCTTGTCTGTGTCTGTCTGTCTGTCTGCCTGCCTGCCTGCCTGTCTGTCTGTCTGCCTGTCTGTCTGTCTGCCTGCCTGCCTGCCTGCCTGTCTGTCTGTCTGCCTGCCTGCCTGTCTGCCTGTCTGCCTGCCTGTCTGTCTGCCTGTCTGTCTGCCTGTCTGTCTGTCTGTCTGCCTGCCTGTCTGTCTGCCTGCCTGCGTGTCTGCCTGCCTGTCTGCCTGTCTGTCTGTCTGTCTGTCTGCCTGTCTGTCTGCCTGTCTGTCTGTCTGCCTGCCTGCCTGTCTGCCTGTCTGTCTGTCTGCCTGCCTGTCTGCCTGTCTGTCTGTCTGCCTGCCTGTCTGTCTGTCTGCCTGTCTGTCTGTCTGTCTGTCTGTGGCAGCTCTGTTTGTGCTCTGTGCCAGGCAGGGCAGAGAGGGGGGCGGGATGGGCGCCACTGACAATGAAGGGTTTTGATGTTGAGAAGAGTGACGTGAGACACTTTCACACGGTTGGGGAGATGTTTTGCCTCTTTCCCACAAACTCCTCAAACGTCCGGGGCTTTGTAGAAACCTCTGTGGAGATTCTTCACTAGTGGTTGCAAATGCCCCATTGTGCCTGAACACATTCAGACATTCAGTCATCATGATTTCACAAGTCTCACAAATCAAGAGACATTTTGTGATTATCATTTCATCAATCCAGTATAATCCCATGCCACTACACTGTGGACTTCAAAACATATTTGTGATGCAAGGTTGGGGCTTATTGAATTCAAATTCAATTCCTGGAGTTGGGATTTGAATTGCACCCAGCTCTAAGCAAACAGAATTGGAATTGTTTTGGAATGATGGGAAACAGAATTGACTTCCATTAAATTGAATTAAATTCCACTTCTAAGAGAGGTTGTCTTGGTAATGATAATTTAGATTATAAATCAAAAATTATGAATTAAATACAGTTACAAATACATTCACTCATAGTGTATGTATTACAGTAGAATTACAATGTATGCATTAAATACCACCTGAAAAAGGTACCTTTATTTAAGGGGGCATGTAATTTCACAGAATTTCAATAAATTAAACTTCCTGAAATTCCAGTTTAATTCTGTTCCTGTTCCGTTCCCCCCTCTCTCTCTCTCTCTCTCTCTCTCTCTCTCTCTCTCTCTCTCTCTTTGTCTCTCCCTCCCTCTCCCTCTTCCTCTTCCTCTCCCTCCCTCCCACCCAAAAATGAATTGGAATTGATAAGTTAATTGATCAATTGACCCCAACCCTGTTCAGGTGTATAGTTTGCAGTTGGTAGTCTCAGTCCTCAAAGTGGCACAAAGGTTTTCTAATCTTGTCAGATATCGACTAAAGACCTCACATATGCTACTTTTGATGTAGGATATAATTTTTTTCTGTGTAAAGTTTTTCCTCTTTTTGTCCCTTTTTAGTTCTTTTCAGCTGCATACAGATATTTCCGAATGTGTCGGAACACTGATGCGCTCGTTTAATCTGAGCTCTGATTTGAAAAATCTTCCTGTTGCACAGCATCAGCAGAACATAATTGGTTCTATTTAAGGATCTATCATTGTGTGAGGAGCTTGTTCATAGGATTTTCTGTTCATGCTGCATTTCACACCAGTCCACAGACCCACACCTAGTCCTATTATAGTTGACAACGCAGTAAACCTCCATCCTGCACAGATTTATTCATGCTCTATTTCACACACAGGCAGTATATGTGGGCATCAACAACTATAAATACTGTTTTAAGTTGCACCATGAGCCACTGACTGAACCTCTGGCAGGGGAACTTCTGATAGAAGAGCCCACCAATGCATTTTCTCCCTCTGTTCATGAAAGATGGAAAAGAAAGACTGCCTCCCTCTTCCACAAAGAGGGTTTTTTCCCTTGAGAGGGAGACAGCGATGGTAGGAGTGAGAGGGGAGACAGGGATGGTAGGAGTGAGAGGGGAGACAGGGATGGTAGGAGTGAGAGGGGAGACGGGGATGGTAGGAGTGAGAGGGAGACAGGGATGGTAGGAGTGAGAGGGAGACAGGGATGGTAGGAGTGAGAGAGAGACAGGGATGGTAGGAGTGAGAGAGAGACAGGGATGGTAGGAGTGAGAGGGAGACGGGGATGGTAGGAGTGAGAGGGAGACAGGGATGGTAGGAGTGAGAGGGAGACAGGGATGGTAGGAGTGAGAGGGAGACAGGGATGGTAGGAGTGAGAGGGAGACAGGGATGGTAGGAGTGAGAGGGAGACAGGGATGGTAGGAGTGAGAGGGAGACAGGGATGGTAGGAGTGAGAGGGAGACAGGGAGGGCAGGAGTGGGTAGGAAAAGTTTTGAATGAACTTCACTGTGCTTTAACCCCTCCCATCCTGCTTTCCATCATTTTATCAGCAGACATTTTTAGTATCCCCTCAATCTTCACAGTGGCAGTGGTGTTGTGCGATTCATCTTTAGCAGACAATACGCTCTCAGAAGTCTGTCCCTGTTGTCAAAGTGGAAGCTTTCTGAGTCTGGACCATTAAAATGTCTCTTTGGATTTGACGTAACAGCCTGCACTGTAGTGGAACAGTGCTATAAAAAGTCTGTGATGTCTGCAGTATAGCTTTAATTTGACACATCAAAGGACTCTCATCTGACTATTTCAGTCCTTGCTTAGTGGAATTTCTGGAGAGAAAACTTTAGCTTGCTACATTCAAAGCACTTGCATTTTAACAGTGTGATTACAGCTAAGCAGAATACCAGACAAAACAACTTTTTTATTTTCTGTGTGAAGACAGCTAAAATCAAAATGATTACAAAATCAACAAATGTTTTGTCATCAAATATCCATGCCACTTCATCAGTGTGTTGCTACGATGTTGTAATTTCCATTTCACCTGATTTGTTCAACCACCTCTTGTTTCCATCCAGGCTCCTCAAGACCAATCACAAAGGAAGATTTGCAAGCAGTGACCAATGACAACAGTAACACCTCCAACCGCACCATCACATTCAGTGTGATTCGCCGTCCTAAACTGGGGAGGCTGGTGACAAAGCAGCCTGATAATTCCACTCTGGACATCTCCACTTTCACACAACATATGGTGAGGGAAGGGCTGGAGGGCGACATCAACACTTTTCTACCGCTTTCCATACACTTTGAGCAGGTCTGATTTGAAATAGACTGAATAAGCAGGATGTGACCTCAGAATGTCGTTGTATGCAGTTACCGTAGGATAAAAGCTTAGGGTCTCACCACCCATGCTAAATGATGTCAGATGTTACGAATAATAGATGCATCTTCATTCAGGAAATCAACCATAAGCTTCTCTAGCGGAATGGCTCACATGAGGCTTTCATATAATGAATTATTTATGGTGGGTTATGAACCTTATAGGTGTTTACTCAGTGTATTTTATTCACTGCTGAACAGCACTAGTCTAAACAAATTTAAAATAATTAGGGCAATCACCTAATTAAAAAATCCGGCTCAGTCAGGTTACCCACACAGGTGCTCTTTACACCCCCTGAAAGATTCAGCCCGATCGTACGTAAAACGGCATAGCCGTGGCCGACCAAAATTCTGCTCACGCACACACACACACACACACACACACACACACACACACACACACACACACACACACACACACTTCTCATTCTTATTATAGGATGATGAAATCAAATCTGTACTGTTTGAATATCTGTCAGAAATGGCTGCATTATGCAGGCTACCAAACTGTTTAAACAGTTGATTACACAATCATTTCACGTTGCTGATCTGTATGTTGTGCAATTTTGTTGATGTGACCTTATTTTGGATCAAGGCCAAGCTGACCATCTGTGGTGTTTGTGTACCTCAGGTGGACAAGGAAGAGGTTCTGTATATTCAAACTCCCATAGAGTCAGTGGGATGGGCAGCGATGGACTCCATGACCTTCTCCGTGGCATCACCGCCTGCTTCTTTGGACACCCAGACCTTCAAAATAGACATCTCCTATGAGAATGCAGGACCTGAGCGCAAGACACTCTTACTTGCAAATACAGGTATGGAAAAACATTGATTGGGTTCATGTTGATTATTCAATCAATCAATCAATCAATTTAATATTTATATATTGCCAAATCACATCAAGCATTATACTATTATACAATTTTAAAGAAATGTTGATCAACCTCTTTTTGCTCGGTGCTTTGAAAATGCCATTAGGTGCTGTGGTAACAGAAGGGGACAGTGTTGTCATTGACGAGTCCAAGCTGGACGCCTCCAACCTCATGTCTAAACTGCCAACGCCTCAGCGAAGCTCCCATGAGGTTTGGTTCCAGGTGAAATCTCTACCTCAACATGGTGTCATTGTGGTGGGTGAGAGAAACCTCACCATAGATAAACCTAATTTCTCCCAGTTCATTGTCAACAAATATGGCATCACCTACAAGCACGACAACTCGGAGACAACTCGCGATTTCTTTGTCTTCAGTACGTGGCTAAATCCTAAGGGCAAGCCAGCGCAGCACCCTCTAGAGGATAGTGATGTTGTTGAGGAGTGGTTCAACATCACAATCACCCCTGTGAATGATCATCCCCCTGTGCTGAAGACCAAAGCTCCAAGTCTGAGGGTTGTGCAAGGTGATACAGTGGCCCTTATGCCTGAGAACCTCAAAGTTGAAGACTTGGACAATCCTCCTGACGATATCAAGTTTTCTGTGATTAGCAAGCCCAATAATGGTTACCTAGCTCTTGAAGGAAGTTTGAATGAGTCGGTTGTGGCCTTCACCCAAGCCCAAATCAATAGTGGAAGAGTATACTTCATCCACGATGGAAGTCCTTCCTCAGGGGTGTTCTATTTCAGCGTCACAGATGGCCATCATAAGCCAGTCTATAAACTCTTCAACCTAGAGGTAACGGAAATCACCATTTCAATGGTGAACAACATTGGATTGACACTGGAGCAAGGCAAGACTTCAGTTTCACTGAACCAAGACATTCTTGCCGCAGAGACCAATGGGAAAAACACCACGATTCACTACCAGATTACAAGGCCTCCAAGTTCTGGTAAACTTCTAAGGGACAACCAAGAGGTTACACAGTTTGAACATGAGGACCTACAGGTCGGAAGGCTGTCCTATCATATGATGTCCCTTTCCTCTGCAGAAGACAGCTTTGAGTTTGTTGCCTTCACTTCAGAGGCTAACCTGACTGGCCAAGTGCTCAACATCACTGTCAAACCTTTGATCCAGTTTGGAAAAGGCTTGAGGATTCCCAATGGGATCACTGTTAAACTTAACACTGGTTTCCTTAATGCCTCTGAACTGGCTCATATAAGTGACAGTGACCCTCTTTTTGAAATTGTCACCCAGCCTAAGTATGGGAAGGTGGTTCGAACAAAACCTAAAATGTCCAGGAAAGCTGTTGGCCTACCGGTGGAGTCCTTCACCTTTCAGGATGTGAGGCAGGAGAAGGTTGCTTTGGAGATGAACGCCAACATGACCGGGGTTCAAGAGCTAAATGACTCCCTGGTGTTTGTACTGAAAGCTGAGAACATCCAACCTGCTAAAGGGGAGTTCCACTTCACCATCGTGCCATATGATCCAACACTTTTCTCAACCACAAAGGGTCCTTTCCCAACCACACCGTCAGTCCCTCAGACATCAAGCCAAACTTCCAGAAATGGAACTGCTTTACCAATCCTTTCTACCGCTTTTCTTTCAACCCAGCAACCCAGCAAGAAACAACAAAAACTCAAAGGACGCAACCGATGGGGAAGCTCTAATCGAACTGACACTTTTAGTACGACTCTTGGCAAACCAACTCTTGGTACAGAGGATATTCCTTATAGGAACACACCAGTTCGTGTAGAGTCCTACCCACAAAAGAGCTCTAACCCCCTTCTGGTCATCTTACCACTGTTGGCCCTGCTTCTTCTTGTAATCATCTTTGTAGTGCTGGTTGTCTTGCTTCGACGTCACAGGCAGAGGAAGCAGAACCTCCAAACACCAAAACCGCCACCTTCACCAGTTCATCCAAGCAGTCAGTCCTACCAGGGCCAATCCCAGAGGAGCACGACAGTTCCCACAGTGACTGTCACTCAGTTGAGCCCCAGTTGCCCAAGTAGTCCAGTTCTTGATAGGTTACTGATGCCCAATCAGGGTTCAGTTTATAGCACCATTGATTCCTCCATGCTCGTAAGTTCCTGGAGTAATGGTGAACCAGGGGCTTCTTCCCAAATGATTAGAACTGCCAGCCCCAGTCTTCAGAAGAATCAGTATTGGGTATGATCCTCCACAAACCACCTCTTATGCTTTATGAGTTGGTGAATGCTTTTATAGGTGATGGCTTGATAGCAGCTCAAAACCCGGTAGTATATTTGAGTGAGGCTGTGATAAATTATTACTTATTCGAATTGGGATGCCCTTCCAGTGTAATAGGCCCTTTTCACAGCAACCCTTTTGAGGTGGCAAAGCAGGAAGTAAAGCAGGTGTAACCAATAGCATTAACGCGGGCCCTGCCACTGGAAGACCTATTGGAATGAAACCACCATTAATGGTATTGGTTACAACTGCGTTACTTCCTGCTTTACCACCTCAAACAGTTGCTGTGAAATGGGTCTATTCGACAATAAATACTGAATAAGACCACCGTTACCAAAGTCCTCTGAGTCTTGCCATCTCATTAATCAGGGTTAGGACTGCTTTGCCTTTTGTATGAGCAGCACAATCCTAACTAAACACTGGTTTACAATCCTACTACCGTACTATACTGTAATAGCAGAGTTGTCTGTGCGTCCATCCGTCTGGAGTTGCAAGGCGCACCGTTGCCCTGATCGCCTCGTCTACCGTATTACAATTTGCATCAACCACTATTTTGGCTTGGCAGGACAGACATTGTTCACTTGATTCTTCGCAAAACTGTTATCGATGTGATAACCTATGTTTAATTATGTGACTCGCATTGTTACTTGGTCCTGATGCACGCTGAAGTCCCTCCCATTATGGGTTACGATCATCAGTGTTGTCGCTGACTGCTAAAGTTAAAGAACAGCTAGAAACTGTGAATTAGTAAGAAGACTGACACTGGTGCAAGATGTATTGTCTAAGAATTTCAATTGATTGTGCACATTTTGTATTTTTTATTATAGCATAGTATAGCAACTTTTTGTAAACTCAGGTATTTTGTTAACAATCATTTGCCCTCTTAATGAAGATCGCATGTATTGTCATTAATTGAGGTATTGTGATTGTGTTCAAGTTTGAACACCATAAAATTATAGTTTTGCAAATGTCAGTACCTTTAGGGACCGTCGCTCACAACTCCTTCACAATTGATACGATTAGGTTTGTATTTGTACCTATTATAGCTCTAATCAAATCAAACTGATTTGTGGTTTTTATGATTTTATTATGCACAGTACTTTTATATTCTGAACTTGCTCAACTGTATATGAAAAGTCAAGCCACTGAGCTGCCCTTGTGCACTTCACTCATTAAGATTTAAGTGTAAATTTAAGGATTCTAGCACACTTCATTGTTTGCTTGATATGAAATATTTTTGGTTGAGTTTTACATTTCCTAAAGAAAATCAGAGCCTCTTAGTTTACCAATGTTCATGCATATTTATGTCAAGTCAATTAGTGGAATTGAAATGTCATAGATGACTGTAAAACATGAAATTTGGTCCATTCATTCTGACAAAGTTTCTGACTGCGGTTTACTCCTTTCTGTGTTGATTTCAGTCTGATGTTACATGCATGTAGTATGTACTGTACCACTAAATCAGCTGTCAAGTATGCTGTTTTTGTAGGACTGTCTATAAACTGTAGTTTATATTAATAATTAACATTGTCTAGTGACCCACCCAGTCAGAAAAGAGAGACCATACTGTAGTTTTTTCCACTCCTCACTGTGCTGGGTGTGTTTACATGCACACAGCATTCCAGATAATTGGGCTAAATTAAACCAATGTTTGGCCACACAGCTACATAAAAAAAAGTTTATAAACCTGCAATGACATTTTATTTTCTTTGCACATTTTATTTATCCATTTAATTATTCAATAAAGTTTTTTGTGAATTCTTCAGTTAAATATAGTATTCAAGCTGCTAAGAATCTCAGTATGGGAGTCAGTGGAGAGGTTTAGTGTCCCATGATGAGTGAGACAATGAATATTGTATTTTTAGGACGAAAAGGAAAAATGTTAATATCTGTATTGGCCTTCAAAGGCCTGTATTGGCCAAACCCTAATCCATGATAAGGTCTTACCTGGTTCTTATTTAGGCTGTTTATATGCAGCCTCACATGGCACTCCGTCCATAAATAAGTAAAATATTTTTAATATTACCATGGAAACTAAGTTTAAAAAAAGCTGCCTGTAAAAAAAAGTAACCAGGATAAGGTGTAACTATATGACTCATATGCCAAAATACTGTTACAACCCAAGTGTAGTATTTAGCTCTCTCAAGAACGTGATAAGAGCTTGTCGGGTTATTGTCAACAGGACAAGTTGTCAATTTCTTCTTTTACATGTTACTAAAGTCATCACAGGTGACATGTTAAATGTTACTAAAGTCATCACAGGTGACACGTTACTCAAGTCATCACAGGTGAGAGTCAATCTTACAAAAATACTGACTGTTCTTTCTTGGGACTTAAGCTTTAAGAACAGAAGCTGTATTAATTTTTTGACAGTCTTTTATCCCCCGAGATAAGTGTTGTATTTTACACATTTATTTTTTATATATACGGTATATATAATCAATAAGCCTGTTTAACCTGTGTAATCAAAATTGTGACATTGTCGACTACTGCAGTCCTATGGCCTTGTAATGACACTGTAATGATGCATCTACTGTAAAGGTACTATTCTAATAAGTCCTGCTAAGCTATGGGAGATTTAAAAAATTGCTGTCACTGAAAACCACTGTACATTTTTATGTTATGAGAACATTTTTTTGTACTGAAGAGAAATGTCCATCCTGTGTATCCTGTGTCTAATCTTTATGATGTACTGTAACCTATGTAAGAAGTGTCATATTTATTTATACCATATTTTTAATAAATCACTTTTAAGTGTGTGCAAGGCTTATTATTGGAATACATTGCATTCATGTGTGTTTCCCAAACCAGATCTATGTTGCTGCCATCAGAGCACATGTTTTTTGCATTTCTTCCAGCCTGAGTGAATTTTTGTCAGTTTTCTTTCTCTATCACTATAGTTGTAGCGTATTGTCCTCTAATGATAGGCTACTTTACTCATTGCAACAAAAGACAGTGGAGCAAAGGACCAATTAGCAAAAGAGTAATCACCATGATGATCACATCCTTTCAGTTTCCCAATAACGATGTGATCTTTTCAGTTTCCCGTAATTACTATAATTGTGACGTCCTAAAAAATAATGAAACATGATCTGCAGGACTTTGGTAGTGAATATATTCTCCGCCAAGGTTTTGTGTCTTCCATCTCAATAGGAAGCCTGTTTCTGTTGAAGTAAAAAAAAATCTCATTGAATGCCCAGAAGCTAAACATGTAATATGATTTAGAAAAGCACAAGGATCTTGTTCTGCTGCTGAGGCGATGAGTCAGACCACATGACTGATGCTATCACGGGGAGAAAGCAATTACGAGAACACATCTTTCTGGACCCAAACACACTCCCATACAGGCAACAAATACTGCACTGCAAACACACTCCCATACAGGCAACATACACTGCACTGCAGGCAACACACACTGCACTGCAAACACACTCCCATACAGGCAACACACACTGCACTGCAAACACACTCCCATACATGCAACACACACTCCCATACAGGCAACACACACTGCACTGCAAACACACTCCCATACAAGCAACAAACACTGCACTGCAAACACACTCCCATACAGGCAACAAACACTGCACTGCAAACACACTCCCATACAGGCAACACACACTGCACTGCAAACACACTCCCATACAGGCAACACACACTGCACTGCATCTCTCATGTGCACAGATGTTAAAGATTACAGCTCAAAGCTGCAAAAACTCCCTGCACAGAATTTGTAAATTGTAATGGTGAGCTGAATGCTCTCACTGACACCAAATTAACTTATGGGAATGGTGAGAAATGATGTTGGAAGTGAGCTGCACACTGAATGCAACTTGTGACAAACATCACCAGTTTTCTGTTATGATTAACATGGGGCTGTACAGAACAGCTTGTTTATGGAATGTGCTGTATTCCAAATATGTATTCATTAGAATCTACAATGAAATATGTCAACAGTAATGTCACTATCCTCCTGAGTTCGAAAAAATTATGTGTTGTTGCTAATTACCATCAGTGACTACAAATTACATTTATGTCATGACTTTAAGACATACTTCATTACAGATGTACCTTATTTAATTGATTTGAATGTGATCTCAGCTCTCTTTTATGGAGAATGTTTGGCTACTTGGCTTGCCAGTTAGCCTAAGCAACTGAATGGAAGTTTAGGACCGAGGAGTGCTCAGTTTACTGACGACATATCCCAGATTGCATGATATCTCTCCCTGGCCCTTGGGGCTAGCAACGTGCAAAGTTAGATCAAAATTAAAAGTTGAATGTTTGCAATAATACAAATACAAATAAATTACTGTTCAATAAATAGCAGACATGATTTTTTTTGTATCACACTGTGGCAAAGTTTGACAGCATGTAGGTCAAATTTGATGAACTTGACTTGATGAAAACCACAGCTCTGTATGCAAACCAGTAGGGCTATCAGGGCCATAAATTCCTGTTCCTCAGGGAACGGCACCATGCAATATCTAATAAGAGAACAATTATTCCAAGTGACTCTCAAAATCTGCCCTTAGACACAGCAAGATGAATTTCACACTAGGCCTATAATTATATGCATTTTCCCCTGGTGTCTGTTCAGTTTAAGCAGCTCCACAACAAAGGTGAAATGGTAATGCTAGTGCTTTCATTGATCACTTTGAGGCAGTGCTGGCATGTACAGTGCGGAGGGGTGTCTTGCCACAATCACAACAATCTAGAATATAATATGAGAATAAAAAGCTCTGAAGATTATATAGCACACATTTAAACTCACACATGGGAAGGACGTTTGACACCTTGGTCAGGACATCTACTTTGACACAAGTAATTTTCCCAACAATTAGCTATAGCCCCTTTTTCCTAGCCCCGCCCCCTGATCGGATCGCACCAAAATTCTTCCTTGGCCCCTGCTACACCCTCCCACCAAGTTTCATGAAAATCGGCCCAGTAGTTCTTCCGTAATCCTGCTAACAGACAAACGGCACTGGAAACGTTACCTCCTTGGCAGAGGTAATGAGTAGCGCCTGCCAGAGGGGAGGAGTTCAAACAGATCATGGGTCAGTGATGATCTTTCCTGCCATTTTCTTGACTCTGGAGGAGTACAAGTTTTGGATGGAGGGCAGGTTGGCACTGATGATTTTCTCTGCAGTCCTGACTGTCCATTGTATTCTGTGCCTGTCCTGATGGTGTCAGACCCAAACCAGACAGATGGAGTTGCAGAGGACAGACTGGATGATGGCAGTGTAGAATTGTATCAGCAGCTCCTGAGACAGTTTGTACTTCCTGAGCTGGCGTAGGAAATACACCCTCCGCTGAGCAAAAGGCAGCCAACTAAAAAAAAACACATTTATTAAAATTTGCCTTTCAAAGGCAAATTACTACATTATTCAACAGTTATTACATTATTAACCCAGAATGATCATCACAATTAAAGGTTGATAAATAGGGGGCATGGGGCAGCCTGTTAAAGATCTATTCTACTGTATAACATCTTTGTCTGAGTAGGTTCTCAACCCTTAGTGATCACCACAGTGTTGAGTTTGAAGTCCCATTGCAAAACATTTGTCTGGTTATTAATTCCTTTGACAAGTGATGCTGTGTCATCAAGTATGACAACCATGAATAATGTGTACTTCCAAGAACATTTTCAAATATAGCCAAGAAGAATGAGGAAACCGCTGACATCAAATATAGCCAAGAAGAATGAGGAAACCGCTGACATCAGGACATGAAAGGTTACGAAATGTTGATGTCTGGGAAACGGTCACATGCAGCACACTCAGAGGAGAGTCACTGCTTAAATGATCATTATGCTATGCGTCTGGAATGTTGCATGTGCACAATGTCAGCTCTGAGCTCTGTTCAGCATTCCACTTTGTCATTATGCAGTAGCCTAATACAATTTCTGTTTTGTTTTATTTGGTTCATGGTCAACTGCTGCTGTGGTTTTAGCTGCTCTTTCCCTTCCCTATATGTGTGACGTAGAGACAGAAAGAGAGAGAAAGGATTTGTCTCGATGACTTCAGATGTTAGATTCCAGAGTGAATCATGTCATCCACTAATTGTGTAGGCAAATCTAGGCCCTAGCCCGGCCCGGGCCCTACATGTTTGGGCCTGAGCCCGATGTGAGCCCTATGGCTTGTCAGAATTATGTTTATCAATTTCGAATAGCCTAAGTCTATCATATCAACACTATAGAAAAAGTACATTAAAAACACCACAATGTGTCAATTCAAACATTAAAAAACAAAACAAACAGGCAGGCCTGGGCTCGGCCCCCGAGAAAATCGGCCCAAGTCTCGAGCCGGGCCTCAAGTCCCCTCGGGCTCGGGCCAGAATGCAGGGCTCTACTAAATGCCATTTAGTTTATTCAATCATAAAAGCTCATCAAGACACGTCAAATACCACATTGAGATTGAGAATGTAACATATTGGTGTCAAAAGCCATTGTGGTGGTCAAAAGTGGTCGTCTTTTAGGAGAATGATGAAGTCAAACAAAAGTCACCCCGCAATCTTTCTTCGTGAAGGACTTTATTGTTATTATTTGAAAGAGATTGGTCTCATACCTGCTCTATTTGTAAAGGGTACCGAGATAACTTTTGTTTTGGCGCCATATAAATAAAATTGACTTGATTTGACTTTATCTGATTGGCATCAATACATTTTAGCATGCCACTTTCTTATCTGCCACAAAAGTGGGTCCTTGTGCATTGGGGAAAAGGATGAGCTGCTTGATACAGGCTTTCCCCTGGTGTTTGATACAGGCTTTCCCCTGGTGTTTGATACAGGCTTTCCCCTGGTGTTTGATACAGGCTTTCCCCTGGTGTTTGATACAGGCTTTCCCCTGGTGTTTGATACAGGCTTTTCCCTGGTGTTTGATACAGGCTTTCCCCTGGTGTTTGATACAGGCCTGGCCCTGGTGTTTGATACAGGCTTTTCCCTGGTGTTTGATACAGGCTTTTCCCTGGTGTTTGATACAGGCTTTCCCCTGGTGTTTGATACAGGCTTTCCCCTGGTGTTTGATACAGGCTTTCCCCTGGTGTTTGATACAGGCTTTCCCCTGGTGTTTGATACAGGCTTTTCCCTGGTGTTTGATACAGGCTTTTCCCTGGTGTTTGATACAGGCCTGGCCCTGGTGTTTGATACAGGCTTTCCCCTGGTGTTTGATACAGGCCTGGCCCTGGTGTTTGATACAGGCTTTCCCCTGGTGTTTGATACAGGCTTTCCCCTGGTGTTTGATACAGGCTTTCCCCTGGTGTTTGATACAGGCCTGGCCCTGGTGTTTGATACAGGCTTTCCCCTGGTGTTTGATACAGGCTTTCCCCTGGTGTTTGATACAGGCCTGGCCCTGGTGTTTGATACAGGCTTTCCCCTGGTGTTTGATACAGGCTTTCCCCTGGTGTTTGATACAGGCTTTTCCCTGGTGTTTGATACAGGCCTGGCCCTGGTGTTTGATACAGGCTTTCCCCTGGTGTTTGATACAGGCTTTCCCCTGGTGTTTGATACAGGCTTTCCCCTGGTGTTTGATACAGGCTTTCCCCTGGTGTTTGATACAGGCTTTCCCCTGGTGTTTGATACAGGCTTTCCCCTGGTGTTTGATACAGGCTTTCCCCTGGTGTTTGATACAGGCCTGGCCCTGGTGTTTGATACAGGCTTTCCCCTGGTGTTTGATACAGGCCTGGCCCTGGTGTTTGATACAGGCCTGGCCCTGGTGTTTGATACAGGCTTTCCCCTGGTGTTTGATACAGGCCTGGCCCTGGTGTTTGATACAGGCCTGGCCCTGGTGTTTGATACAGGCTTTCCCCTGGTGTTTGATACAGGCCTGGCCCTGGTGTTTGATACAGGCTTTCCCCTGGTGTTTGATACAGGCTTTCCCCTGGTGTTTGATACAGGCTTTCCCCTGGTGTTTGATACAGGCCTGGCCCTGGTGTTTGATACAGGCTTTCCCCTGGTGTTTGATACAGGCTTTCCCCTGGTGTTTGATACAGGCCTGGCCCTGGTGTTTGATACAGGCTTTCCCCTGGTGTTTGATACAGGCTTTCCCCTGGTGTTTGATACAGGCTTTTCCCTGGTGTTTGATACAGGCCTGGCCCTGGTGTTTGATACAGGCTTTCCCCTGGTGTTTGATACAGGCTTTCCCCTGGTGTTTGATACAGGCTTTCCCCTGGTGTTTGATACAGGCTTTCCCCTGGTGTTTGATACAGGCTTTCCCCTGGTGTTTGATACAGGCTTTCCCCTGGTGTTTGATACAGGCTTTCCCCTGGTGTTTGATACAGGCCTGGCCCTGGTGTTTGATACAGGCTTTCCCCTGGTGTTTGATACAGGCCTGGCCCTGGTGTTTGATACAGGCCTGGCCCTGGTGTTTGATACAGGCTTTCCCCTGGTGTTTGATACAGGCCTGGCCCTGGTGTTTGATACAGGCCTGGCCCTGGTGTTTGATACAGGCTTTTCCCTGGTGTTTGATACAGGCTTTTCCCTGGTGTTTGATACAGGCTTTCCCCTGGTGTTTGATACAGGCTTTCCCCTGGTGTTTGATACAGGCTTTCCCCTGGTGTTTGATACAGGCTTTTCCCTGGTGTTTGATACAGGCTTTCCCCTGGTGTTTGATACAGGCTTTTCCCTGGTGTTTGATACAGGCTTTTCCCTGGTGTTTGATACAGGCCTGGCCCTGGTGTTTGATACAGGCTTTCCCCTGGTGTTTGATACAGGCCTGGCCCTGGTGTTTGATACAGGCTTTCCCCTGGTGTTTGATACAGGCCTGGCCCTGGTGTTTGATACAGGCTTTTCCCTGGTGTTTGATACAGGCTTTTCCCTGGTGTTTGATACAGGCCTGGCCCTGGTGTTTGATACAGGCTTTCCCCTGGTGTTTGATACAGGCTTTCCCCTGGTGTTTGATACAGGCTTTCCCCTGGTGTTTGATACAGGCTTTCCCCTGGTGTTTGATACAGGCTTTCCCCTGGTGTTTGATACAGGCTTTTCCCTGGTGTTTGATACAGGCCTGGCCCTGGTGTTTGATACAGGCCTGGCCCTGGTGTTTGATACAGGCTTTTCCCTGGTGTTTGATACAGGCCTGGCCCTGGTGTTTGATACAGGCCTGGCCCTGGTGTTTGATACAGGCTTTTCCCTGGTGTTTGATACAGGCTTTTCCCTGGTGTTTGATACAGGCTTTCCCCTGGTGTTTGATACAGGCTTTCCCCTGGTGTTTGATACAGGCTTTCCCCTGGTGTTTGATACAGGCTTTTCCCTGGTGTTTGATACAGGCTTTTCCCTGGTGTTTGATACAGGCTTTCCCCTGGTGTTTGATACAGGCTTTCCCCTGGTGTTTGATACAGGCCTGGCCCTGGTGTTTGATACAGGCTTTCCCCTGGTGTTTGATACAGGCCTGGCCCTGGTTTTTGGCCGTGAGCAGAGCTTTCTCACAGCTCTGCAGATGGCAGATGTGATCTGAAATGGCAGCAAAGACGGACAGATCATGGTGGTTGTGC
This sequence comes from Poromitra crassiceps, assembly GCF_964638095.1. NCBI lineage: Eukaryota > Metazoa > Chordata > Actinopteri > Beryciformes > Melamphaidae > Poromitra > Poromitra crassiceps. The sequence continues at coordinate 19,115,925 of NC_139631.1, read as the reverse complement.
TGAAAGGAATATGTGTCAGGGACAACAGAGAAATTACATTTCATTGTCTTGGTCTATAAACATTCAAGGGTGTAAACAAATGGTGAGGGTATTTGAATTGGTTTGACGAACTGTTGCTTGATCAATTCATCCCTTGTTTGCCCCAGTTTTCTTTGGGAACACTAGCAGTTGGGCTGTGGTACGTGCCATCTGTTTAAAGCAGTGGTTCGCATAGTGGGGGTCCGGGGACCCCCAGGAATCCTTGAGGGGCTTCCAGGGAGATCCCCAGCAAAAAGGGTAATCATTTATTTTCACTGTAGAATTCCAACCATAAGTACAGTAACACAATGACATAATGTATGACTATTTTGGTCCTGGGTTTCATACACTTTAAGTAATATAACATCTAAAAGTGGGACAACCCTCCCACTCTCCTGGCCCCAAACAGAACAAAGGGTGTTCTTAAGCCCAATGAGCACACTGGGGCCAGGTGCACCCAATCAACGACCCCATCACCAGGCTCCTGTCAGACAGGGCCAGGAGAGTGGGAGGTAGCCTGGGTAAACCCATCCCCCACGTGACCTGCTCTCAGACCCGTTCTCAGTGACTGGGAACTGAGAGAGCAGGTCACGTGGGGGCTGGGTTTACCTAGGCTAAGTGGGAGGGTCGTCACAAAGGCTAAAATCTTGGGACAAAATCTTATCAAATGGTGGTCAAAATGTGGTCTAATCTGTGTCAGTTTAGGGGTCCTCGATGTGAAAAGGTTTGAGAACCGGTTAATCTATAAGTGTTGCATACTGCGCTTCACACTTTTCTTTGTAGGATTGTATTATTGGCCAAATTGCATAATGTGCTTTTGTTGTCTTAATTTAATCAAGCAATATTAAAGTGCTCATAATTCTCCTATTTTGTTCCTATAACAATTTTGCCAGTATGCTCAGCAATGCATGTTCTCTTTATTCTCTTTTCATGTTGCCATCTCAAGGAAAATGTTTAACCTTTAGTTGTCATGGGTTGCAGATTCTCACAGATTTTTAAGCCTTTAAGTTCTACTCTTCCGAGTCTTCTAAAGGACACCAGGAGCATAATGGTCCATTCAGTTTTCACTGTGTCTTTCTAACCTATATGTAGTCAACTCCCATATGTCCCACTGTCCATTGATTGGAAGCCCCATGGCCACTCCAGTCAATACTTTCATCCACAGTGGGATGAAGGACATCGTCCACCAGATGTCTGTCCTGATGCTGTGCTCTCCCCTCAAGCCCTGCACAGAGTCCTACATCAACCATGTTCTGTTCATTTCTGCATCATCGCAGTGGAGAGTAACAGAACAGTATGCAGTGGAGAGTAACACAGAACAGTATGCAGTGGAGAGTAACAGAACAGTATGCAGTGGAGAGTAACAGAACAGTATGCAGTGGAGAGTAACAGAACAGTATGCAGTGGAGAGTAACACAGAACAGTATGCAGTGGAGAGTAACACAGAACAGTATGCAGTGGAGAGTAACAGAACAGTATGCAGTGGAGAGTAACACAGAACAGTATGCAGTGGAGAGTAACACAGAACAGTATGCAGTGGAGAGTAACAGAACAGTATGCAGTGGAGAGTAACAGAACAGTATGCAGTGGAGAGTAACACAGAACAGTATGCAGTGGAGAGTAACAGAACAGTATGCAGTGGAGAGTAACAGAACAGTATGCAGTGGAGAGTAACACAGAACAGTATGCAGTGGAGAGTAACACAGAACAGTATGCAGTGGAGAGTAACAGAACAGTATGCAGTGGAGAGTAACACAGAACAGTATGCAGTGGAGAGTAACACAGAACAGTATGCAGTGGAGAGTAACACAGAACAGTATGCAGTGGAGAGTAACACAGAACAGTATGCAGTGGAGAGTAAAGGTCCTTGCACACAGAGTCCGAATTGTTCGCTGCGTTTTTTTAATCCGTCATCCGGGAAAAAAACGTCACGCACAGATACCTTGCCCACTGAGTCCGATGCGTTAATTATCCAATATTCGTTCGCAACGAAAAGAAAACTACCGCGATCCTATTGATCCACAACTGGCAGTGTGTCTGTGTGGCTCTCTGTCTCTCTCCTCCCCCCCCCCCCCTTCCCCATACACACACACACACACACACACACACCGCGTCCCGCATTCCAAGCTGGTCTGCAATCACCCGGCACATTCTGTCTTTTAATTCCGAATCTCTGTATTCCTGCTTTGCCATAAAATGCTTTGTGCTGGGAGACGAACTGAATTAACTTCTCAGACGCCATTTTTCATTGTGAATAGCAACACTATGGCAGCTCTGGGTGGTCAAACACCTATCAAAACGATTTCATGGATGCGGAAAAACGCAGAAAATCGAACCTCGAAACCTTTTTCGCACCTTTTTCGTGCGTCAATACTATACGAAAGTATACGAAAGTATACGAAAAAACGGACTCTATGTGCAAGGACGTAACACAGAACAGTATGCAGTGGAGAGTAACAGAACAGTATGCAGTGGAGAGTAACAGAACAGTATGCAGTGGAGAGTAACACAGAACAGTATGCAGTGGAGAGTAACACAGAACAGTATGCAGTGGAGAGTAACAGAACAGTATGCAGTGGAGAGTAACACAGAACAGTATGCAGTGGAGAGTAACACAGAACAGTATGCAGTGGAGAGTAACACAGAGCAGTATGCAGTGGAGAGTAACACAGAACAGTATGCAGTGGAGAGTAACACAGAACAGTATGCAGTGGAGAGAGTAACACAGAACAGTATGCAGTGGAGAGTAACACAGAACAGTATGCAGTGGAGAGTAACAGAACAGTATGCAGTGGAGAGTAACACAGAACAGTATGCAGTGGAGAGTAACAGAACAGTATGCAGTGGAGAGTAACAGAACAGTATGCAGTGGAGAGTAACACAGAACAGTATGCAGTGGAGAGTAACACAGAACAGTATGCAGTGGAGAGTAACAGAACAGTATGCAGTGGAGAGTAACACAGAACAGTATGCAGTGGAGAGTAACAGAACAGTATGCAGTGGAGAGTAACACAGAACAGTATGCAGTGGAGAGTAACACAGAACAGTATGCAGTGGAGAGTAACACAGAACAGTATGCAGTGGAGAGTAACACAGAACAGTATGCAGTGGAGAGTAACACAGAACAGTATGCAGTGGAGAGTAACACAGAACAGTATGCAGTGGAGAGTAACAGAACAGTATGCAGTGGAGAGTAACACAGAACAGTATGCAGTGGAGAGTAACATAACAGTATGCAGTGGAGAGTAACACAGAACAGTATGCAGTGGAGAGTAACAGAACAGTATGCAGTGGAGAGTAACAGAACAGTATGCAGTGGAGAGTAACACAGAACAGTATGCAGTGGAGAGTAACACAGAACAGTATGCAGTGGAGAGTAACAGAACAGTATGCAGTGGAGAGTAACACAGAACAGTATGCAGTGGAGAGTAACAGAACAGTATGCAGTGGAGAGTAACAGAACAGTATGCAGTGGAGAGTAACACAGAACAGTATGCAGTGGAGAGTAACACAGAACAGTATGCAGTGGAGAGTAACAGAACAGTATGCAGTGGAGAGTAACACAGAACAGTATGCAGTGGAGAGTAACACAGAACAGTATGCAGTGGAGAGTAACAGAACAGTATGCAGTGGAGAGTAACACAGAACAGTATGCAGTGGAGAGTAACAGAACAGTATGCAGTGGAGAGTAACAGAACAGTATGCAGTGGAGAGTAACACAGAACAGTATGCAGTGGAGAGTAACACAGAACAGTATGCAGTGGAGAGTAACACAGAACAGTATGCAGTGGAGAGTAACAGAACAGTATGCAGTGGAGAGTAACAGAACAGTATGCAGTGGAGAGTAACAGAACAGTATGCAGTGGAGAGTGATGATGTGATGGTAGCTCATGAGCCAGACTCAAATTGTCACTAGTAGCACATGGTACCATATGAACCTCGGTCGACTGCTCCTCGGATTGCCCTCATCTCTCCATTAAAACACAAATCTACACATGTGCTTGATAATCTGTGTGATGTGTGGAACATGAACCTGTGGTTTAGTGTGTGTGTGGGGGGGGGGGGGTCCATGATTACTGCAGTCCACTGTCTGTGGGTGGTGCTGGACAAAGACTGTGTGTGTGCGCGCGTGTGCAGTGCAGTTCTCAAACTTTTTTACGTCAAGGACCCCTAAACTGATACAAATTAGACCATTTGATAAGATTTTGTCCCAGTGTCCCCCATCTGATACGATTTTTGCTTTTGTGGTGACCCTCCCATCTCCTGGCCCTGTCTTGCAGGAGCCTGGTATTGGGGTCGTTAGGCTGATTGGGTGCACCTGGGCCTCTTGCACTCATTGGGCTTGAGGAGACCCTCCTCACTGGATGCACCTTTTGTTCTGCTCTTTTGTTTAATGTAGTTTGTGTTGTTAGTTCCCCTTAGTTTTAGTTAAATTATTGTTTTAACTTTTACTTTGGTCTATGACTCCCCTCATGTGTTACTTCCTTGAGCCGGGTTGTAACATATGAGTGGAGTCATGGACGCAATCAGCCTAACGACCCCAACAGCAGGCTCCTGCAAGACAGACCCCAACAGCAGGCTGCTGCAAGACAGGCCCCAACAGCAGGCTCCTGCAAGACAGACCCCAACAGCAGGCTCCTGCAAGACAGACCCCAACAGCAGGCTCCTGCAAGACAGACCCCAATAGCAGGCTCCTGCAAGACAGACCCCAACAGCAGGCTCCTGCAAGACAGGAGAGTGGGAGAGTCATCACATTTTTTGATGTTTTTTACAGCAAGTGTATGAAACCCATGACCAAAATAGTCATACATCGTGTCATTGTAGCCATAATCATTTTTGCTCTGCACTCCATCATGTTAATTTCCGCCTGAAGCAAAAATGACTGGCTACAGTTAGCCATGTAGTGGAGAGGGTGGAGCGGGAAATGCATTTATCTGTGTGTGTGTGTGTGTGTGTGTGTGTGTGTGTGTGTGTGTGTGTGTGTGCGCGCGTGTGTGTGCATGCGTGTGCGTGCGTGCGTGCGTGCGTGCAGGTACTTGGGTGTGTCATGGCTGAGAGCACACTGCACTTCCCGCAGATGACCACATGTATCATGTGACGCTGCAGACTCAGATTAACAGCAGAGCAGCAGCAGCTCGCCTCCAGGCTCTTCTCTTCACGGTGAGCCTTTTCTGGGAAATTGACAGTGGTTTCACATACACCTCAGTATACACCTCAGCTGGTTCACTGTGCATCACTGAAAACACATCAAAGGGCTGACTGGCTGCTTAGTGAGAAGGTGAAGCATGTTTTTGCAGGGGGCTTTGTAGTTTCCTTTATGTGGCCACAATGTTTCCACAATAATCATTGCAGACAGTTTTTATGCAGTTGGTTCTGACTTATTCCATTCCAGTTGTATTTGCCCTTTTTATGTGTTTATGACCCTTATAATTATGGCTTGATTGTGTGTAAAGCAATTATTAGCACTATTTTGAAAACTGCTACGATTCAAATGTATAGTCGTATATATATAGGCTAGTAGTAGTAGTAGTAGTAGAAATTCTCAGACTCGTTTAGCACACATTCTCCCCTGTACTGAAAAGATTTATCATGCATGCCTCAGATTATGCAGTTTATCACACAAATTCAAATTAGCAAATACAAACACTTGATTAGCACCTTAATTTAATGGTTCCCACATGGACCATTACATTTTCATCGAATCCAATACAGAACGCATATCATATTCATGGATGATTTCAAGACTGATGGCCTTGAATAAGTGAGTGACCCTTTAGGCCTAACGCTACCACCAAACCACCACCATACTTCTAAAACAGGAAACTACTTGTCAATAGACAGAGCCTACTGTCTGACAGCTAGAGTGACTCTAGTGAGTCAGAAGAGGTTTGTGTGATATAGATAGAGGGAAGTGGCCTCTTCCTAGTTCGTTGTTTGTTGTAATTAGAGCTATAAATGAAACGGTTTCCGAAGGGGGGAGGGGAGAATGCACATAGGCTCTGCAACACAACAGAAAAAATGTGTGTGTGTGTGTGGTGTGTGTGTGTGTGTGTGTGTGTGTGTGTGTGTGTGTGTGTGTGTGTGTGTGTGTGTGTGTGTGTGTGTGTGTGTGTGTGTGTCTTGGAGAGCAGCCAGAGGGGGGTGGGAGGGAGGGCAGTCAGCGTTTTTCAGACAACATGAATGAGGCCCCACCGGAGTGAGCTTCCTGTGCGAGGGGCTATAAAAACAAAACCGGGGCTAAAGAATGCAGAGAGCTCCCACATTCCTGAACCTTCTGCCAGGTACAGGCTGCTCTAGTCTGTCCTACGCCGCCCTCCTGGAAGCAAGTGAAAATGCAACTGTCCCCATGCACCATGGGCTGCTGCTGATGGATAAAAACCCTGTATAAGGGAGATACAGGGCTGTGTGGGGCTGCAAGTTTGAATTTAAATAAATAAATAAATAAATAAAGGTGATGTCCTTTTCATAATAAATGTTTCCCATGTTCAACTGTCATATTGACATTTTTCTTATCTGTTTGATAAAGACAATGATACTAACTGGCTATAGCTCATTAATCTTTATAACAGGAAAGTAATTCAGCAGAGCAACTCATGTCCAAGCTGGAACAATATATATAAAGCATGGCTGGAGATGTAGCATTTAGTCTAGCTATTTCCAAAAACATTGACATTGGTGTGGCGGGATACTGTTTTCAACCTTCCAATATCACACAGACCCAATGAGAACAACTTTACTGCTTTTCTTCTGCTATTTCAAAGCTATGCCCACCTATAAAAACTCTCATCCATCCGTTCAAAAATCAGACCAAGCCAAATATTGCAAGAATTTTAGAAACTAAAAACACTGTGACCTCAAATAAAGTTTCATAAGGAGGGTGTAGCATGTCTGGGCCTCTTCCAGGCCGTGTTATGGTGCCTCTGGGAGTCCAGGCCGTGTTATAGGCAGTGCCTCTTGGAGTCCAGGCTGTGTTATAGGCAGTGCCTCTGGGAGTCCAGGCCATGTCATGGGCAGTGCCTGTGGGAGTCCAGGCCATGTTAGGGGCAGTGCCTGTGGGAGTTGCAGCTCACTCTGCTGCTGAGGTCAGTGGATGACCTCATGGGAGTCGCTGACCAGGCCCACATGTTTGGCTAATGGGGCGGTCACACTTCCTGCACTAGCAAGAACTGTTTGTCTAATGCCACTGAATGAGAACAAAATAATATTCAAACAGGGAGGGGGAAAAACATCTATTTGGCTCTTTAAGTGCACACACTCTGTTTTGCTTGTAGATTTAAAGGAGGAGGTCAGGTAAATAGTTTGGGGTAAACCAAGTATCTTCAGTGGGTGTGAGGGTGGGCCAGTGTGGTTTGGAGACAGTCCTAAAGCTTGTGCCCCAGCAGTCTGACCCCACTGGAGTTGTTGTATTTCATGAGGACAGGCAAAGTAACACATTCCTAATCCACTCCTGTCTATAACCATTAGGTGCTCTCAGCGCCTTGAAAAGCTTGTCCAGCATCGCGTGCTACAGAGATATCAATGATGTTATCTTTATTTCTGAAGGGAGGAGCTATTTTGACGTTATGTTATGCAGTCGGCTATCATCAAATCTACAGACTTCAGCAGACAACCTCTAACCAAATGTTCCAGCTACAGAATGACATGGACAGAGATCTCATGTGACTGAGAAGAATGAAGCTGAACACAAAGGAGGAGTGCTTTCCATGGCTGGAGACACACGTGAACTGACAACACATTGTACACCTCAGTACAATGAGCTGTTCAGACTTTCAGACAGACATAGTAGCTGTTGTGGTTTTGGTGATGCTCTTCACCTTCCTATATAAGGTGAAGTGGAGATTATCAGCAGATGACGGTAGTGCGAGTCTGAGGGTGATCTGCCTGAAATGTGGATGTGTGCGTATGACAGTGACTAGCAGACAGTGTTGGGGGTAACTCATTACAAAAGTAACATATTACATATAATAATATATTACTTTTAGCAGTAACTCAGTAATATAACTTATTTCAGTAATATTATACCAGTTACTTTGTCAAGTAACTCAAGTTACAAATTGAGTTACATTTGATTAAACCAAAGCACATATTTAAAAAAAAAGATGCAATCATTTCCTAATCAAACTGTGTGTTTTTATGCAAATAACCACTATAGATGACAATAACAAAGGAAAAGAATAACATTTAGAATTTTGGGCGGTTTACACTGACTTCAAGGCGGTTGAAATTATTTTTCGGGATGGTTCCGGGGCGGCGATGTCGATTCTGCTGCTGCTGTTGTTTTGGTGAAAGTAATGCAGTGCGTAGGGGCAGTGGTGGCCCAATGGTTAGAGAAGCGAGCTTGTGACCGGAAGGTCGTCGGTTCAATCCCCAGGACCGGCAGGATAAATCTGAGTGGGGAAAGTGAAATGGCAGCGCTTGCCCCTCCCTCATTACCACCACTGACGTGCCCTTGAGCAAGGCCCTTAACCCCCAACTGCTCCAGTGGAGCTGATCAGTGGCCAGCAGATCAGACTGTGGTTGTACTGGTCAGCTTCCAGGTATGAATGTGAACAGGGCGCTCCTGAAAAAGAGAGCATTGCTCTCAGTGAGACTCCACCTGTATAAATAAAGGTAAAAATAAAAAAAATGCAAAAGTAGTGTAATAAGTAACGAGTTACTCTACACAGAAAGTAATATTGTAATGTAACTTATTACCTTCAAATGAAAGTAACTAGTCATATGTAGTATATTACATTTTGAAAGTAACTTGCCCAACACTGCTAGCAGACATGCGGTTTTACTAGACAACATCAGCATCAGTCAGTATCAGTCTAACCTTGTTTCCAGCTGTATGGATGAATATTGAAGAACCACAACTGTTTTGGTTAAGGGTTGATGCTTGATGGAAATGTTGCTCAAGAATGAGGAAAGGGTTTTGTGTCCACAAGTGTGACAATATACATTTTTCTGTAGCGGATTGTAGGTTTTTGGGGTGTCAGCTGGAGTTTAGTCTGACAATGTTGTGCACACCGGATAGTTAGTTAGGTTAAGTTAGTTAGGTTAAGTACCGTAAATTCCGGACTATAAGCCGCGGCTTTTTTCCCGTTTTTTGGCCCCTGCGGCTTATATAACGGTGCGGCTTATCTATGGATTTTTTCAGAAAAAGAAAAAAAAATACAAATAAAATCTCTCTTTTTTAGCACTCTTTCTAACTATAAATCCACTTCTGTTTTAATTTCCTCTCTTGCCCTCTTTTCACCACACCGCGGACACTGTGTGCACTGTAAAAATAAACAACGGTGGTGTTGTGTTATGTTGTTTTGTTGAAATGTTACGGTAATACGGTAAATGGGAGCTTCCTCAAACAGCCATCTCTTTCCCGACAATCCCCTCTGTGCGTGACCACTTACATATGGTAATTACGGTAAGCAAACGGCCACTCGGCCAACAACTCCCTCCCCCGACTACCAGGAGAAAATCACAAACTTCGGCGAATTCACACAAAGGAAGATCAAGGAATATTCACAACAAGACGAGCAGTAGAAGCAACACTCTCACTTACCATGGGGAAGGTACGCAGAAATTCACACGACGCAGCTTTCAAGTTGAAAGCAGTCAATCTCGCATTAAAAGAGGGAAACAGAGCAGCCGCGCGTAACCTGGGCATCGATGAGTCAATGGTGAGGCGTTGGACGGTGCAGCAGGAGGAACTGTCTCAGTGCAAGAAGACCAAAAAGTCCTTCAGAGGTCATAAAAGCAGATGGCCCGAACTTGAAGATTCCCTTGAAGATTGGGTGTTGACCCAGAGAGCAGACGGCCGAGGCGTTTCCACGGTGCAGATCCGACTGAAGGCCAAAACAGTCGCCACCGAAATGAAAATTGAACATTTCATAGGTGGCCCATCTTGGTGCTTCCGATTCATGAGACGAAAGGGACTGTCCGTCCGGGCGAGAACTACTGAACAACTCCCTCCCGACTACCAGGAGAAAATCACAAACTTCGGCGAATTCACACAAAGGAAGATCACGGAATATTATAGGAGTGTGAAAACATCCACAATCACCAACGGGTTCCAAAACGCTGGACTGCTGCGGGATGAAGAGGATGACGCCGCCACAGCTGGCGCTGAGGGCCATCAGAGGCTTCAGAGGCTGTTCGATGCCGACAGTGACGAAGAGGAGTTCGTTGGTTTTGAGTGACAATGAAGGAGAGAGGAGAGTGGTTGACGAAGCCACCCTGAACCTGTTCGTTTCCGACACTGAAGATGAGGACTTTGGTGGTTTCAGTACGTAGGAAGAAGAGGAAGACGAGGATTAGTGACTTGACTTCTCTGGTTACAGCCGTTTGCTGCACATATAGCCTATTGTTGTGTGATTTTGTCTGGGGATTAGTGACCTGACTTTTGTTTTGTTTTGTTGAAATGTTAATAAATGGGAGCTTCCCCAAACAGCCATCTCTTTCCCGACATTCCTCTCTGTGCACGAACCCTTTCATATGGTAATTAAACATCAAAACACCCGCGGCTTATAGACCGGTGCGGCTTATATAAGAAAAAAATAGTCAATTTTGGTCCCGCGGCTTATATACCGGTGCGCCTTATAGTCCGGAATTTACGGTACATAAATAAGTGCCTGGGGTAGTGAGCAGACAGCTGTATTTGACAATTTAGCTGGAGCTCAGTCAAACGTTATTTCACGTTAGTTTTTATTGTGAATTAGATTCTAATTCACAATGAAAACTAACATGAAATTATTAGAAAATGGTCGGGGGGCCACTCTGCACCCTGTCGCGGGTCGCATCTGGCCCCCGGGCCACAAGTTGAATATCACTGAGCTATAGGAACTTGAAATTAAATCAAGAAAAAAGAGAAACTATATAAATAAGGTTAGTGTTGGTAAGGCCGGTAGGACTGAACACACACTTTCTCGCACAAAGTGTACTTGGACAGTCACCCTCATGCCATTCGGACTGTAATGTGAAGCCGGTTGGAGGGAGTGGTTCTGTGTTTTCTCCCCAGAGAATGAGGATCCATTCCCCCTGAGGCCGCAGAGCAGAGCAGACCCAGTATCTCCTCAGCTCCCTGCTCTCTGTCAGGACCGGTCCGGTCCTCCTCTCCTCCCTCAGCGGGCCAGACTCTCATCAAAGGCCAGCAGAGGCCCGGCTGTAATTGGAAACAGACCCAGCCAGAATCCCCCTCCAGGACCAAAATGCTGAGTACAGGCAAACGCCTAACATTCCAAAAGCATGAACTCTGCAAAAAAAAGTGAGAGAGAGGGGAGACAGAAGAGAAACAGTACAGGAAATATTTCTTCTTCTCTAAGTGCAGACAGACAGGGAGGGGAGGTGTTTTGTGGTGGAAAGTTGTGACTGGAAGGCAGCTGTAGAGCAGGATTGCAGGATTCTATCGGTCAGTGGCTGCACACAGTCAACCTACGCATCAGATGTGAAAAATAAACAATAAAGAGCAAAGTCAACATGATTCTCGAAATTTGAATAATCATGTTTGTCCCATGTGATCAACCAAGTGGTTAAGATAAACGACATGCCTTCTTACAGACAAATTCAGACCTTGCCTTAGACGTTGCACCATGATCTTCAAGATGAATATAGTATATTAAGGTGTGTCCACTTTATTACACAGATTCTGACTACAATATATGTTTAGCACTCCCATCAACTTCATGATGTAAAGCACAACATCTGCATAGGCCTATTCTTAAACACCAAATACATCAAATAGGATCAGAATTGTTGAGTCACACAATTGAAAGAAATTAATTAGACTGTGGAATGTTGATTGGTCTCTGAATGTTATTTAAATTAATTTGACAGCCAGTGGCATCAGGCCACTCCAGCCTTACAGACTCAATCTCATGAAACCATATGATGCTGAAACCAAATGAAAGGTGCACAGTATTTAAAGGCAATGTCACAGGAAGGGGACACGAGGAATATCAAAAAGACCATGCATGTCCATGGCCAGATTTTCTTGCCATAATGAAGGGAAGGAAGAGGGAGGTTTTGAACAAATCTGTGCACGCCCAAAATCCTCAGTAGGCTACGCAAATCAAATAAGTCTTAAGAGAAAGAAACAGCTCAAATGTTTGGCTCTCAATCCACGTACGACCCATATAACTACACTATCTGATAGACACTATCTGAACTGGGCCCTTATTGGTGGGGAAATGGGGGCCACTGCACAACATCTGTTTCAACATGCCATACAGTCACATCACATGCACTTTCCCCCCCACAGCAACACCTTCACTTGCAATATGGTACCACCATCCAAAACAAACCACTTCCTTTCAACAGAAATCCTGTGTTTGGTTTTGCACTTCCTCTTTCAATAAAGCAATCCTGCATAAAGAAATATGGAGGGATGAAAACGTAGTGTTTTCCCTCTGGACATTTCCTGGCATTATGATATGGGGTTTGGGAGACTTTAATCGAGGTGGGGTAATGACGGGAACTGGGGGTCAAGGGTCAAGCTATCACAATGGCATTTTTGTGTGAAGATACTGTACGTCATGGCTGTGAGAGTGTCGGTGCTCACGAGAGGGAAGGGATGTTGCGAGTGCCTTGCCACATTACTGCAATGTAGTACCTGATGCAACAGTATACAGGCCAGGTGTAATTCAAGTTCAAGTTCAACTTTATTTTCATAATGTATAAATACAATGAAATTCTTATGCTCTGAGCTCCCTCTGCCAAAACACACAAGGACATGATCACAAAAGACCGACAGAAAAGAAAATGTGTAAACCTACATAAGTCTACACAGTCATATCTATACAGGGCTATTTATACAGGGCTACCTTATGTAGAAAAGACCATCTGGCTTGAAAGACTAACAGGAAATGTAAACACAATCGGAGGTTCTGATTGTGTTTACACTTCCTGTGACTCGTAAACCCTAGTTTGACTCATAATGTGAGTCAAACTAGGTTTGACCAGGTGAGTCAGACTAGTTTGAGCAGGTAAAACAGCCAGCGTTTTGAACAGGAAGACGTGACACAATGAGTCAAGTGGGCGCGGTTGCATAAGGTGAATACACTCAGTGTATATACATAACCACCTTCCAGATGGTTTAATGGGAAAAGCCACACAGGATTGAGTGCTTGTAAGATAACTAGCCTGAGCTCCTCATTTGAGTTTTTCAGCACTTCAGTGAAGGAGCAGCATTGAGTGTCAGCGGGAGAAGTCGGAGCAATTTGTTGTAATCTAGTCAAGGATCTGGAGACATGGATTCAGTCATTATGAAAACTCTGTGGCAGAATGCACCCACACTGCCCCGCTCATTAGGGAGTTCCTGTTCTCCCAGCTCGGCTTCTCATGGCTGATTGAGGCAAGTGGTATAAACACATTTCTAGATAAGGGAAAATGTAAACAACTTCTTAGGACAAGAGAAAAATGCAAGAAGAAGCAAAAAAAAATAAAGCGAGGAGAATACAAAAGCTATTCACCCAAGATTTAAAAAAAAAAAAAGTAAAAAATATGCCTGGACATTCATTGCCTCTGTTCCTCCTTGTGCCAGATGAGTAAATGAAAATAGCAGCTGGTTGTAGGGGGTGGGGGGGGGGTCACCAAGTTCTCATCTCTGGGTCATTGCCACACTGATGACGAAGGTACAGAATGTCTCTGGGTAACGTTCAGCCTATGCAAGTCCAAAAAGGAAAAGAAAATTTGAAGAAGCCTCTTAGGAGTAAGACAAGTGAAAAGCCTGCTTAGGAAAAACCTCTGTCTTGTTTTGTGCAAGTGTCAATCCTGCCAGTGCACATTCTACACCAAATCACTATCAATCTCTTTCATCCTCTCCTTTTATACACTCCGGCTTATACAGTCGCATTGTATTGTAGTGCGTGGTTAGCCTGCCCCCCCCCCCCCCCACACACACACACACACACACACACAAACACACACATACACAGCATCTGGAAGGCATTTCTGGCCATGCACTTGTGGGCCTTCGGTTTGACACACTTGACGTTTGTGTCTGTAATGTGGTCAGCTGTTAACAATGTTCTGAAATCCAAGTCTGACTAAACTAAAGAGCTGTTTCCTGTCCTCCAGAGACCATGATGTACCCCTTTCACACCAAGGGGTCAACCAGGGTTATTCCCAGGATGATTTTGTCTCTGAAAGGGTTAACTCAGGTTAGCGACCCACCTCTCCTGGGTCAGGTTGATTTCAGTGTGAATGGCACCACCCTGGTTGCTATTTGTTATGCTAATGTGCTATGTTATGTTGTTGTTATGCATCTCTCCCGGGTTGTCCTATCTGAATTGTCATAACCAGGGATTAACAGTGTTGACTGACTCGGTGTGAATTGAGAAAAGGAAAGTTTGAACATGGGTCAAGTAACCCTGGTCGTTGGTATGAAAGTGGTAATGGTAAGAGTCCGTTTTCCTGGTTTTCATGGTTGCCAGACTGACATGTTCGCACGCAGAACTTTATACCTTTCTGCACTACATCAAATAAGTGGACATGATCTTGCAGTAACCAACTTGCCTGCAGGCCACTATACTGCCTGCATATATACAGAGAAGTCAAGTTATACCTTGCCTGCATTTGAGAATCATATAGTGGGCTTGGGGTTCAACAAGGCTATTATTATTCAAATTCTAATGATATAAAAATATGATATAGGCTACTGTATATGTTGCATCAATTGTGAATTTTCCCAACACACGTGGAAAGGTGTGGTTATGTGCAAGCTTGTATAAAGCTTTGGTGCCGACGCTAAGTGTAGCAGTACTTGCTCAACATGTATGTTTTACTAATTCAGAACAACCAAGGCTCAAGGCCCGGAAGAGCAACAATATGAGAACGGGAGCACCCATTTCCCCCGGCAGTGGCAGTATTGACTGCAGGCCTGAGGGCTTAGTTTGCTCAAGCTGTGTGCAGCGTGGAGAGCTGGAGCAGAGATGGAAAACGGTCATTACAATAGAAAGATGGATGAAAGGAAAATGAAACGAGATGGAGACTCTCTGCACTCTCCAAGCAGGCTCCTCTCCCCCCGACAGGATATCATTAGAATTAAAAAGCATCTGCTTATCCCTTAGGAAATGGACTCATTACCTACACATATATAATTGGAATTTAAGCTCTATGTTTTATTGATTGTCTAGCATTTTATCAGAGAACCTTTTATCAGTACTTAACTGTACAACAAATCAATATCGGCCGAGAAATGCCTTCAATTGGGCCTTGGCCGGAGTTCATAGGTAACCTTTGCTGTCTAGTCTTTCTGTGGTAATGACTTACAGGCGATGACAGCAGCAGCAGAGGTCTTGGCAGCTAAGCTGTTGGTAGGAACACATTTACAGAGCTGGCTGGTCACTCACTATCTGACCCACTTCTGTTAAAAACCACCACTGCCAAATCCACTGCTAACCTGCCTCCACAACCGTGCCCACCACTAAATCCACACATCTGTCACACATGGACTCTTCTTTGACCACATGAGGACGAGACCCTGCATTTCCTTCAAAGTATATATATATCGAGTTAGATAACTAAGGAATTAAATTAAATTGTAAAAGTTTACACAGTGAGAATATTTTCTACTCAATCAGACCATCTCAGCAAATTTAGGCCTCCATAAGCACTAGAATTAAAATCATGGTAAGTAAGTGGCAAATTTAACAGAGCTAACAAAAGACCCTTCCCCAAACATTGTTGACCTTTCCTGTTCAGTAGATGTATATTGTCATCTGTACTGGCACCTTTAACAGCAGCCAGATGTCACGGATGGCTGAACAGACTGAACTGTCAGCAGATCTGTGAGCTTTAGCATGAGGTTAGCATGAACCACTGACACGGCACGCGTCCTCTAGGGAGGCACCAAGCCGCACCCGGCCGACAGTGTGCTCTCTGGATGTTCACATGGTCAGGTGGCTGTCACTGTGCAAATAAACGGTACAGTACAACACAATCTGAGGCACGTTTGAAGGAGATTTAAAAGGCATAATGGAGACAATGCTTAGCGAAAATTAAACGGAGCTTCCTTTCCTTTGTTCATTGTTTTCATGCTGTTTCTGGACCTAAAGGATGAGTCTGGTGTTTTAATGCATTGTTTACCATCAACTAATCCTATAAAAAAAAAAAAAAAATCAATGCACACATGAAAAAACACCAGCCCTCCCGGGGGTGGGAGGGGGGGGGGGGTGTAGTCATGCTCAACGAAATAGCGTGATCTTCCCACGTGCTACGTCCTGCTGGTGAAGCTCCCCGCTGTCAGGTGAAAAGAAGTGGCTGGCAACTGCCCATGTCAGAGGAAGCATGGTGCTAGTCTACGGCTCTCCCCAGATCGGCAGATGGTGGAGCAGCGACCGGGGCAGCAGGGGTAAATTGGCCAAGTACAATTGGGGAGAAAATGGGGGGGGGGGGGATCAGGAAAATAAATCATGCTCAAGTTAAACATGACAAGTGGCAGTATCAAGCCTGCAACCCTGATTTGAAAACATGTGCAGTGCAAAACAGGCTTATTGCAGCCACTAATACCAGTGATGAGACTAATCAATACAGTGATGATAAGACTAATCAATACTGTGATGATAAGACTTCAGCTCTCACAACTTGACTCGCTCATCTTTCTTGCCAAATATCTGCCTGTGTTCTGTATTGGAACTAAGTTGCTTTTTTATTTGCACAACATAATTTACTGAAAGAAAGGTGAAAATAATGATTATGATCTTGATATTTTAATAAAGATAAACTTTACCCATTTTGTTGGAGCGGGGGACATGAACAATTTTCTTCATCCGAAGGGGGGCATGTAGGGCTTATTTTCATGATCGATTAATCGATTAGTTGTTTGGTCTATAAAATGTCAGGAAATGGTGAATAATGTTGTTCAGTGTTTCCCAAAGCCCAAGATGATGTCTTCAAATGTCTTGTTTTGTCCACAACCTAAAGATATTCAGCCTACTGTCATATAGGAGTAAGCAGAAAATATTCACATTTCAGAAGCTGGAATCAGATCATTTCAACTTTTTTCATCCCTTAATTTGTTTTAAACTCAAAACGATTAATCGATTATCAAAATAGTTGACGAGTAATTTTCTGTCGATCGACTTAATCGATTAATCGTTGCAGCTCTAGGGGCATGAAAGACAATGTTTGGGAAACCAATCCACTGCTTTAAGTGATCATCATCTGAAATCAAAATGTAATCCAGGAGTTCTGGTAGACCTATAGCTACTACTGTACTGTATATATCAGCTAACTATGGGTAGAGACATCTTGACTTGATCCCACTTTGAAATTGAAAATATGTCTTCAGTCTAATGAAAAAATGAACATAAAGCTTGTAGCGGGAAAATCTTTATGCCACAGTCTGTCAGTTTAGGCCACCAACTAAAAATATTAACATTAATTAAATATTTAAAATGACACACAGTGCAACCAACAACATTTTCTGTGGAGGAATTTATTGTCTCTGCTTCTATACTAAACTCTTTATGATGCAGTATGATCCAGCACATAAAGGTTAAAAAATGGAGTACAGTTGAATTGAACTGTCTAAGTGTGCCATTAAAAAGACTGCATAAAAACAGGTGATGAACCCTCTGCCATATAACAGTCTTGAACACAACTCCAAAACCATTGTTTTGTAGACACAAGCCCAGGTATTCAGCATAGCAAATGTCTATTTCACTCATTCCTTCAATTTTGGAAGCTTTAGACAAGGCATGTCTAAGGCATGGGGCCCTATTGTCAAAGCAGGCAATCCTCTCTTGATCCTGATGCTGTCATACTGTGTGCTGAAAATCAGGCTTGGGGGCCATTGGGGGGAACGGCACAAAGGAACGATGCTATCTCCCAAAGCTGTCCACAATAGACACTGCCCTCGTCCATAGCACAGTGAATTTCTTTTTCAAAATCTGTAGCGTCGTAAAAACAAATAGAATATATTTCTACATATATATAAAGCTTTTTAGTAGCTAGTAACAAAAATGGCCAGATAGACATTATCAGAAGGCACAGCGAGACAGTGGTGACGGTGGCTGCTGGACGAGGAGACTGTAAACATTCTGTCCTGTGAGTCTGGAGAGAGCCGGGGAGGGCGCGAGTGTTTTCCAGAAGGCAGTGGGGTAGCCACTGGGGGCAGCGCTGCTGCTGGACACAGGAGGGGCGGGGCACGTCTTCAGTGGGAGTCACTTCAGTCAGTTAAAATAAGAGTCAAAAGAGTGTGATAAGGCTACAGATATATGAAATCTTGCACTGAAAGTGTAGGCAGCAGTGGGTACAAGGTTATCTCTCTAGGTCACAACACTGATTATAGTTCATTCAGCCACTCGTTGAAACCAAGTGGTGCACAGTGTTTTCACCATCACTGATCCTTCAACCATCACTGAAAACTGAAAGGCATATGACCTGCTTTTCTTTGCAGGAAGTATTTGCAGTTGGCTTAACCTCATTGTATTACACCTCCCCCTTACAACAAGAACATCCATCCCTCCAACTAGCCTCTAGCCAACACACAGACAACCCTGGATTTTGGTAAAAAGTTCATTATTATTGGAGTGCTTTCTCCTTGTTTGTCTCTCCCTGTACAATGAGC
This sequence comes from Poromitra crassiceps, assembly GCF_964638095.1. Lineage (NCBI taxonomy): Eukaryota > Metazoa > Chordata > Actinopteri > Beryciformes > Melamphaidae > Poromitra > Poromitra crassiceps. The sequence goes on along the minus strand of NC_139631.1, from coordinate 19,097,360 downwards.
AGCATACAGCGCGTTGTGAAGCTGGCTATTATCTGGCCAAACTCCACTGGCTGGCTGAGGGGAGGTGCACGGCCATATTAGTCACCAAGGTCCAATTCAACAGACTGGGCCTTCCCCTCTCAGCAGTTAAGCATCGTCGTACTTCTGCAGGGCTTCCTCTAACTTGCCGGTGATCTTCTGGAAGAGGCCGATCTGCTCCTGCAGGTAGTGCTGCATCTGGGACTTGAAGTCGCGCACGCGCATCTGGTGGAAGTGCTGGATCTCAGCCAGGGTGGCGAAGGAGATGATGTTGCAGCGCTCGTTGACGCCCTCCGCCTGCGAGCTCTCCATCTTGCCCTCCTCCACCAGCTTCTGGCTGTCCTTCACCTTCGTCAGTGCACCTGTTTGGGGGGCGACAGCAGAGTGCAGAAGTTTGGAGTTAGTTCAAGCGTTCTCTTTTTGCTGCCTCGTCACATTTGTACATTTCTTGTTTGTTATTTTTGGAAACTGCTTCGCCGTGAGAGTGCGTGCCAAGTTCTGCAAAGAGAAACAGAACACCCACACCACTTATTTTACAATGTTCAATCAAAAGGGAAATCATTAAGATACTATTTTAACCAGCATGGGAAAGTAGCCCACTCGTAGGCTCTGTCTGGAACATTCTCTCTCTTAAAGGCACATGATTCTGATTCCAGGGCAACATTAGATTAGAGAGACCAGATATGGTTTTCAATAATCTAGGATGTTCTATGATAAGACTCAGGGGGAAACAAACTTAAAAGTAATATCTATAATAACCTTAGGAACTTGACCAAAAATAGTTTCAAGATTCTTAGCTTCATCAGAGAATGTAAGGGGTGGTCCAGATCTAAAAATATCTTGAGACACATTACATCACCTCAAATGCCTTTCCTGAACAGTGAACACCCATTTAAGGGGATTTTGCTTGCTTTTTGTTATCATCTACTCAGATTGTTTGGCATTATCAAGGGACTTACATGAACTTAGATTACTACTGCTTTTATTAGACTACCAACGTTCTGTTTTGGAGAAGAACTCCAGGATCAGGAACATCCAGGAATTAACACCAAGAAAGTAGAAGTAAAGTCATTCCTAACATGCCTCAACACTGAGGTGTCCAGTGGTGGAGACATCATGATATTTGCACCATGTGTGCAGGAAACAATTTCACAGTTGTTGAGGAAGTAGTAGGATGTTTACTCCTAAAACTGTGCCCACTTTGCTTAAGTTGTGTCATCAATCTGTAAAAGCACAGCAGAAGTAAAAACATTGAATTCATCAATCTAAACGATCAGCCTATCCTAAACATCATGACATTTCCATCAGCGCATACGGGTTCAGCTTGAAGTCAACCTCCACACTGGTTATTGTATCTTTTTGAAACAGTGACCAGATACAGATAGTAGGGTTGGGTATCGCCACTGATTTCCGATTCGATAGGATTTGATATTTCAGTTACAATACCAATTTTGCTTGGATATCAAAGAGATTCTCAATGAACTAATGCTGTAAATTGTACAAGGAACCCTCTAACCTGGTGCATTATTAAAAATATGAATATTTACAGATGTTTACGAGATCTCGTTAAGAACATAAACACAAGAGTCTAACTGGGTTAAAGCTTCAAGCATCCACGGGAATAGGCATTATATTAAAAGTTCGATCTTGGGATGTATGAATCGATATCAGTTCCTTCAAATGAATATCGAATCGATATATCGTTTTTTTTTTTAAACCCAGCCCTCCCAGAGAGTGTCACTGCTGCTCCGCTGATGGGTAACTCTCTTTCATAAAAGTGAGGCAGGATTGCACAGTCATGTGGTCTGTCTCAGACACACATCTGATCTGAGCCTGCGGGTTGGTTGCCACACACAGACAGGACAGGGCTGCATGCTGTGTTGTCACACCTAAGTAGATTCTTGTGGCTTAGCATGTTCGCGAGAGACTTTACATGCAGCTATTTTCACACATATCACACACACCATTGCTGCTGCTGTAGTTTTTAATTCTCCATAACAATACGCCTAAAGCCAAACTTGTTTGAGAAGGAGACATGAAATTGGATACAATTCTCAGACAGATGCTTGTATGGGAGGAAGACAGGGTCAAAATACCAAGAGCTCACAACAGTTCGCTTATCTAACTACAGAAACTCTCTGACTGAAAAAAGGAAGAAATGTCATGAACATTAAGTTTGAAGTTGCCATGACGACCTGGTGTCTGAGGTAACAGCTTCAAACATATTGATGTTTCACAGCTGGAAGCAGAGGACAGCCATAGAAAGGACACATTGCTGCTTGGTGCTTACCAGGGCTGTGATATGAATGACAATTTATGCGAACTTACATAATTTCAAATGTAAATGTATTGGGGGAGGCGGGTTCCCTGTTTTAACTCATTGAGTGCCAGCCACTTTTGGAGAACGGACGCTCCCAGTGCCAGAGTTTCAGAGCGTTTTCAGTGATTTCTCGAGGCCCACAGAATATTGTGTGATATTACTATGTAAACACCGAACACGCACAAAGAACGATGAGACTCTATTGTATCAGCAGCAAAAAAAAGTTTATTGATATCATTTTCCGTTCTTTAGTTATCAGCCGGAGAAGATAGGTCAAAAACAGCAAAAACAGGCGTTTCCATCTACAAGCTGAGATATTGAGCCTTTTGTGAAATTAAGCATTTCAAGCAAATCACTGACTCTGAAGCTAATATTTTCTGACCTGAAACATCTGAACAGTAATTTCCTTCAATATAACAGCACCCCCACCCCCCTCTACTGCAAACTCCTCCTCCGTGGGTGTGTCTCTGGTGGCTCTGCTCGCTCTGAGTGCTGCGTGTGTCAGGCGAGTCTCTGCTGCCTGGATGGCGGCCGCTCGTCGGGGGAGTCTGGATCGGGCTTGCTCGTTTCTGGGGTTTCGGTTGTGAGCTGGGATGAAGCTGCGTCCGATTCTGGGCTTTCTGCTGCACGTTTCAAAGTGTGCTGCACCCAGAGTCTATTTTCGGAGCCCCCCACCGTTGTGCGCCGGCTCCCAGCGCGACAGCCAAAAGCCAAACCATTCTCATGAGAATGGTTTCATCACGGCTTTTTCTGCTGTTTTTACTCAACTTTCTCTAATCTGGAGAGCACTGTCGCCACCTAATGGGTCGGTAAAATAGGTTATACACATTCAACATGCCCCAAAATTTTACAGGAGATATATTAGGCTTTGATCCACGTCCCACCGTCAAAAAACGCAATTGACGACAATCGTCGTCACTGGCACTCTACGTTACTAAACGAATTGACGACGATTGTCGTCATTGGCACTCAATGAGTTAACATGTACACATGAGAAACACATGGGAAATATCAGGGGGGGGGGGACATGTAGTCATGTACACATGTCTGTTGACATGGCCCTACTGCAATCATTAGAGAACATCCTGCGACTTGTGAAACTCCACACATAGTAGAATATAATATGTAATATAATATAAAATATATAAGGGGGGGTTGAGGGGTGTAACCTGTACCTTTCAGGCATGCAGCCAAACTTCCTGCATTGCCGTGTCGTGGGATTGGCTGTCATTTTGTGAACTTAGTCACCACCACCACGTCGAAAGTCTGACTCAGAGCGCGCGAGCTTAGTTCCTGTGAAGTGAAGCCACAACAGAGGCCCACTGACCTGACCATGCTCTCTTTTGGCTTCTCGCTCTACCCTCAAATTCAGCCTTCTTCAGTGTCCAAGGCAGCAAAGTTCAACCAAATACTTCCCGTTTCCAAATGTCTTCTTTACCACTGAAAACACAGGCTATAGAGACTACAGTGCACAGAGCAACGGAAATATGCTGACATTCCCTAAGAAAATACATTTCATGGCCCCTCCCCCTATAAAAACCTGCAGCGTCTGCCTTCTGGCGTGCAGTATCTCCCTCAGCTGCAGTTTAACCCAGATCTCTGACATTCCTCTAATGCACAGCAGCCTGAACATGACACAAAGAAAGACACAGACGAAGAAGAGAGAAGAGAGAAAGGAACAAACACAGCTATCAGACTTTAAAGCCAATCCCAAAGCACTCCGGCTTCCTGTGCTTTAAAAGCCCGCTAATGGACAGAAGTGGAAGAAGTCTTATGGAGAGTTTACGAGAAAGAAGAAAATGATGTCAGCAAACTGTAATACACACACAGCGTCATCACTTTCACAGCTGCTGCCTGCAAGTTACTGCCGTAGCCCTAACGCTAAATCACAGACACCAACTCTTAAGAACGATGTTGAGAGTGAGTCTGTCACACAGCAGCTTCACATTATAATCACAAATATTCAAAGTCTCCAGAATGTGCTGTGCAAAAGAATAATACCTATAGGGCACCATCTTGGACAGCAGCTATAGTGATTTACAGCAGTGTTTCTCCTATGCATTCAGCAGCAGCGCACCACCACTGTGATATGGCTGCTCCCCCCACCCCCCATGTGGTATTCATGACATGTTATGGGAAAACTTTCTGAACGACTTCATGACTTGTGACATGTCTTGTGACGTTTTCAGAAAAAGGCAGAGGCCATGAAGGTGGATGGAAAGTAAATAAATATATTGTAATTTTAGCCATATAGAGCTTTCTGTAGTCATTTTATATTATGTCTGAGGAACATGTTGATATATGGCCGCTGCTGCTTACAATGTTTTTTTAAAAAAAGGAGAAAAGTTTTTTCTTTAGAAACTAACGTATTATTTTGCGCTGCAGATGCTTCATATCCAGGGGAAAATTATAGGAATACTAAAGGAATAATATAGGAATACTATAGGAATATAACAGGAATACTAGATCCCTGTTGCCAAATCCAATTTTGGCTATATTTCCTACTAGACAGGACAGGACTAGGCAGGGTGCGGGGAAACACTGTGAAGGGTGTGCGGCACACACAGGCAGATAGAGGCCACTGAAGACACCTCTCCTGGGTGAACGCTGGTGGCAGCGAGCCCTCTGGGGAGCGTTCACTAAAGCTCTTACGTAACAGAGTGTTACACAACACCCTGCTACCACTCGCCTGCAACCTGACTGCGACCAAGCAGCAACAATCAATCCCAATCTCACCCTCCTGTCACCTCTCTCACCCCCCGTCACCTCTCTCACCTCACCCCCCATCACCTCTCACCCCCCACCCCCCGTCCCCGCTCACCTCACCCCCGTCACCTCTCACCCCCCACCCCCCGTCCCCTCTCTCACCTCACCCCCGTCACCTCTCTCACCTCACCCCCGTCACCTCTCTCACCTCACCCCCGTCACCTCTCTCACCTCACCCCCGTCACCTCTCTCACCTCACCCCCGTCACCTCTCTCACCTCACCCCGTCACCTCTCTCACCTCACCCCCATCACCTCTCGCCTCACCCCCGTCACCTCTCTCACCCCCGGCACCTCTCTCACCTCACCCCCGTCACCTCTCTCACCTCACCCCCGTCACCTCTCTCACCTCACCCCGTCACCTCTCTCACCTCACCCCCGTCACCTCTCTCACCTCACCCCCGTCACCTCACCTCACCCCCGTCCTCTCTCACCTCACCCCCGTCCCCTCTCTCACCTCACCCCCGTCACCTCTCACCTCACCCCCATCACCTCTCTCACCTGACCCCCGTCCCCTCTCACCCCGTCACCTCTCTCACCTCACACCCATCACCTCTCTCACCTCACCCCCATTACCTCTCATCCCCGTCACCTCTCTCACCTCACCCCCATGCTACCTCTCTCATCCCCCACCCCCCTGTCACCTCTCACCCCATCACCTCTCACCCCCGTCACCTCTCCCCACTCTCATCCGTTTGTGCTTTAGATGCTCTTGAGAAAGAGCATGTAAATAGCTTGTTATTAAGGTGCAAAGTAACAGGACAGACATTTCGACGCCATATGTGTCTTCATCAGAGTCATGACAGACAGAGGCTGGGGAGGCATTTAAAAAGGACTACCAACAGGTGAGTAACAGGGGCAGTGCATTCAATCAGCCAATGACTGTCTTCCACCAATAATGAGCTGTGAGGTGCAGCAGTTTCACATGGGACAGCCCCACACAGAGATACATACTTAAAGGAACACTCCGCCCATTTTTAACCAGCTTTGTATCATTAGAACATCAGTAGTATATCAGAAAACTGTAAACTGTTTTGAAGTCTGTCATTTAATTTGACAGTTATTGCGTGTTAAAGTGTGGACCAGTGACATCACTGGTCCACACTAACTCAAATTAATAACTCATTAACTCAAATCAACTCTCAATAACTGTCAAACTATTCATCATTCATCTAGTTTGACAGTTATTGAGAGTTGATTTGAGTTAATGAGTTATTAATTTGAGTTAGTGTGGACCGGTGATGTCACTGGTCCACACTTTAACACTCAATAACTGTCAAATTAAATGACAGACTTCAAAACAGTTTACAGTTTTCTGATATACTACTGATGTTCTAATGATACAAAGCTGGTTGAAAATGGGCAGTGTTCCTTTAAGTACAAGGAATAAGAAGGGCAAAATAAAAGGCCTAGTGTTAAACATGAAAAGGTACAGTGTGTTAGACTATATAAACAAAGTACAAAGCACTCAGAGTAAGAAAAAGAAAAAGCCCATAATAATAAGCAGCCAAATATATTTATTAGAGACCGTCTAGACTAGAGAAAGGGGGAAAGGCTCAGCTCTTCATTAAAGCCTGAAGGCTCCATGGTCTCCAATGTGTGGATCCAAAAGGCTTCTCTAGATAAAAGTTTATTCATAATATCCCCGCCCCTGGAGGAAATATATATTTTTTCAATTCCCCAGAATCTTAGGGTTAGGAATCGTCCGAGCTGCTCCAGTTTCCTTCCTTTTACTTCATGCTGCGTCCCTCCTCTGTGATGCACCGGACCTGCCTGCCTGCCTGCAATAGCTGAAGCGCGTTGGGACTCCCTCTACCAGCATGTAAATAGCATTTGTCCATGAGTGGCCAACATGTGAAAGCGCAGAGCTTGCACAGTGAGTGAGACGCACACACAGAGCGAGTGTGAACTGGAGGCTGACTTTGCAAGAAAACTTGACACCCTTGTAGATTTGTGGTTTCCCCACTTCCCTCCCATTGTCCCAAGACTCAAATGTGGTTATAAAACTGTGATGAGATCAGACCAAAATAAATGCAACTTGCTGCTTGGAGATGTGCTGAACAGATGATATGAGAGAGATAAAGAGAAGACCGTTTTAGATTAGTCTATGCATGCACAGTCAAGTCAATATGCGGAGAAAGTAGCTATGTGTGAAATAAAGAAATGCATTTGTGGGTGTTTTCAGTCCTAAATATGCTGTCAAAGCATTTGCTCAACTAGCTTATTATGCGGTCACAATTTCAAATTTCAATTCCCACTTCCCTCGAGCATCAATGTGGAGTAGGAGCTTTGCCGTTTTAGATTGACACTCCCAAGAACAAATGTGGATACTTTGGCCATCAGCCAAACCAGAGCGCATCACTTAGCCCATTTCTGGAGTTTCAGCAGTGAGCATGTCTTTCTTTTCTTTCTTTTTTTAGATTATTCTTGGCCATTTTTGCCTTTATTCGATAAGACAGTAGCCAGACAGGAAAGGTGGGGAGAGAGAGACAGGGGATGACACTGTAGGAAATTAGCTAGGGGCAAGGGCAAAATGCCCCAAGAAATCTCAGAATGCCTCTAAAAACTGCAAAAACTACCCCCAAGATTTGTATCATTTTATTGACATTCAATTAATTTAATTTCCATTTCCATCTCTAGCACACACTCGGCACCTGCAAGCTGTTTGCCAGAAGAAGATGATGAAGAACACACTCACACACAAACAGCGCTGTTGTTCACACGACACTTTAGCAACTTCAGGGTTGCCACTGTTTTGTAATGAAACATTTCAAGGATTTTTCAAGCCGTTTTCAAGCAATAAAGCCTGGGGAAAAACAGATTAAAACAAAAATGTATCCACCACAGGTTAGGCGACCAGCCACATAATTGAGCTAAGAATGCCTATGAGAGAGCAACAGCCAATGACAGCTCAGCGATCAGCAAATCGCTGTATACATGTAGCCTACGTGGAGAGTGACACTGTAGATATAATAGGAATAATGTGTATCAAGCTTGGCCCAGACTGAAGACGTAAACATTTTATCATAGGTGAATTTTGAGATTACAGAGTTTACGAGGCTCAAACTCAGAGATTCTGGTAGACTAAATCCAAGCACTTTAGGACCTCTTTATAAATCCAAGCACTTTCAAGTACTTGATTATTTTTCCTTAAATCCAAGAACTTTCCAGACCCATGGCAGGCCAGAACTTTTTGCACCAATAACTTTTTTTAAGTTCCCCCAAAATGCATTTTTTTTAGACAGTGGGGCAAAAGTTGCCCCCAAAATATTTTTTAACATTTCCTACACTGGGATGACATGGGCAAAGGACCGCAGGTCGGATTCGAACTTGGGTCGTCCGCGAGAAGGGCCGAGCTTTCGTGGTGCGCGTGCCACCAGGGTAGCCACCACGAGCAGTGAGCATGTCTGAAAAGCCTTCTCCTCCCTTCCCCTTTTTCCTCTAGAGCGTGAAATATAAGGAAACAATGGCTCCTAATGCTGTTAGTGTTTAGGCTACAATGTCAAATTAAGACCAAAATAAAAACACAAAAATAGAAGATGCGGGCATCAGCGGCTTTTTGAAAGCAAAGCCAGATACGCTGTGAATATCAGGAGTTAGCATCAGTCACGCTAACCTCCATGCTAATGGCTAATGGGATCTCTGTAGCGGTGACGATCAATACAGTGATGTTCAATGAGCCTCTCAGTGGGAAGGCTCACATTTCGCTGGTTATTTCTACCGACACAAATGGAAAGCCGTGTGGCGTCTGTGTCCTGTTTAGACAGATACAGGTAGCTAAAAATGGAATTCCACTCTTGATAGGACTGATAAGCCCCACTTTGATGTGTTCTCTTCTAAAGAAAGCAGCTGTAAATGGAGTGGAGAGCGCCTCTAGAGACAGCCTCGCTTACATGATACCAGGAGGGGACCTTGCTTTGAGAATAGGGGCATTCCCCTCATACTTTTGAAATGGCTGAGGTTACCTATTTCACTTGACTTCCTGGTTACATTTTGATTTGGATTAACACTCAGCCAATGCTGGGAAACAGCACTCCTGTTTTAGTGCCAGGACTCAGGGGGGAAATGAAATTCTCTGGGAGCACTCCTGCTGCGGAAATGACTACTTTTGCTTATGACAACAAGGATGTGGCCTAGCCAGTAGTTCCTCTCTTCAGGTGTCTAACTGGAAGAAGACGGCAATAAAGCTCACTTCAGAATGGAAGAGTAGCACTAGTGGACATTTCCTCAATGTGATGTTTATCAGGGAAGGTTAACCTACATGGTGGAGTGTGGCCATTGCCAACCACGGAAAGCTGCATCAACACTGAGCAACAGATAGGAGGATAGATGAAAACAGGGATTGAAAGGCAAATGTTTGATTAAATATTTGAGAGAGAGAAAGCGAATAGCGAAGGTAGACAAAGGGAGATTACTGTATGAGAGAAAGAGATGGGAAAAGCAGACAAAAGGCTTGGAGCAGAACCTGCACTCAGACAACAGGGTTGGTGGTGACTGGTGTTCAACCAGCTTTGTTTCCAGGCCAGAGAATTTCACCTCCCCGCTGCATAGTATTGTCTTCACACAATGAGAAGCCAATGAACTCTAAACTGCCAGATTTACAGGTTCATTAAAATCCTGTATTCTTTTCAGGTAACTTCCCCCTAATTAGAGGCATACTGTATCACTACAGTAGCAGTTTTTAAGTACTGCAGGATTCTACAAGACAGTAGATTTTAGAGTGAATATCAAGTACCTGTGTTTATACATGTAGGCCAGTTCAGTCCATGAATGAGGGCACTTTATATTTAATGTGGTATTTATGGCCACATTAGCAGTTCTAATGTACCAATGCCACTTGTGCCATTCATGAAATAGGCTAGTAAATTAGCCAGGGGCAAGGGCAGAAACCACCCCAAGAAATCTCAGAATGCCCCTAGAAACCATCAACGAGGGGCAAAAATTGCCCCCAAGATTTTGATAATTTAGTTTCCATCTGTAACACACACTCAGCACCTGCAAGCCGGCTGCTAGAAGAAGACGATGAAGAACACTCACACAAGCAGCGTTGTTGTTGTTGTTGTTCACTTCACACTACGCTTTAGCAACACATTTCCCCTTGGGGATTTATAAAAAGTACCTATCTCACAACTTTATGCACAAATTACTTTTTTCCCAAGTATCCCCAAAATGTTGTAAATGCACCCATTTTTAGACAGTGGGGGCAAAAGTTGCCCAATTTTTATTTGATTATTATTTATTTCCTATGCTGTGCTGCTACTTGACAGATTGATACAGAACAAGAGAAAAAAACACAGCATTACATCAACATGTCTGGTTTGAAGTGCCATAGTGTCATGTAAATACTAACTTTAACTGGACAAATACAGTACGTCAAAGTGAGTGACATCATTATGGATACTTGGAACAGCTACAGTAAATTAATGTGTGATATTCTGTTCATAAACTCCAAAGGAGTATGATCAAATTTTATTTTTATTTTTTTACTGAGCTGGTCTGAATCAAACAACCAATCAGGGTTAGCTAGATCGTATTCGTAATTACCCAATCACAGCACACAAACGGCTCATCCGGGTTCTACTACTGCATTGTGTACATTCCATGTTCAAAACCTGCATGAATTGTACTAGTCATTTAGCCTAGAGCCTGTTGGCTCACTATGGGTGATGAAAGTTCAAAAATGTGAAAAATGAAATGAAAGATCAAAAATGTGGTTAAACCAATAAGGTGGTCGAGCAGAGAGTGGTAGAGCAGGCTATGCAGAGGTCAATATTATGTTGTCTCTCACTTCTGCTGTAAATAGAAAGAATGTTTGCATGGAGTGTGGCCACACTACAGGACAATGTGGACGCAAAGGCAATCAAACTAATCCATGCATAGTACAAAAAGAAAAGCTTTGTAATAAACAGAGCTCATCAGGAGTTAAATAGCTTTCAACCACTAAAAACAAGTTGTGAACATCAACGCAATTTAGGATCAAATAGGCTACATGCTGGTCTCCTCTTCTCTGCTGCCTGTTCTGACTTTCCCATCTCTCAGATCATGTGTAGAGAAGATCTGTTTCATGTCACTCCGTCATCTTTTTCACAATGTCAAAATTGTCAAAACGGACACTTCAAGTGTTAAGAACTTCATCAGCGGGCACAGGCTTGCTTGGCACAGCAGTTGCACAGCAAGGATGTGTGTGTGTGTGTGTGTGTGTGTGTGTGTGTGTGTGTGTGTGTGTGTGTGTGTGTGTGTGTGTGTGTGTGTGTGTGTGTGTGTGTGTGTGTGTGTGTGTGTGTGTGTGACAGTGTGGTACTGGTATAATCAAACCGCAGTTTCTTATCACTGGAATTATGCTAGTGTATCACACAAACTTGTGTAAATGACTGCCGGCTTATCTGGGCTGTGTACAGCCTACGTGGCAAACTGTATCGGCTGACTGAGAAGCTTGTGTCCTAATACAACCTCAGTCCTACCCAGCACAGTCCTTCCTGTTTCCACCCAGTTAGCCATTGTGGATTGAATAGGCCAAGTGTTTTGAAGGGGATCCAAAACCTTAGCCCAGGATTTCCCTCACCTAAATCATGGGCAGACTGGGAAATTAACACAAGCTAGCTAGTAGCCACTAGCCAGCTGGTCATTTTTTACCTGTGGCTCTGCTGAGTCACTTTGGCAGGTAACTGATGAATGAATCAATTTGCCTGAAATTACATTTTGGAGAACACCATTCACAAAAATGTCAATTTCCTGTCCTGAGCAGAGGGCTCTGAACTGAGAGCCATGGCAATCCATTATGGGAGATCCATGGACGACACACCGATAAAGGCCGGACGGCCGAAAGCGCTTTAATAAATCAGTAATTTTTGTACATTTTCCTGTTGTGTGACCTGACGATCCTTCATTCCATGGATTGACACATTTGAGCGCGCAGAGCTATAAACAATTCTAAATCCATTATGGTAGAAAACTGGACTCTTAATACAATGCATGTTACGGGGAGGATTAGAACATTATCCTCTAATCTAGCAAACGTTTGTAGCCTGTGATGGCATTGTGTCAGACAAGACTCAATTTCCAGCTGATTGTAAAGGTTTGTTATGTTTGGCATTGCGGGCCCTGCATTAACATGCAATTGAACAATGGCACAAGGTTTGGAATGCAGTCAGTCTGAATGGTAACTGAGCAATCTAGTTTGGTTTGAGTTAGCATGCATGCTCCATTTAAACCATTTTATATTTCCCTACATGGTGAAGCAAATATGCTACAATACTATGTACTATAAACGGTAGAGAGACAGAGAGGGCCTCCCCGTCAACAGCGCGCTACAATGCTGCGCATCTTGCACAACAGTGTTGCCTCTCATGGGAGTGACATTTTGCCTGACAATGGGAACAATCATTGCTCTTCATGTGGCAGGATGGCCTAGATAGTCTAACATTGACTTACAGAGGGGACCTGAATGAAGCACAAATCTTGTTTTGGGTCAATGGTGTGATCGACAATTCAGGTAGTTGTCCATTGTCCAGTTTCACTGAATACAAACACTGAGTAGATGACCAGCTATGGAAAGTCAAACAGGTCAGCCCAATCACTGCTGCCCATGTGACTCAGCAGCTGGGTGAAACTAGGGCAAGTGTACGTGAAGCTATTTCCCATTTGCCAATGCAAATATTCCCTATTTGTATTGCAAATAGTCCCGTCAGCTCTAATGACAATGTGACGGGACTAGTGCTGCCAGGTGCCACAACCACAATAGGCTGAGACAAACAAATGATGCTGTATGGACATCTATCATACTTTTCCCCCTCTGTACTTGATCCCCGTTACCTGTACTTCTGTACTACTGATCCCTGTTGCCTGTACTTCTGTACTACTGATCCCTGTTGCCTGTACTTCCTCTGTACTTGATCCCCGTTACCTGTACTTCTGTACTACTGATCCCTGTTGCCTGTACTTCCTCTGTACTTGATCCTTGTTGCCTGTACTTCTGTACTACTGATCCCTGTTGCCTGTACTTCCTCTGTACTTGATCCCCGTTACCTGTACTTCTGTACTACTGATCCCTGTTGCCTGTACTTCCTCTGTACTTGATCCTTGTTGCCTGTACTTCTGTACTACTGATCCCTGTTGCCTGTACTTCCTCTGTACTTGATCCCTGTTGCCTGTACTTCTGTACTACTGATCCCTGTTGCCTGTACTTCCTCTGTACTTGATCCCTGTTGCCTGTACTGTCTCTGTACTACTGATCCCTGTTGCCTGTACTTCCTCTGTACTTGATCCCTGTTGCCTGTACTTCCTCTGTACTACTGATCCCTGTTGCCTGTACTTCCTCTGTAGTACTGATCCCTGTCGCCTGTACTCCCTCTGTACTACTGATCCCTGTTGCCTGTACTTCCTCTGTACTACTGATCCCTGTTGCCTGTACTTCCTCTGTACTACTGATCCCTGTCGCCTGTACTTCCTCTGTACTACTGATCCCTGTTGCCTGTACTTCCTCTGTACTACTGATCCCTGTCACCTGTACTTCCTCTGTAGTACTGATCCCTGTTGCCTGTACTTCCTCTGTACTACTGATCCCTGTTGCCTGTACTACTGATCCCTGTTGCCTGTACTTCCTCTGTACTACTGATCCCTGTTGCCTGTACTACTGATCCCCGTCGCCTGTACTTCCTCTGTAGTACTGATCCCCGTTGCCTGTACTTCCTCTGTAGTACTGATCCCTGTTGCCTGTACTTCCTCTGTACTTGATCCCTGTAGCCTGTAATTCCTCTGTAGTACTGATCCCTGTTGCCTGTACTTCCTCTGTACTACTGATCCCTGTTGCCTGTACTTCCTCTGTACTTGATCCCTGTTGCCTGTACTTCCTCTGTACTACTGATCCCTGTTGCCTGTACTTCCTCTGTACTTGATCCCTGTTGCCTGTACTTCCTCTGTAGTACTGATCCCTGTTGCCTGTACTTTCTCTGTACTTGATCCCTGTTGCCTGTACTTCCTCTGTACTTGATCCCTGTTGCCTGTACTTCCTCTGTAGTACTGATCCCTGTTGCCTGTACTTCCTCTGTACTTGATCCCTGTTGCCTGTACTTCCTCTGTACTTGATCCCTGTTGCCTGTACTTCCTCTGTAGTACTGATCCCTGTTGCCTGTACTTCCTCTGTACTTGATCCCTGTTGCCTGTACTGTCTCTGTACTTGATCCCTGTTGCCTGTACTTCCTCTCTAGTACTGATCCCTGTTGCCTGTACTTGATCCCTGTTGCCTGTACTTGAACCAATCTTGTAGTAGGAAGTACATGGCAGATTGGAGTTATGATCCCATAGGTACCATATTTTAGTTTTATGTGTAGTGGATTTTAAACACACTGGAACTCCATCATGATTATGGAACATTTTAGTGACCAAGTTTGCAGATGATGTTGGATTTGTCTCGATGGTGTCGGCTCGGCTCCAGCTGCTGTCGTTGGTTTCCCAGCTCAATGCTGATGATATTTGATTAATCAATGTGATTTTTTAATAGAAAATAAAGTTAATAAATCAACAATCTGTGTCAGCTCTCATGTATATTATAAAAGGCATCAAACGAAAGCCTTTGTGGCTATTGTGCCAGACAGGCGTGTGTGTGTGTGTGTGTGTGTGTGTGTGTGTGTGTGTGTGTTCATCTAGATGACTTTACCTTTCTGGACGTGGATGATGTCTGGATAGTTTGCCAGGTGGCCCTGGTAAAGAGCTAACAAATCCATGATTGGGTCGAGATCCTTGCTGGGTTGCTCAGCAAAATAGTCACCGATGGCCTCGTATGCCTCTCCGGTGTAGGAGATGGCTTGGTTGAGTCCAGCAGAATACGTCTGCTGGTCCATTTCAAAGGCTTGGCTGAGGATCTTGAATGACAGCCCCACTTTCTGGTACTCCTTCTTGAAGCCGGTGATCTGCTTGCGGGCAAACTCGTTGGCGGTGGCGTTGAGCTGCAGGGCGCCGTCGTCCATCCTTTTGGTGAAGGCTTTGAAGCCGTCTATTTTGCTCTCCACGTCCTGCAGGTCGAGTGGAGCTGGGGGGGTGCTGATGGCCAGGAAGAAGTTGGCCCCGACCATCTCGTCTTTCTCCGCCTTCCTCTTCCCCTGCTTCCAGGCCTTCTCATCGGCGCTGTCGCACCGGAGGAAGTGCTGGAACACGTCGCACTTGGACAGCACGGGGTGGCTGGTCATGTGGTTCATCCACCATATGAGGCCCTTCCTCCTCTTGGAGATGAAGTCCTCCTCAAAGCGCCCGGTGGCTTGCTTCTCCGGGATGTGGGGCACCGAGATGACTGGGAACTTCTCCACCAGCCGAGCGTACAGCCAGTCAAAGTGCTTGTACCGCCTGTTCACCTGGGTCTGTGTGTGGGTGGGCGTCAGCTTGTAGGAGATGTAGCTCTTCATGCCCTTGAACTTGGTCTGCTTGGTGGGGTCGTCGATCGTGCAGCCGAACGGGTACGGGTTCTCCTGCCACTCAGGACCATACTGACCCATCACCACGCAGATCTTATCTCCATCCTTCACAAAGCCAGACGCTTCTCCCAGCACAAACGCTTCTCCTCCTGACTTCACGAAAGTGGAAAACCTGTTCAGGTTTCTACTCACCGTGGCCGAGCTTTTTGCTTGCTGAGCATTACCCCCTCTTGACATTGATTGTGTGCTGACTCGATAAGTGGATGGTCCATTGCCTTCAAAATCGTGGTAGCGCCCTGCCACAGTTCCTGGCTCATCTGCCACAGTGGAGCTGTCATCCCAGTCATCATCCCAGTCATCATCACTCCCCTGGCTACTCTGCTGCTGCTGCTGCTGCTGCTGTTGTTGTGTGGGGGCTGTGAAAGTAGTGAAGCCAGGCGCTGGCGGTTTAGAGAAGTTCTCCACTTTATTCTGAGATTTATTCGAGGCGTCAAAACCTCCGGTGGGGATATTGGCGTAACGTGAGTCGGGATAAGCGTCCCCAGATGTGCTGCTGCTGCTGTTGTTGTTGTTGAGCGTGGGGGCGGCATCGTTCCTCAGGATCTCCACGTAGGACGCTGGGAACAGTCCTCTCTCTCCTTTGCTGTTGGATCCCTCAAACCAGCCCTCGATGTCCTGCTCGCTGTACAGAGTCACAATCTCGCTCTCTCTCACCGAGATCTCCCCGGGGTTTTCAGAGTTGAAGTCGTACAGTGCTCTCGCTTTCAGCGCCATGATTCACAGCCGAGCAGAAGCGGGGCTAGCTGGCTGGCTGGCCGGGGTGGGGGAAAGTGCAGCGGGCAGGGCAGGGTAGCCAGTCAGCCCACCCAAACTAATGCTGGAACTCCGTGTACAAACTTACAGCGTGAGAAAACTCCTTTATATCCCGTACAGCGTGCTCCTTCCTCAGAAGTCCGTCTGGTCAAAGTCGGAAGGAGACCCTGCTGTTTTGGTCCAGAGGTTGTTGCAGTGTTGTAAAGTGAAGCTTGAAATGCATTTAGCTGCTCCCTCCTCCAGCCTCCTCTCCTCTGTCTGGATCACACACGCTGCTGTTCTGTCTGTCGCTAGCGCTGCGCTGCGCAGCAACCACACGGCGCAGCGCAATCAGTCCGAATAATCGAGGGAGGAGCTAGGATGCTGCAGCACCAGACAACACCAATCAAGCCTTGTGTGCACTGAACCCTCACTTGAGAGGATTTTTGTAGGTGGGGGAGATAACAATGGAAAGGGTGACGCATCTGATAGGAATAGTCATATAGTTTCCTAGGGCTAACTTTAAGTGAATGCATTTTTAACCCCTGGATCCCCCTACCGTTTGGGAACCACTGTTAATTGGGGACATCTCCCCATGTGACATGATTCCCACTTATGCTCTTTAAATATAGGCTACTAGAATTTACAATTTACCAATTTCATGTCAAATCAAAGCACTCTTAATTGGGCTACTCATGTTTCTTATTTAACATATGTGCTACAGGATAACATTCATCATCCTTCCTTTATTATATAGCCTAATAAAAGGGAGCAAGTGGGCAATGTTTGTCAATGTTTGTCATCATCACTGATGATGTCATAGGCATTGTGACATCATCATGATGTCATCAGTGATGTGAAGGCGATTGTGCGCTGCGCATGCCAACAGATCAAGCGAGGCCGCATTGCGGCCGAGCTGCGTGCAGCGAGCCCGCGCAGTCGGCAAGCCTAGGGTTTCGGCCCCGAATGGGCCGATACCGTAGTATCAAAATAACAGCTTATCATGCATTCACTTCTTTCAGAAAACATTCCCTGATAATAATTTATGGTGTAAGCTTAAAATTCTACACTACATTCTTGTAGCCAGTGTGTGGCTAAAGCTTAGGCCAACACATACTATTCATAGGCTCTCTGTTTGGTTTATCAATTTAAGATAAGAGTGCAACTTCAAAGTGGAGGACGTCAGTTTAAGCTGGGAACTTTCACAGTCCCATTATTTTGAAGAACATACTGGCATGAACAGTATTAAAGGCATTAGACTTTTAATCAATGTTACAAATAAATCATTCCTGTAAAAGTATAATGTAAATAGAAATGTAACTATCACAACAAATATCAATTGTCATTTTTACAGTCCTTGATGTTATTCTGTTTGGGTTGAATGGTTTATTCATGCAATTTATATGCAATTCTTACAGTTCAATTTGTATTAGTGAACATTGACATTCACTTTCTCCTATAAGCAGAAATGAGAAAGGAATTTGCCCCATCCTCTAATCTGTGATGCCACATGACATTACCCATGATGAGTTTCGGAGGGGGGGGGGATATATTTTTGTACTGATATAATTGAAGTAATGGATTTATTACTGATTTATTAAGTTCCTCAAATTTGGAGAAATCCCAAAGGAGCTCCAGGTTGTATCAGACTGATACCGGTTTGCTGATGAGGTCAAAAACTATTTGGTAAACGGTAAAATGGTATTCACCTCCCAAGTCCCGTACCATTGGAAACCTACCAGGCTATATACATCCTAAAATATTGTTAGTCTTGTTTCTCTGGTTCAAACTTCAGCAGCGAGTTGTTTATACGCGTTTACAAATGCTGCTTGTGCAATACCAGAAAATCTTCAATTGAACTGTATTTTCTTTTCATGTGGATGAATACAAGACTACTTTCATTATAACACTATGTGATTGTGTCTGTATGCAGGGGTCCAATCTGACTATCATTTTTATCAGATCAGTCACTCACAAATATGCTGCTCACTCCAAAACATTTTGTGTTTGGTTGACATGCTATGACACAAACAAACCATTTCCACTGGGAGGAATGTTGACATGGAGAATGCAGGAGCGCTTACTCGACTGTATAGTTCTGGAGCCCTTTACTCTGGTAGATACTGCCCCCTTGTGGCTATTATTGCCATTTTGGTTGTACAGGAGTGTGGCCTGTCGACTCTCATAGTGGGGGGTAATAATAATCTGTCGACAAACCCTCTTTTTCCTCCATAAAGCACACAGTCAGCTGCAGAATAGCACGCTTTAGAGCTCAGTGTCTTTCTCAGCAGCACTTCAGCAGGTCCAATGGAGATTCGAACCATATTCCACCAGTTGACAGTCTCCTTACTCGCTATGCCACCCAGCTGCCCCTATAGGCTTTACACGGTGACGTGTGGGTATCATATCTTTAGAATTAAACAAATGGTCTGAAGGTCTGAAGGCCTTCTTAAGCCCAATGAGTGCACCAGGCCCAGGGTGCACCCAAAACCCAATCAGCCTAACGACCCCAACACCAGGCTCCTGCAAGGCAAGGCCAGGAGAGTGGGAGGACCGTCACACTTTCAGATGTTTTATTACAGAAAGTGTATGAAACCCATGACCAAAATAGTCATACATCCTGTCATTGTGTTACTTATGGTACTTGGAATTCTAGGCCTAGTGAAAATAAATTATTACCCTTTTGCTGGGAACCTCCTGAAGAACGCCTGGGGGTCCCGGACCCCACTTTGAGAACCACTGTGCTAGTGTACGACATCACCACCGTATAACAGTGACACTAAACTGACATTAAAAAAATGACAGTAGCATACTGCTAGATGCCACCAGAGGTCACTCCTCTCACATTCAATCCTTCAGCCAAATACATGGAAGACACACACACACACACAGAAGACACACACACACACACACACACACACACACACACACACACACACACACACACACACACACACACACACACACACACACACACACACACACACACACACACACACAGTCACACACACCACCTCCACACGATTTTTTTTTTATTCCATCTCTGAGTTTGCCCATGCAAGGATGCTACATATTAATATACATCCACTATGCATTTCAATGTCTTTCAACATGCATTCTCCATAATTGTATAGGCATCAAACTGACCCACCCATCCACTTATGGTGTTCAGGGAGTTTTCATTTATAGCACTGCACATGAAATATTGAGCCAGAGCTTTGTCTCTGGGGAACATGGATTACTTCAGTATGCCGCCTGCGTCACATGAGACGTGATTTTTGCTGCTCCTTTAATCAGGATGCTAGCTTATTATAATTGTTTCGTCTGGGCTCAAAATGGATCGTGCTTCCCACCAGATAATTCTTGTTCATATTTATACGGTTCATTTGTACCTGCCTGGTTAAGATAATGGCATTGCCAACTGATTACAGTTTTCTGTATATGAGTACGGATTGACTTTTGTGGAAGCTAAAATTAGCTGTGGCATCAAATGTACCACTATATGTACCACAGAATTATCTATGGTGTCATACTTCTGTCTTTTTGCATAGCTCTCTAGTTGGATGTTACAGTTGAATGAGTTAAGGTTAGGCTATTGTATAGGGAAAGTGGCACCGATTTTATTGTAACATGTTCTTATTTGAACACAGGCATATTTCATAGGTGGCAATCTGAATCACCTGCAAAGGCCTGTTCTCCACCCAGCACATTGTTGGAGGGCCATGTTCTTTCTACTGGCTGCACTTTCTATATTTACGCCCCCTGCCTGAGAAAGCCAATCTGATTTGGAACTGCTGTCTGATAAAGGTGAAGGCCTAATTTCTGCCAAGGTGAGGAATTATTGGCAGGTAGATCCTTTCACCCTTGAGCTTAGCCAGGGAGGACTCAGCTTTGATGGCGCAGACAGTTTTCAAAGATGATGGGGATCTTGAATCTTGAATGAGCTGACGTGCTACTATACCACCCTCAAGGCTCTGAGCAGCCAAGCCTGTGCTGCCAAGCACAGTGCCCCCTCTGACCTGATCAGCTGCACTCATTTTTGTGACAATATATGCTTGTGGAATTGAGGAACATATCAGTTTCACCAAGGATGTGCCAATTATGTGAGTGTGAGTGTGTGAAGGCCTGTAGTGCCCCCTGTGGGCACATTACTGATGAGATCACTCCATGTGATCTCACAATGTCTAAAAGGTAAGAAATATGTACAATAATGCTCTAGTTAAAGTTAAAGACCCCCTAAAAGTCATGTTTCAAGATGTGTGTAAAATACTCTACTTTGAGAATTTGGGTCTGATGGTTTCCCCCACAAAAAAGGTTAAATTATCTTGTTAAAATCCTTAAAATGACTATCCCTCCTTCTCCCTCATTTAAAAATCCAAAGCAACTAATCAGGGTTATCTAGAACCTAACTAGCCAATCACAGCATAAAACAGGGCTTTCTCACTCGTAACAAAGTGATGAGAAGGGTTCCTGACCGATTTGCAATATATGACGAGTTGGGAGTGAGAATGTGTTGGGGCTTTAACTGCTGAATACTGGACAGGGATTGGCTGCAAGATCTTGCTTGTTGAAAACGACCTTCAGTGAGCTCAGAGAAACTTTCCACTTTCAGCAGATGATTGTGGAAACAGCCTTCTAGTGTCAAACTCTTCACAGACATCATTCTGCACAGTGAAGCGCAGGCATCCAACTGAGGGAACAAGAAGAAAAACTGATTTTTGACTTTACTTTTAATGAAAATAATACCAATATTGTGTGTTTTTGCATAATTTAAAAAACAATATATATGTTTATTGCATTTTAGGTAGAACAGCAAACAGACAGGCAGGTGCATGCACACAATGAACGGAGACAGAAACAGACAAATATATAATTACATTCTAGCTTGAGTCTAAATGCTCAACATACAGTATAGGACCATAAAGGGGGCCATATCTTCAAAAAATGTTCAGTTCTCTGATTTAAGTCATATAGTCGGTTTCTCTAAGGGTAAAGATCGGAGGTGTGTTTTAATCACATCTTTACAGATGGACCAGCCCAGAACAACACAATACATTTATTTGGAAGATATATGTGAGGATTTAGAAGCTTCGCCGTCTTTATCAAATGCTGCATTCTTGTCATGATACAGTACGGAGTCGGACTAATGTGAAAAGTCCTGAAAGATCTTGATTCCTTTCCAGAAGGAACCGTGCATGACAGTACCCAGATACATTTAAAACATAAATTACAGTAGATGTATTTGGGGACATTCCATGTGGACAGACTGGTATAGACTCTGTGAAAGAATGTAAGATTCAGCTGCTACATATATTTATGGGTGTGCATTTTTATTCTACAGATCTTGAATGTTTCCCTTCTATGCTCTTGCCAGACATGTTTCAGTGATTCATAAGAGGAGAACCCTGTATTGGCGAAGATGTGGCAGATATCATACATCACTCAGCAAACTCTATCTCAGCTTTTTTTTTTATCTGCAATTTCCTTTCCTTTCTCTGACAATCTAAAAACAATCCTCAGTTGGAGGTATACTTGAATAAGTCCTTATTGGGAAGATTTCATTCTTCTCTAAATCGTTGAATGAAATGTTTTCAGTAAAGAGATGATTCCATTCCAGACATCCAATACATTTAATCTGGGAAGGAAAGTCTGCGTTATGAATGATCGGGGACCAGAGTGAAATATGGACCAGGATCTTCAAGTATCTCCGGTCCTTACGTCTCTCCAAGCGACAGTGCTATTCAGTGGTTGGATTGAATTTGATCTACCCTATGAATTAATAGTATGATGGCAAAATATGGATTTGATACCTACCCACTAGTGTCACATCTGTCCAGACTCCAGCTTAACACATGCCTTATCTTTGTTGCCTCAAAATATTGGCCCAAATTGCACAAGGCCCAACCATATCTCCTAAGTCTTTGGGTTTGATCATTTACTGAATCTCACTCTTGGTTTCTTTTTATTCCAGATAATATATTTATGGATATTGAGTTTCTGATTTTTTTTTTAGTGAAGTAGATAGCTTGGGAGGTTCTGAAACTGGTAGTCCAACCTGGGAAGGATACAGATTATGTTGATCGTGCCAAAGTATTTCCCCATTTGTTTAAGCCAATATTATTTGAGTTTTAGGCCTATATTTAAATCGAGGTCTTCCTGACTCTGTGGTCTATAAAGATCCCATCGGCACTCTTCGCAGAGTAGGGGTGTAACCAGTGCCCTGGCTAAATTCCCACACTGGCCACCTAATCATCCCTCGATATATATCTAATTGGCACTTTCAGTCCTCAACTCTCCACCATGGTAGCTGATGTGTGGTGAGCGTTCTGGCTGGCACATATGCCTACTGGCTGCTGTACATCACAGTTTGGTGCTATCATCAACAGTAAATAATATGGATGAAGCATTGGTTTTTGGACTCCTGTTTGGAAGCCTAGTGTAGCCTGTCGCCACCTTGGGGTCCTTGCGCAGCTCGCACGAGTCGGCACAAGATCAAGATGAGGGGTTTCCCAGAGCCGCAGCTCCACCTGCTATTGGTCTGTGATCGGCACGACCACTGGACAGGCGACCTGTCAAACACCCCCAAAACATAGTCTTTTATATAATCTATTTTAGGTGAGGTCCCCATACAGTTGTTATGAAAGGTGAAATTAGCTAGATAGGCCAAAACCAATGACTACTACCTTTAGGGTCCAGTCTCAAGTGGTCATTCGAGGAACTACAGCTTTCAGTATCACTTCCACTGCTTCCTCTTCCAGAGCCCGAGGTAGCCCACTCACTGGGTGCCACACACACACACACACACACACACACACACACACACACACACACACACACACACACACACACACACACACACACACACACACACACACACACACACACACACTGACTACTCCTATGTCTGAGGAGCTTCCTCTTTGAAGCTTTCCCCCGGCCTCCACCCCCCTCTCCCCCTCTGACATCACATCCATGAAGTTGACTTTTGATCTTATGACATTAGCTGGATCAAATGTACAGTAAAGTTTAGGTGAGCCCCCGTAGACCCAACTCTGTCATAGGTCATCTTTGAAATCCGAAATAAAACTCAGATTTTTGCTGTTAAAATGTCGAAAACATTATTATTATTATGATTATTATGATTATTATGATTATGATTATGATTATTATTATGATGATTATTATTATTATTATTATTATTATTATTATTATTATTATTATTATTATTATTATTATTATTATTATTATTATTATTATACATTTCTACATTGTTTTTGGAACCAGAAATAGCGGCGTTCCCTTTACAGAATAAAAATAGGGACCATGTGTTTAGTCATGTGACCTACGCTACGTTCTAAAAAGCGACGTGAATGACGTAGCGTTGTAGGCTTCACTAGTTTCCTCAACCAAACACTCCTGATATTTGTGTGATAAAAACCTGAAGTCAGCCGGTGGGCGAGGGGGTCTTTATCGGTTTTATTTAGAAAAAGACATACAAACGAAGAGGACTTCATTGGTATCAACAAACGCCGTCGGTGATGTATTGAAACTTGGATTCATGGTAGAGAAGACGGCGAGAAATCCGTTTGTTACCTATCGAAGGCTGATTTTATTTTTCTGTGGCTGTCGAAAGGCGGGGAATACAAAGCGACGTGTGCCCAAATCCATCAAATTTGCACTCGCCGAGGCAAATTAAGGAGTACTGTAAAAACCAATTCGTGCAACGGTGACTGGGCAGCAATAGTACATGGATTATCTGGTGAGTAACTGAATCGTTTTGCATTGGTAGCCTATTGCTTTTTCTAACAAAACATTGACTTGGTTTCTTGCCATTTGGCTCTTTATCCAGACAGTGGGCTGTCATTCAGGTGTGACTGTCAACAATGATGTGAAGTAGCTAAGCCAGGGCTTCGTTGTTTTGCTAATGTGTCAGTTCAATACGTTAAGTTTTAACATGTCAGTGTCTTCTGTCAACTAACTAGGTCTAACTGGTCGACCCACGCCCTGGTCTGTTTACAAGTGAAACTGAAACGTGAACACATTATCATAATAACTACGGTACACACTTGAAATGCTGTTGCCTATTGTGGCATTAGCTAAGCTTTGACTTTTCAAACGGCTTGAAAACTTGCTGCTGAGCTTAGCTTCTCTGTCAAAAGTGTTAGCTTGGCTATTTGGAGTCATGATGCCATTTGGGTCTGCCACTACAATGTCTATACTGCATTAAACAATTCATAGCAATACGTTTTGGGGTGAGATATTGCATGTTTATTTTGTCATTGCTGTGGTCAGTAGACCTGTCACAATGCAGGCTACTGTATCAACTTGGGCCTGGGAGATTACAGGTTTGGGCCTTTGCCCACATTCGAGGGACAGGGTGGGTGCTGCTTTAACAGCGCAACAATGGGGAGGAAGTTGTAGCTATAGGCTTTCCCAGGGAATTTATAACGCCAGAGGAAAGAGTGCACAGACATGGTGTCGTCACCTTACAAGGGGTCTGGGCCAGTGACACTGTGTGAAATGCTGAGGAACTTGGCCACCCAGTGTTATCAGATTGTTTATAATGGGCCTCACAAGACGTGTGGGACCTCAGAAGAACTTTGAACTTTCACTTTATCAGGACATTTATTGAGTTCAGAATGATTACACACACCAGTAATTGGCACCAAAAACTTGTGTCACAGTTTTCACAAACTGATTAATGTCTGCCTTGTCTGTGCTTCTGGCCTTGGCGTAACACATCTTGTGGGGGAAAAAAAGGGGCCAACGTGGAGCATTCATAGTTTAAATAAGTGAAAGAAGTTATACTGTAATCTTAGATGTTAATGGAAAGTGTCTGAAACCGAGGATAAACATTGCTGTCAAAGGGACCATCGTCACCGGCGGTAATGAATGTCGCCTTCACCTCTTTCCTTTCTCTACTTGACTCGGTGCAATAAGACGACACGATCAACCTTTTCCCCTGATCTCATTGGGGAATGATTGCTGCAAGTTGCAATAAACTGCAACCACCAACACCAGTAACTGTAACCAGTATATTTTGATCAGTTTTGATTTATTATATGATTGTATTCCATACACGATAACCTCGGCAAATGTACTGCATATTTGGGGGGAAATTCATCTTCTGGCTTTATTTTTTCTGCGAACGTTACTTTTCTGTGCTGTGTCCAGCCCGCTGTGGAAAAGAAGCACAGCTGTAACTCTGTGGACCGTCGGAGCCGAGTGCTTGGCTGTCCTCAGAGGTCAGGCACTCATAGGCGCTGGGCCTCCTTTCTCGCTGTGCAGCACTGGAGACCTGGCACAAAACTTGGGCTCCAACTAGCCTGCCTCTCTCCCAGCAATCAAAAGGCGCTTCTCATATTTGAAAATTAAACTTTAACAAATGTAGATTCCTTCCTGTTCATGCTTTTACCCAGGCAACGTTTGGAGATGTGTTGGGATTAACTTGACTGAAATGATTGCACATGGGCTGCCTGGGCAATGATTGTACTGTTTGACTTGAGATGGTACAGTAGTAGACTGTAGTTCACTATGGATCAGGCCTATGGTGGATTCTGTTTGAATAGGGACAGGAGCATGTTGAAGCTCCATACCCTGCATGGTCAGCATAGTGTTAAAAAAGAACACACAAACGGCTACACCGAGAGAGGAATTCGGTGCTAGCTGTTGCCATGACACAGCCTTACCAAATTACAAGTGCACTGTGTATGGCGAACTCCCAGACCCTAATGTGTCAAGGACTTTGACAAATTGCAATAACTTGTGGGTGACAT
The DNA here is from genome assembly GCF_964638095.1 of Poromitra crassiceps. NCBI lineage: Eukaryota > Metazoa > Chordata > Actinopteri > Beryciformes > Melamphaidae > Poromitra > Poromitra crassiceps. Next base: position 19,071,284 of record NC_139631.1, on the reverse strand, counting down.
CCTAGATGTATTTTGTGAGGGAACCAGACGATGAATATTGAGTATTTTTCTAAACATGTGCACGGGCATGTAGTGTTATTCTTAAGAGTGTGTTTACAGTAGCAGTTGAGGTACTTTTTGTAAATAATGCTTTGTGTTGCAAACTGTAGGGCTCCTTCACCACACTTAGGTTATGGATGTAGACCAATTCACAGACTGTGTGTGTGTGTGTGTGTGTGTGTGTGTGTGTGTGTGTGTGTGTGTGTGTGTGTGTGTGTGTGTGTGTGTGTGTCTTTGTACAGTAGAAGAGATAACTAAGGAAACCAGATGTATGGTGCTGCTGACTGTAAAAAGATTGAATTTAGTCTGAAGCAGAAACAGCCAGTATGTGTTCTCCAGAATTTAAATTATGGCCGACTGGCCTGGATTCAACGCCCCCCCCCCCCCCACACACACACATTTACCCCAGACAATGGTAGTGGTGGGTAACAAGGAGATGACCGACTCTTACACACTCTTACACACATCTGTTCAGGAGGTGTGATTGGGAGGAAAATTGGGTGCAACGGGGTGACTGACTAGTGGTTAGTTTATCCAACTACATCACTGATATTTTTTCCCAATGCAACAGCTGGCTGTGTTGAATAGTTGCTTTTGATTGGCTTGGAGGTATGCATTTATTTTGTTAATGGCTGACCTAAATATGTTGAAGTGGCACACACAAGAGAATTAATAACATTTAGTTTAAAGGATGGGTTTTCCGTGGGGAATATGAATATATATTAAATCTCACGCCCCTAAGGTTTTCGAATCCGTTGAAATTTTTGAAATTGGTGGTTTACTCACAGAGATATCAACCGAAATCCACTATGTGTGTGGGAGGGGGGTGCGGGTGCGGGGACTCGAAATACTACATTTCCCACAATGCACTGGGCTCGCGTGGCCTTCGTTTTCATGCCCACCCCTCAGTCATTTGGCTGATATCAAACTCCAGTAGGTGGCGGTAATGCACATATATGTTTGCCAACCGCCATAAAACTCAAAGAAGAAGAAGAAGAAGGCTTCGACAATAAAAGATACAAAGAAGAAGAAATAAATCGAAAATAAAATTGCCTCCAAATTGCACCAAATGTAAACGGTAGTATATATGTCGGGAGATGTCTTCATAAAAAAAAATTCATGCATTTTAAGGCATTTTCGTAGGAGTTACGCGCATCTGATGTTGTAACTATTTTCTGTAAAAATGTGTAAAAACGGGTACATTGCTCAGCGTTGATTTCGTTACTTCAACCCACCTACTACTAGATGTAAAATTTGACGATCTTTCCAATGCCGCCAGTCCCGTGTCTATTAGTGCTTCCGTTCCCGAGATATGGTCTCTTTGCAAGGAACTATGGGAAGCTAATATTAGCTACAGCAGGCTAGGCGGTTGAAAAAGATGGCTGCCTTTTTGTTTTTGTCAAGGCCTCTGAAGGGGCGTGGAGGACCTCTAGAGGCGGGACCATGGCCAACAACAGTTGTAGTTCATAGGTGCACGACTTCCGCAAGGCGGGGGGTGTCGCTCTGACGCGTTTTGCGTCAGAGCGACATGGAAATAATGTGATAGATGCTTGATAGGCATGGCAGTGAATATCCAATTTCAAAAATTGCAACGGATTCGAAAACCTTAGGGGCGTGAGATTTAATATATATTCATATTCCCCACGGAAAACCCATCCTTTAAACATGCCTGATGATTGGGGAAAAATAAGGCTAATAGCTAAACCACTTGCTGGTTTTGTGTTGTTTAGTCTGGTTGAATTGTAACCACAATCACACAAATCAGGCTGGTTTTAACCAGGATAAGCGGCCACTGACTATCTTAATTTACAGATGGCTACCTACACCACAAAATATAATCTTGCAACTTCATGAGTCTTGTTGGCTATAAAATTACTTTTTTTTCTTTTACCAGTTTGTCGCAAAATGCAGACTTGAGATGGCAAGCCCTGTGGAAATGTAGTATGTTAGGTAGGGGTGTGCCATATCGTATCGTTATTGATATATCATTACACTTCATATTAATATTCAGTCAACCATTCATATCGTGATATCGTGATAATGGCAATATTCCGACTTGTTGATGTAATGACGTCACACCATTATGCTGCGTAACGGTGTGACTTTCACACAGCAACAACAAGCATGGCTGAAAGAGGCTCCACGGTGGAGTTAATTCCAAAAAGGGGAGTGGCTTCAGTAGTGTGGAAGTGGTTTGGTTACAGAAGAGCATGTACAACAACAACGGGAATATTTGAAGGCATATTTGAAATAATTGAAGGCAAACTGTTACGTTTATGCTGACATGTAAACTAGAAGTAAAAACATAAGAAGAACACGCACATCCACACTCTGTGTTGCAGATACAGGAGGCGCATACTGTGTAGACTTACTCCCAGCAGATTTATTGTAGGTTTACGTTTCGATCAAATTCGATCTTCACCAGAAAACTATGTAAATATACTACTGTATATAAACAATAACACGTTTTGGAACATAACATGAAGCTACTTTATTAGAAACAAACAAACAAGTTGAATTCACTCGAACACATAATGTACTCACTGTGTGTTGACATTGTACTCGCCGGGTTGAAAATAGGAAAGAATGTGTAGTTTGTCCTTCTCAACATTTTTCACAACGCAACCTGTGATTGGCCCCGAAAGTCCAAACATCGCCCACCCGGGAACCTAGGTGCCATCTCACGAAGCCAACCGTTACTTGAGTGACGGATTGGAAAAGAAGAACAACAACAAAACGAAGCATTCAATTTCAATACTGATTTGGACAGCGATTACCATGGCAACGGTCAAAGCTTTAACACATTCCGGTCAGCCCTAGATACTACCGTAGATTCTTTTGACTTGAGCATAACACATGGTGACACAACTATATTGGCCAATTTGTGAGCCACTTAAGATGATCTCTTAGCACCTGACACTAATAGGGATTTGACATTGAAAAACAATTTAAGGCATTAATGAACTAGTATATCTCAATGGTTTCCTAAATTGTCCAACCTTTGTTTGGGTTGTGAAGAATACACATTCCCAGAACAATTAAATAACAGACAGTGGTCTCTTATCTTCTAATGGGATTGCTGTCGGGAAGGTGAAACTTGACCCAAACCCACTATTGAATATTCTTGACAATTTTACAAGAATTTATTAATGAGAGTTTTTATTTTAAGAATTAACACTTCAGAGGATGTCATAATCTGTGTTTTCCCAAATATTGAGCAAGGAACATAATGAACATACAACATAGGCATGCTACATGTAGCATGTATTTTGGAATGAAACCTTAATTAAGCTGCGTTCACACCGACCTATTAAAGTTTTTCGCTGGCATCGAGTTTACATACAAAGTCAATGCAAACGAGCGATTGAGCGTATATTCGCCTGGGAGAAAAATCGCTGCTATTGGTCCATGATCAACAAGCTGCATGATCACTGGACAGGCGACCTGTCAATCACAACCTCAAAACATAGTCCAAAACCTTTTTTTTGTACCAGGCTGTAAACATGTTTATTTCCGCTGTAAAATTGGGCATTTTCACATGGGGGTGAATGGGCAATGGCTCCCTTTTGGAGCCACCCTCAAGTGGACATTTGAGGAACTGCAGTTTGTGGCACTTGTTGGCATGTTGGCCTCATCTTTCTGAACTGAAGGTTGGGGCTTGCTCAAGCTATATTATGAAATGCCTTTCTAAACATTCTTGGCAGCATTCCTGAACATCCACCCCTGTTTTGAACCTGCTAGCAGCACACTGATTGTGGACCAGTCTCAGGTTGTATTTGTGTTTATCTGATTGCATGATTCCCATGTGTCTGTGGAGAGTTAGTGAAAGTCAGGGCAATGCCAGACAGAGACGGTGTTACTGTTGAAGATAGTGGAATATTTATGGGGGTTAATTATGCTTTGCTTTGGTCATGAAAAAGCACAGAGGCACTTTGAGTTCACTTTTTATTGACATCCATATACATGATGGACCATTTGTCTAAAGAGGCACTATAGCGGGGTCGACTGTTATCTTTTGTTTTTATTGCATTTCATTTCCTTTACTTTCCGTCTTGCCATCACCACTCTGATTGTCTTTGGCTTCTCCTTGCTAGTTTCTCCTAACATATATTAAAGACATGGATAGGTGGAACCATTTGTTGGTTTTAAGCACTGCCTTGCCTTGTAACAGAGTGAGACTTTCTGGACATTTTGCTCTTTTAGTTACACAAGACTTGTGGGACAGGGCCATGAAAGCCCTAAACAAGTGCAATGTGATAATGAGGGCTTTATCAGGGCCTGAGGCCCGGCATAGGAAAGCTTACTCTGATATACAGCCAAATTAAATAGATAAGAAGTATTATGTGCTGGCTTGTTGATGCATTAAGAGTTTCATTATAAAATGTGATGTTCACTCTGGAGAAAAAGGGGAGGGGTACTCTGTTCGAGAAGACAGCCACTCTGACAAGATGATGGCTGCCTGGCATGAAAAGTTTTAGCCAGGCCCGCACAATTAATAATCAAATAATCATACATTGGGATTTTATGTTTAGCATAGTTCGGCAATATGTTTGTGATATTTTCAAGTCCCCACTATGAACAAGTATGTTCTTCACTCTTTTCCCCCCCAATAGTTTATTTTCTATTTATTTATTTTTATAGAATAATACACAAACAAGAAAAACAAACTGAGACACAGGAAAGAAAAGAAAAACAAAACAAACAAAAATACATACATCATTAAAATTCAACATTACAACATGGTGCAGCTAACCAGCCGCATAAGATGCTTGGGTTTGTAAAAGATATGGCGCGTGGGATCCCATGCAATGGGTCCATGAAAGACCAGACGAGCGAGCCATCCATCACCTTCTAAGCGAGTTGGTTCTGAGCGACCTGAGTCTCTCCATCTGTATAACAGAGATCATGTCCATCAGCCACACCTGAAAAGAAGGTGAAGAGGAGGACTTCCATTCCTTTTCCCCCCCGTTTTTTGGCGACAGTTGTCATGACATGAATGACATACTGTGGCAACTTTAACTATACTGTACCAGGGTTACATGTTCCTGAAAAGTAGCATTTTGTGGTGTAATAAATAATGTTGCTGTATTTCTCTGTGCGCAGCCTGTTAAAGACTTTGTGACAATTTACTGACATGGCGGATGTGAAGTTGTTTAAAGGGGACCTACTATGTTTTTTTCTGGATTTCAGTTATAAATGTCTGCGTGACAGACACCACCGCCGCCACCGACCCACCCACCCAGACAATTTTAACTAAGAGAAGATACTGTGATGATGTCAGAAATCTATGGCTAAACATGGTCAAAGTTCCAAAACTTGAGGTTAACATGTAGAAATGCTGCCTGTAAGTCAAAAGCCCTCACAGAAGGCAATTAACTCATTGAGTGCCATGGACGTCCTTCGACGTCCAATTAAATAGTGACGTAGAGTGCCACGGACGTCCTTCGACGTCCAATGCGTTTTTTGACGGTGGGACGTCGATCAAAGCCTTCCGCAGCTCCTGTACAACTATAGTAGCTATTGGAGGTCTATAACCTATTTTACAGAACCCTTAGGTGGCGACAGTGCTCTCCAGATTACAGAAATGTCAGGAATACACAGCCTGAAATAGCCTTGATCAAAGAGAACCCGCTCATGCTGCAGTCCAGAGCCATGTAGATTGTTCTGGCTGCAACTGACGGTGCGTGCGAACACAGTCAATCCGCGCACACAACTGAGTCCTTCTGCCTCTGTCTGTCTGTCAGCATAGTTTCTCCACATGATTAGCCGCTAGAAAAGCAGCAGCGCGACACTGAAAAGCCAAACCTTTCACTGCAGTCCGCGTGTGGCTTCTCCATGTTGCGCTGCCTGGGAGGCGGCGCACCAAAAGCATTCCGAAAATAGACGCTTGGTGCGAGGCTGTGTGTTACTAGTGTGGGGAGGAGTTTTCAGCTGAGGGGGGGAGGGGGGGTGGGGCACGCAGGGCAGGACACAACTACACCACATCACTACATCAGAAAATATTATCTAGAGTCAGTGAATGTGCTTGAAATGCTGCATTTCACAAAAGGCTGAATATCTCAGCTTATAATTTGAAATGCCTGAAAACGCTGAAAACAACCTATCTTCTCCGGCTCATAACTAAAGAACGGAAAATGGTATCAATAAACTTTTTTTTGTTGATGATACAATAGAGTCTCCTTGTTCTTTTGCGTGTTCGGTGTTTACATAGTAATATCACACAATATTCTGTGGGCCTCGAGAAATCACTGAAAACGCTCTGAAAACTCTGGCACTGGGAGCGTCCGTTCTCCAAAAGTGGCTGGCACTCAATGAGTTAACAGCTGAAGTGAGGGAGAAATAAGTTGTGCTGAAAAACAACTAAAACTGAAATGGAAGAACTGTAGTGTGTTGGAGGGTACAGAGTAGAGATGCACCGATTGCCATTTTCTTGGCCGATTCCGATTTCCGATTTTTGAATAGTCTGACTTGCCGATACCGATTTTTGCCGATTCCGATTTTCTTTCTAAGAACAATTTGTTTGAAAATTAAGATTCATAGAACAATTCTTATCATTTGCATGAAGTAGGACCATCTCACTCAAACACATCTCAAAATAAAAGTGTTCCAGGTTAGGCTACTGGACAGAGATTTTTTTGTGCAAATACAATGAATACGAAAATTAAATTAAATCCAATAGCCTATATCCCACAGCTATCATGCATTTACTTTTCCAAAAGAAAACCGGTGCAACAGAACATCAAAATGATCCATGGACAAGGAGTTTATAGACTGGCTCCAGACCAGTCCTCTTGAGTAGAGGGGAAATTAGTTTATGAGTTACAGTAACGATCTTCAGTCTGAATATCAGGCGGAGTTTACACACAGTCCGAAGTTTGGTATGCGTATTTTTATCTGCCATCCGAAAAAATATCGTCACGCACAGAAAACCTTGCACACTTGTGAGTCTGATGCATTTTTATTATTATGTCCGTCGTTCTATTTGCAATACGAAACAAATAGTCTCTCCTGTATCCACGTTACAACATGACTGACAGGCTGAGGCAGCAGCGCTGATGTGGAATGGAGAATGCAGGTCGGGGAATGGTAATCGTGCATTCCTTTATAACTGGGAACTGGTAATCTTACCGGTTCAAAGTTCATGAGCTGGGACGTGACGTCACTAGAGCTGGTATTTCCCATTCCAAACTCGTAGGAGCCTCAGCAGCCCCGACGTAAAAAATCCAAGATGGCTGATCCGCGCAACAACAGTAGTTATAATCGTATAAATGCTATTTAGCACTTCTGTCTTGTTTGTGTCTCATTAAAGCAGCTGTACACACAGCACGGCCTACTTCTATCTGTGTGGACATGAGGCTGCAGTGTTTGTATGCGCAAAATGCCACGAAATGCCTTGTTATCAACTGTTATTGCTAACAATGGCTAGCCTGGCTAGCGAGTGGATCTGACCAGTGAACAGTGAACTTCCCAGCTCAAGTTCTCTGCAGATGGAATGCTAACAAAACGGATGTGACGTCATTTAGCCTCCACATCCCAGTTATTTTGCGATAAAGGAACGCACGATTATACTGGACACAATGCTCGTGTTCACCTCGCCAAGCCGGCTGTGCGCGGTGGCGGGTTGCTGGAGCACCGCTTCCCGGGGAGAGAGAGCAGAGAGAGAGGGGCCAGTGAGGTGAAGCGAGCCGCTCAGACTGGACTCCAGCCGAGCGGGACTCGGCCGCACCTCTGTCTCCACGGCTTATTTTCGACTAGCATGTGTGACAAACTGCGAGCTTTGTCTACTTCACTGACGGTGAAAAAATTCCACAACGAGGAAGGTATGCTGGCGTGTGTGGTGTGGTGGCTGGGTGCCTGTCTTGGTGCTTTGGGGTGTGCGCACGTCATGTGAAAATCGGCTCACAGAATCGGCTATTTAGAGTGACCGGCGCAGATCACCGATCGAGGCCGATCACGTGAAAATCGGCCATTTCCGGTCACGTGCCGATCGATCGGTGCATCCCTAGTACAGAGGACTAGAGACAATTTACCATCTAAAGAAAGCAGACATTTTCACATTAGAGAAGGTGGAATCAGAGAATTAGGAAATCAAAATGATTAATAGGCAATTAATTTAATATTTGGCAATGAATCGATGAATTGACTAATTGCAGCTCTTTATCAGTTTTTATAGTGTTTTTATGTATTTTTGAAATACAAAATACGTATTTGTATTTCAAATACATTTTTCAGACCAGTATTTTGTATTTGTATTGTAAGTATTTGTAATTTGTATCAAAATACTTTTTGATGTATTTTCACCCATCTCTGGTATAGCAATGGTGAACCAAATCGGCCATTTTGGAGGGCAAAAAAGAGAGGAAAAAAAGCAGGTTTGAACCCATAGAGGGCACTCTTGCTGCCTGAAAATGGTGTGTAGAATTGGTCTTATTGCGACATTATCTTCTTTGCAACTGCACTGATTGCAGTGCCAAATGCCCCATCTGTGTATCCGGCATCTATTCATTTTCTAAAGACAATAGTACAAAACCTTGTAAGTGCGCCAAATTGTCTAATCACTGCATGTCTGCTCGGCTCTGATAAAAGAAAAGAAACAAATCTGGCTGCAGCCAATCAGGCTCGAACAGAATAAACTGACCGCCTGTCGATCTCGGGCCGGGCTCGACTATTACTGTATCAGGCTCGGTACGAGTTTGGACAGAAAAATGCGGCCTGAGCCTGAGCCTGAGCCTGAGCCCAGCCCAGCTCTAGTGACCACGGACCCTTTTCCCCCCTTTTTTATCGGGCTCATGTCGGGCTCCACAAAGACACAAAGCTAAGACCAATCAGAATGAAAAAAATTATAATCAAGAAGATTAAGTCTCACGATTGATTGTTATTGGATGGCTGTGGGACAGTGGTGATTGGTGAGCCATTCATTTTTCCATTGACATTTCTTAAAATGCGTATAAATTTTACAAAGTGAATCAGTTATATTTAGAATCAGGAGAGACCATGACATTTCACTCGGGACCCCAAACCCCCCCCCCCCCAGTGAAGTGTTATATGGGGGGGGGGGTTTGGGGTCCCGAGTGAAATGTCATGGTCTCTCCTGATTCTAAATATAACTGCACTTTGATTACTCCAATAGCTACAGTAGGTAGAATCCAGACATGAATTTGGCTATGGCTTAGGCATAATAATAATAATAAATAATAATAATAAAAAAATAAATACAAATAATAATAATAATAGTAATAAATAAATAAAAAAGTACTTTTAGATTGCACAGGAAGATGTTTATAATCATCAAAGATCATACCGATTTGTTCTGAATGTTACAATAAAAAATTGGTCGTAAAAAACCCTTGTCGCCAAAGCAATTAATTAGTTGTCACTTTGAACAACTGCATTACAACTGAATACTACATTTGATCACTACAGTATATCAGCAGGTGATGGCATCCACTAGGCCATTGGTTCCCAAACTGGAGCCTAGTCACTCACTAGGCTATTCTAAACAGCTGACTAAAACAAGTTAAAGTTCAAGTTAACCTGACTCACAGTTTTGCTCAAGCAGATGTCCAACTAAGCATCCAACTCAGGTCCAACCAAGCCTCCAACTCAGGTCCCACAACAGTGACTGAAATCCTCACGGCCGCTGAGAGCTGAAGTGGTCAATCCTTCATCCCCTTGTATAGAAACCAAAAACTTTCATACTTCAAGTAGCCAACCATGTGTGTGTATGTGTGTCTGTGTCTGTGTGTGTATCTGTGTGTGTGTGTGTGTCTGTCTGTGTGTGTGTGTCTGTGTGTGTGTCTGTGTGTGTCTGTGTGTGTGTGTGTGTGTGTGTGTGTGTGTGTGTGTGTGTCTGTGTGTATCTGTGTGTGTGTGTGTCTAATCCAATTTGCAGTCTGCCCTTAATCTCGGTGGAGAGAGATCTTTGCGACTCGCCTCTCTCCGCTGATTCCTCCTGGCAATATTTTTTTCCCCTATGAATGAGTACAAGGAGTAATCCCGCCCCACACAAACTCAGTCCCGCCTTAACCGCTCCGGTCAGCTCAGGTGAAAGGAAATGTTTTTTTTTTAAATATATTATTATTATTATATGGGCTACTAACAGTGAGGCAGAAAAGAGCCATACAGTACTCTCTCTCTCTGCTCCATTACTCCTGATCCTCCTCCTTCCATGCAATTACTCCAGGGGCTTGGCTTGTTTGTTGCCGGGGGTAACGCTTGTTGCTGAGCACAATGTCGGAACACATGCAGCTCTCCCTTGCCTTGTGCAGGATTGGGCTTTACACGGTAAGCAAATACGCTGTTGTGTTGTCTGTCCCACCGGCAGGGCTGTCTGTACCGGGCTGTGTGTAGATCTGAATGTGTTTCCAACATGGTTATCTTTGCTTCTTGTGTTTTGAAACAGATAGTGTGTGTACTGTGCATGTGTGCTGAAGCAGTGCACTGTGTTGCTCGCTCAGTGAATGGAGAGTAAGCTCGAGTCGGCTGCATTTGAGTGGGTGTTAACATAATATTAAGGTGGAACAGGAGTGTCAGTGTGAGATGTAACTTAAATCACTGCATGGAGAACAAGTCATTTTAGGGTTTACGCTACTTGGATATGAAAATAGAAGCACAGATAGTGTGGTGCTTTTTCCTCAGCGCCTCCTAGCTTCTGGTCTTGTCATAGCAAGTGGCTGAGTGTAGTTCAGGCTATCTGAAGTAGAATGCACTATTGCACTTATGAATGGATCATGAATATTATACTACTATACAAAAGTGAATCTGAGACTGAGAGGAAAATGCTGTCGTTTTGTTCTCTGATTTTGAGGCTTGACTGAAATCCTAAAACAGCTAATTTTTATTGGAGGAACATGGTTAAAATAAACATTAATTTAAAATATATTGAGTGACAGACAATGTAGGGAATTTACACAATTGCCATGTCAATATTTGAATGCGTTTAAACTTCTTTTTGTCCTAAAAACACTGTTATATTCTAACTGAATTGCAGTAAACAGAGTGGGGCTGTGGTGTCGACAGGTGGAGAGGCACCTGTCAGTGTGTCGCAAATTGATGTCTAAATTTGCAGTCTGCCACTGTCTGTCACGGTCTGTCATGATTGGCTGTGTCTGCGGGTGGGAAGCCGGAATGAGGGTATGTGTCCTGGTCGCTGCCAAGTACAATTGGGGAGAAAATGGGGGGGAAATCAGAAGAAGAAGAAAAAATGTGTCACTGTATTCACCTTATTCACCACGCCCACTTCCTCTCTCTTACACGCATTTGTATTTGTTCTTCCGGTTCAGCACTAGTTGGCGGCCAATTTCAAAACAAAACGTCACTATAATAATGAAGTTTGGCAACATTCAGAAATAAGCTACACTGCGGCCAACTTCAGTTACATGTTCATAGCGTTACTGCTGCGAGGAGCCGATGGCTGTACCCGGTCTGCATTTAACGTTAGTTACAAAAGCACGTCGACAGTGTTTTCTCACTGCCAGTAGCCTACAGTAGGGTTTGACAGATAGCTAGTCCGTCCGGTGTCAGCACAGCCAGCGCTCCCAGTCCTCGCTGCTCCCTCAAAGATGTCCAAATAGGCGTTATTCTGATAAACTGGTCACATTATTAAAACTCTAAAACATTTTTTTTTTTTTTTTTTTGCTTGAAAACAGCTTTTTGGCAAGTCTAAAAATGACTACGGTAGACGTAATCTACTTCCGTGTCTAAAACCGGAAAGACGATTACAAAATGACGTCATGCAGTGTCCTTGTATGGGCAAAGAATAAGGTGAATAAACTAGAGCGTATGCACGTGACGTCACAGAGGCAGAAGTCACTGCGGGGTCACGCCCACTGAGTGGCAGCAACATTCAGCTTGAATGCAGTAATCAGCCTAGATAAATGACACCTGCTGCTCGCTCCAAACAACAGGGAGGAACGTTTTGACCACAGGTTTTGCCACTCAGTCGGGGCGTGTGTGAGAGAAAAATTATTGATTGATTGCTTATTAATTGGTTGTTGATCATTATCGACTCTGTAGCCATTACACGTGTTCTGGGGGGAATGACGTCGGTGCATACCCTCTATAGAAAACAATATAGAAACTTGCATTTACCTCTAGTCCACTCCACTTATTAGACACTATTTCTGATGGTAAAATGCACGTAAAAAGCAAAACACAGAATCCAGAAAAAGCAAAACGAGAAAAACTGAATTTGGGGAAAAATCTAATGGAATTTGGAAAATAATAATAAAACGGATCTCATATGGTTCTACTTGGTGTAAAAAGGTTGAGGAACCACTGATATAGCTATAGCCTACTTTTCACAGCAAGTTAGCAAGTTAAACATTAAACATTTATAGACTTGTCATGTCCAGGCCTCACTGGGGTGGGACAGACAAGAATAAGCTGATGGGGGATGAGAGCAGGAGTGCATAATATGAAAGATAACGTTTACTGGTGTACACCAAGATACAATCAATTGCTTAGGCTACTTGCAATGACATTCCCCAAAGATACAATAAATAACAACAATACACAACACACGCGCGTGTGTACACACACACACACACACACACACACACACACACACACACACACACTGTAAACCTGCAATATATAAAAATGAATTATGAATTAAAATGATATCTGTGAAGTCATCAAAGTGGTGTTACCCTCAAGTGATGGATGTGAGATAGTCTGTTGAGTTTGATAGCCAGCAGCACTAAGGCTTCCTGAGGAGTGCTTTACACTGAGGATCAATAGAACTTAAGGTGACCATGGAGATGCTCAAAGCAGTGATTGTTTTTTCTGAGCTAAGCTTGTGGGCCTGCTGAGTCATAATGACCTCCTGTCTGAGATGTGCTACATCTAAGCGTAACACGCAGGATGACGCAGTGGGAGGAGGCTGCTGTCTGTCATGTGTTCCCGCTCATGTTGCATTGCTGCCTGTAACACAGATTCTAGATTCTAGCTCTGAACAAACAACAAACGAAAACGACACTTGTGACAGTTCTGGTTCAGATAATTTTGTCTGAAAATACTGTAAGTAGCAGCAAAAACTCCGCTAAGCTATACTGAGAAATACAGAGAGAGTTACTGTATGTGGCGCTGCTAATTGGTTTAATCAGCATTGTGGAACTCATTTGGCAATCCAAGGGGCCTTGAATGTAACTGACATTCATTTCTATGTAAAAGTTACGTACTCCAGCTTTAATTTGAAGTGTGGTTGAATTATTCACTTACCTGAGTTATTGTTCCTGTGTTGATGAACTCGTGGTTTATTTTTAAACCCTATTGTTGTGTGTCCTAGCCCATTAGAACCAAAGATTGATTGTGGGGAAGTGTACTGCCCCCTGACAAATATTCTTTTGTGTGTGTGTGTGTGTGTGTGTGTGTGTGTGTGTGGGTGTGTGTGTGTGTGTGTACGCGCGTTGTGTTTGTGTTTTAATGTCAAGCTGTTGGGCGTCAGTCTCTCTCTGGGTCTGGCTGTCCAAAGACCCGCTTGCACCTGCCACTCAGGATGCTGACAGTGTTTTGTATGTAAGGGGTTTTCAAAGTCTGAGACTGTGGGCCTCCCCCCAGACAATGCTTGGGAAACACCCCCCCCCTCTCGCTCAATTCCTGCTTGCCTATGGGATCATGATTACGATCTTTGACCCCATAGACACTCAACAATTTAGCCAAGGTAGCCTGATATTCCTGTTTGACTGCAGACTACATCAAATACATAAAAGCTCTGTCTGAAGGAATTTATTTGTTTCAGACTCTGGGAAAGTGGGAAAAACAGTAAAATTCCACAAAACTACTGTATCTCTGAACTATCGTTAACCAAATCACACACATTTAGGCTATTCTATGTGATCTCATAATGCAATAACTAATGTAATATATATTTTTCGCTTCCATTCACTGAAGGTGCGTTCACACCGACCTATTTGTTTTTTGCTGGCATCGAGTTTACATACAAAGTCAATGCAAACGAGCGATTGAGCGTATATTCCTATTATTATATCCTGTGTAGGAGGAGTGTTTTTGTATCCCCAACATTTCTCTTTTGGTGTCGGGAACGTTGTCGACCAGTCAGCTTACTCTAAACTCCACATGTAGTGAAATGCTAAGTCAGACTAAATACCAGAGACAGTCACAGTTGTGGTTCTGGTTCCGGACCTCATTTTAGATGGACTCGATTAGCCGGCGGACCTTCTCGGAGGCCAGGCGGTCGAGGGAGCGCTGGCGGGCGATGACCACCAGGGCGAACAGCACACTCAGAGCCAACATGGCCGCCTCGAACTTCCAGAACAGATGCTCCTCCATCACTGTGGAGAGACAGCTCTTGTACTCGTCTCTGTTGGACTTGGTGCAGTTGACTCTCTCAATGTAACCAGTCTGTCGACAGGCTGCCCAGGCCTTAGCCTGGAAGGCGCTGCAGTGAGTGCACTCCACCGTGACCACAAACTCCTCCCCCAGCCAGCAGGGTGCGACGAGTATCTGGCCAGCTGGTGTTTTCTCCTCACTCCTCAGAGCGACTCCAAACACTCTGAGGGACATCAGGCCCCAGAGCAGGGCGTGCAGAGTGAACACCCAAGGCCTGCAGCAGGACACCGGAATCCAACACGCGCTCTCCATCAGCCTGATCCTTCACCGGTCCAACGCCACTCTTACACTACTCTCTTACTAGGGCGGTGTATGATAGAAGTCACTATCATCAGTGACATCATCAGTGATGTCATAAATCCTTCCCTGCTGACCTACACTCTACATTCCTATCATAGCATAGACATGGTGACATCATCAGTGATGTCATAGACGTTGTGACATAATCAATGATGTCATAGACGTTGTGACATAATCAATGATGTCATAGACAGCAGTGATGTCATTGTGACATCATCAGTGATGTCATAAATCCTTCCCTGCTGAGGTCGGCACCCACACGAGCATGCAATCAACGGGGGGCGGTGAGTGGCGACCCACACGAGCACAATCAACATCCACTATCCTATGACATCATAGACATTACACACACACACACACACACACACACACAGACACACAGAGTATGTGTGTATATATTATACATGTATAGTATTATAATTTATTTATTTTGTGTAAGATTGCAGTTAGATATTTGGCTGTAAGCAAATGGTTGGTGGTCTGTGTGTAGGCTAATTTGTTGTGGCTCATATAGTGGTGGAGAGTTTCTCCAGACTTTCTTCCTCCTCACTACGTGGTCACATCAGTGCCATCAGTTTCTGAGACACTAAGTTCTGGCCTGGAGCAACAAGTGCATCATGGGACATTAGTAACATGAGCGACTATGAGCTGTGGGTGCCATGGCTACTGCTCTGTGGACCGTGTCTTGGCAAGGTGCCGTAACCGCGAGGAGTTTAAATGAGTGCATTAGGCACTCCATGGTCGCCTCATTATGCTACCAATGGAGTGGAAAATGGCTCCTCCGCCAACCGCTGGTTGGCCTTGACCCCGAGGCTCGTGCCACGTCGTTCAGTCCCACAGTCTCTTTTCTTACAGGAGCGTCATTTCACCAACACCCAAGGTACTAAAAAGTCTATCAAATGAGGAGCAGCAATTATCTATGCCATAGATCATTGCTGCTCCTCATTTTATATACTTGGCGACATTCAATTCAGTTCAAATTTGACTGGGCGGTTAGTTATAATAATAATAATAATAATAATAATAATAATACATAAGTTTTATATAGCGCTTTTCTGGGGAACTCAAAGACGCTTTACAATACATAGAAAGTGATACAGTAAACAAAACTAAATAACAAGAACGAAAACAAATACAAATCAATAGATTGCAGAGATGGAATGGTGGTTAGAGGTAGAAGTCAGATATTGTAGGCTGTTTTGAAGAGGTGGGATTTGAGTTGGGTTTTGAAGGAGGTGAGTGAGTCAGAGTTTCTGATATTGAGGGGCAGAGAGTTCCAGAAGGTTGGGGCAGCGATGGCAAAGGCTCTGTCCCCCGTGGTGCGGTGCTTGGTTTTGGTGATGGGGGTGAGGAGGTTGGCATCAGCAGAGCGGAGACGGCGGGTGGGGGAGTGGCGCTGGAGGAGATCTGTTAGGTAAGAGGTGGCCAGATTATTGAGGGCTTTGTAGGTGATGAGCAGGATTTTGAAGTGGATGCGGTGTTGAATGGGGAGCCAGTGGAGATGTTGGAGGATGGGTGTGATGTGTTCTCTGGAGCGGGAGTGGGTGACTAATCGGGCAGCTGAGTTTTGGACATATTGCAGTTTACGGAGGACAGTGGAAGGGAGGCCATAGAGGATGCTGTTGCAGTAATCTAGTCTGGAGGTGATGAAGGCGTGGATGAGTATTTCGGCGGCTGAGGGGGAGAGAGTGGGGCGGAGTCGTGCAATGTTTCGGAGGTGAAAGAAGGATGTTTTGGTGATGTTGTTGTGTGACTTGAAGGAGAGTGTGGGATCCAAGATGACGCCGAGATTTCTGACCAGAGGGGAGGGGGTGACTGTATGTCCATCAATGCAGAGTGAGAGGTTCTGGGAGGAGGGGAGGAGGGATTTAGTTAATAACATTTTCTTTGGTATGACAAACTCAAAACACATTTATGTTTTGTTTCCACTTTCCAGGGACTTTAATGTCTTTGGGGGATTTGGCAGAAGCATAACAACAGGCTTGCATTGTTGAATAGCTTCATCCAACACTTGAACTGGAACGAGCATGTAATTGCTTTTTAGATAACACTTAAAACCTAAATGCACACGTGCAGCTTAATAACAGGTGAGTCTTTCACCAGTCAGGTCGTCACTGCGCTGTTATCCTGATTGGTTTTGAATAGATCACTGTTGGATGTTGCCAAATGGCTTCAAAGTTCAAAAAGACTCCTTGGTGATTATGGAAAGTAGCCACACACAAATGATTGACCATGTGGATGTACTTTTAAGTTCAACAGTGAGTGAACTTTAATTTCTGTTGTGAGCCCTGCTATGCGTAATAGCATGATGGTAATACATCTTTCAAAAATAACGTAAAACCTTCTTTGCCATCTGCATGATGAAAGCAGTCGGCTGACTGATTAATCGGTCTATCACTAACTGTAATTCATTTTTTGATGAGGTATTATTATTTAAAGCCTATATTTTATGTTATTATGTATAGAAATTGCATTAATTGGCCATTATTACTTCTTAAAGGGTGTAACATATTTTTTTTTACTAATGTAATAATATTGACTAATGATTAAAGTCCCTGGAAACCAAAATCCACAAAAACCTTCTAACTATTACATTTAGGGTCTTATGTGAGTAGTAATTGTGTGCCTCAGAAAGTAGTTGACATTAGTTTCAACCCTAACCCCCAAAATCGCCACTTTTCTACAAGGTCTGGATTTCCACTTCCTCATTGAAGAGAGCGGTGCGCACGGTGCTAAAATGCATGATCTTATCACGTCATAAGATTTAATCGAATCACACACACACACGCACGCACGCGCACACACACACAGTAGCGCTATGCACTCGCAGAGGCAGAGATCTCTTCCTCTCTGTCAGTAGGCTATGCGCCGAGGAGCAACGAGCGAACACACACACACACACACACTCCATCTCTCTTTCCTTCTCTCTCTCTCCTCTCTATCTCTCCATTTCTCTCTCTCTCTCTCTCTCGGAGGAGACCTGCTGCAGACGGGACACGCCCACACAGTCCGCGGGAGAAAAGACAGTCTAAAATCTAATTGATTCTCATGACTTTTGCCATGACTGTCAAACCTAAATTTATATACTTTGCGACGTTCATCATCATTCAAATTTGGCTGGTGGCTTATTAACATAGGTTCCTGTGATGTGATGAACTCAAAATGCTAAATAATAAAAAAATATTTCTGGTTTCCAGGGACTTTAAGTATCTTGAATTTTTTGTCAGTATTCTTATTACATTATCTTATTACAAACTCTTGATTTGTAAGCTGCATTATGATTTAAAGTAGGACCAGCATGAACTCTGAATAGACCTATCCTACTGTATCTGTCATTCTAAAACAAGTCATTGACACTCAAAACTAATACCAGTGTTGTGAGGAGAGCCTAATGCCAACTGTGTGAAGTGTTTGACAAAAAATGTCATCCTGTTTTTCAGGTAGAGTTATTTGTAGCTCCCTCTTGGGTTGGAAAAGAGGATACAATGAATCCACTCATCTTTCTCATAATTTTACTTTGAAATTCTTACAATATAGCTTGACAAACAGTAATTGCCACATACAGTACAGGCAGCTAAACAAATTTTACATGGGCTCAACATAACACATTTTCTTTATTTTTCTTTGAAAATGTGTAGTAGTTGAGCACACAATATCTAAAACTAGGGATGCTCTGATTGATTGGGCGCCGATATCAATCAGCCGGTATTGGCTCCATCGGCTTTGATCAGAGTTCTCAAAATGGGCGATCAAAGCAGCCGATCAGATGCACGCGAGACGATTAACTATGCACCTAAAATGACTTCACTCCTCTTTCCCTCCCTCTGTCAGCATAGACACACACACACACACGCACGCACGCACGCACACACACACACACGCACGCACGCACGCACACACACACACACACACTCTTGCTCTGTCTCTGCCCCACTGTTTTTGTCCATGCTAGATGCAGACACGCGCCATACAGTACGTATACATGTACACACTACAGATGAGTTTCTAATTGATTCCATCCTAATCCGCGTGTATGCATGAACCATCCACGCAAATTATTTCCTACTATTTATAGATCCACGCTGGCTGTGCACCCGACATTTCACATCACTGTATTGACTTTTAAATCAATAGTGATTTCAGCGATCGGTGATCAGTGATCGGCCGCAAAAATCCTGATCGGAGCACCCCTGTCTAAAACTAATCTGAGGACAGATAGACCATTAATTCCATGCTCATGGTAGATGTAGATTATTTTATCAGCTCAGATGGTAAGTCTGAAAGAGAAATACAGTAGCTTTGTTTATACTACTCCGTTATGTAATATAAAAGTGTTTGCACCATAAATAAGTTGTTCTCCCAGTATGTGAGCAGCACACAGACTCAACCTGCTTCCGTCCTTTTGAAAGGCAGGATGGGAGCAGTCATTGCCCCCATCCGGGGACATGAATATCCCACACTTCAAAATAGCCATAGGACCTGCTGCCATGATGATTGAGGGAAGTCCCACCCACTACCTAGTCAGGTTTCCTAGAACACCCGGAAGCCCGTCCTTGCAAACCCATTTGTTTCATTGCGTCAAGGTCGGACATGCAGGGGAGGAATGTGCCCCTTGTTGTTTGGGAAACGGCAAAGAATAACTTCCTGTTGGAGATGTATTGCCTGAGAGAGCAGTGTGAAGCCAAATCAGGCCTTTGTATACCATGTATATAGCAGGAACTGGAAGAAGATTCTTTTCATGACCACATCCTGTCTAGTTGTACATATTATGGACTTATGCACTAACCATGCCCCTCAAGATGGAGTACATTACTCTACTCCATCCCTGTTTACAGTGCAATAGTGCATCAATGTGTGAGAGCAGTGTTTGGTTTATGTGATTGTTTTTTTTAGAGAGGGTGGTTACATTTTGGTGTAGCAAAGCCCCACGGCTCAGTGGGGAACATCATAGATTCTCCACAGGACACTCAGCAGGGAAGCAAAGGCAGGGTGATCATTTTCTGACACGCACGCACGCATGCACGCACACACACACACACACGCACACACACACACACACACACACACACACACACAGAGATAAAGCACTTTTGGTGCCTTGGAAAGTGCAATATAAATCCAATGAATTAATGAATTTGCCTGAGGAGCTTCCTCTTTGAAGCTTGCCCCGGCCTCCACACACACACACACACACACACACACACACACACACACACACACACACACACACCAGCCAACACTGTCACGGCTGGTAAAAATACTATGCTAAGCTAACTTTATAAACGTCTCCATGGTTACCAAGCATAGAGTGCCTGGCGTTTAGTTGCAGACTGCTTGTCTGCCTGCCTGAGAGATTCCAGACTTATTCGCTTTTGAGAATTGGTCTGGTGATTAGGTGTGGGAATCACCAGATGCCCACGATACGATACTAAAACGATACTTCAGTCACGATACGATAGTATTGCGATATTGCGATATCGCCGATATTGCGATATATTGAATATTGCGATATATTGAATATTGCGATATTTCAATATATTGTCTAACTCCTTTTCCTACCTTTTCCTTGACCTCACCGGAAGTAAAACATGCAGTGTTTTTTTGTTTTGGTTTGTTTTTGCCCCACATGTAGGCTACATTATTAAGCTTCTCTGGACTCAATACGCCACTGCAGGCGCGGACTGCAACATCGGGCGCTTCGGGCAGATGCCCGGTGGCCTGGCATGGCCTGCAAATTTTTATATTTTTATATTTGAATATCGATACAATATCGTCAGACAAAATATCGCGATACTATGGTATATCGATTTTTCCCCCCACCCCTACTGGTGATGTCAGGCACTGCAATCCGATTTATTAATCCGATTGGATTTCATCAGTACCCGTCCTGCCCCTCTTAAGATCCTGACCAGTCTTTTATTTGTTCCAGCATTTTTACATTTGGTTGAGCCAGCAAAACAGGATAGATTGCAAAAGCAACATTCAATTCCACTCAAAATATTCTAAGAAACGTTTTTGGTAAGACTATACACATATTAACCACAAACTAGTTCCTTATTAGCATGCATATTAGTAGCATATGGGCTGTTTATTACTCATTATAAAGCACTTATTAATGCCTTATTCTACACGATTATATTTTACTACTACTAGGCCATTAATTAAGAGTTTTCCCTTAATAACCTCCTAATCAGTGCTTATTGATAGTAAGTAAGGAAGTTGTTGTGCATTAATTATGATCTTAGTTAATATGCTTTGCTCAGTATGGACCTTTTATAAGGTGGTAGAATAGATGGGATTCACTTGTTGTTGCTTGACTCAATTTAGGTTTTGGATTAACTGCACAGAATTACTAGCTGACTTACCTAGCGAGGCTAATCTTTCTGACAGGAATTACAAGTGTGTTTCTCCACAGGCTGGTCGTTTTCTTCGGCAGAGGAGGTATCTGCAAAATGTCTCATTCAATCTAATCAAATAATGATCGACTTGTATTTTGATTTTCCAGTTCTATATATGGAAATGTATGGAGCAGACATAATCGCTGGAGTCAGTTGTTGTGATACAGTACACTGTTCTCATATCTTGGTATAATTGTTTGCTGATATAATTTGGTTTGCTGAGCAGTCTGTCTCAAGCCAGCAGAATCACATGTTCCATTAGCTTATTGTTGCTGAAATCAATATAGAGTTCAGAAATGGAGTAGTGCTAGGACCTTGGGATAAGCCTAAGCATAGGTACAGGGAGCGTGGTGTTGGTGACGTTACAGCAGGTGTTGAAGGCGGTGGCTCTGTGATGAACACAAATCAACCCTGTCACATCTACAGTATATTAGTGGCTAGAATGGCTTGCCTGTATGATGCTCCTGTAGCCTGAAGTCCTCTGTAGTTATTTGTGCATTATTACTACATGACTCTTTTGACATCTGAATTGGGCTTCTGTATGAATGCACACTCTGGATTATGGCACACAGGATTGCAACATTAAATCCTTTGTGAATGGCACAATGTTTAGAGCGCTGCTTAAGTAGAAAAGAAGTAAACTAGTTGGAAGGTGCTCATTGGACTGGGCTCTGAATACAAAAACATGAAGAGAAAACCAAGGAAAATAGGCTACCTTTACATACCAACAGGAAAATCTAAAAACATATTAGCCACACTTACGTTTCTCTCTCTCAGTAAAGTCTGATTAAGGCACTCAGCCATGAACCTAATATACCGGTACTACTACTACTACTACTACTACGATTACGACGACGACGACGACGACGACGACGACGACGACGACGACGCCGTTGTTGTTGTGATGCCCTAATGTATAAAAAATGGATAGAGGAAGAGGGCTTGGGTTTTCCCTTCTTACTTAGAGAAAGGCTACATTTCAGAATGGCTACATTTCAGAATGTCTATTCAGTTCGTGCTGGCGCAGACAGGATAATACCAGGTGCTACATTATAGCCACAGTGAGTTATGGTTGATGTCCTTCACTAACATGCTTTCCAGTGTCTGACAGGCAGCACAAAACCTTTGTGAATGAGCAAGTATTTGGAACAAGAATGCTAATGAGGAGGTTGGCTGGAAAAAGTTTGTGTCCACTAACTACAATTAAATCCTAGATGTAAGTCTGTGGCAATCACTAAATCTGCCAATCAAGGCTATCTTCATTATGATCAGTGGGCTCAATTGCAGAACATAGTCGGTGAATATTGTCGGGCAGTTCTCTAACTAATGTTATGTTTCATTGTACAAATGACTATCAGAACACAGTCAATGCATTCTCAGAGGGATTCCTAATTATGTCAATGGAGTCTGTGCAGATCATGCTCTCATTACTATTTCTGACAGCTCTGTTTTTCAGCAGCATATTCAAAATAGCCATCCTATTTGTTCACAAGCAATGAAATCAGCTACTAATACTATACTGCCAGAACAAAATGAGGCCACATTTCTTGGTGATAAACAATATTTTTTTTAGACTTTTGAACCCCAGAATCCGCTGTTGCTTGGTAAAATGTGGTTCTCGACCCGAATATTTTGGATATTCGTTGGGTTGGTTTTCTATTTTGGGATTCGAATATTCATTTATTTTTTGATTTTCCTGGTTAAATGTAGGCACTTGTAGACTGCCGCTATAGGACCCCGGGGACGTCAGTAGCAGTGGGTTGGTCAGACCTCGGGGACATCAGTAGCAGTGGGCTGGTCAGACCTCGGGGACATCAGTAGCAGTGGGTGCTGGTCAGACCTCGGGGACATCAGTAGCAGTGGGTTGGTCAGACCTCGGGGACATCAGTAGCAGTGGGTTGGTCAGACCTCGGGGACATCAGTAGCAGTGGGTTGGTCAGACCTCGGGGACATCAGTAGCAGTGGGTGCTGGTCAGACCTCGGGGACGTCAGTAGCAGTGGGTTGGTCAGACCTCGGGGACATCAGTAGCAGTGGGCTGGTCGGACCTCGGGGACATCAGTAGCAGTGGGTGCTGGTCAGACCTCGGGGACATCAGTAGCAGTGGGTTGGTCAGACCTCGGGGACATCAGTAGCAGTGGGCTGGTCAGACCTCGGGGACATCAGTAGCAGTGGGTTGGTCAGACCTCGGGGACATCAGTAGCAGTGGGTGCTGGTCAGACCTCGGGGACATCAGTAGCAGTGGGTGCTGGTCAGACCTCGGGGACGTCAGTAGCAGGGTGCTGGTCAGACCTCGGGGACATCAGTAGCAGTGGGTTGGTCAGACCTCGGGGACATCAGTAGCAGTGGGCTGGTCGGACCTCGGGGACATCAGTAGCAGTGGGTGCTGGTCAGACATCGGGGACATCAGTAGCAGTGGGTTGGTCAGACCTCGGGGACATCAGTAGCAGTGGGCTGGTCAGACCTCGGGGACATCAGTAGCAGTGGGTTGGTCAGACCTCGGGGACATCAGTAGCAGTGGGTTGGTCAGACCTCGGGGACATCAGTAGCAGTGGGTTGGTCAGACCTCGGGGACATCAGTAGCAGTGGGTTGGTCAGACCTCGGGGACATCAGTAGCAGTGGGTTGGTCAGACCTCGGGGACGTCAGTAGCAGTGGGTGCTGGTCAGACCTCGGGGACATCAGTAGCAGTGGATGCTGGTCAGACCTCGGGGACATCACTAGCAGTGGGTGCTGGTCAGACCTCGGGGACATCAGTAGCAGTGGGCTGGTCAGACTCAGAACGAGTGAAGATTCTAGAATGTGGAGGAAATCTTTTGTCAGAGAGATTGAGGACCACGGGAAACAAAATAAACCGAAAAGACATGTTGCAGCGCTATGCCGTGAATATTCGCTGTTGATTACCACCAAATATCCGGATCCGGAGCCCAAAAAATGGTTTTCAGGCCAGCCCTAGTAACTGAAAGTAATGGTAGGAACTTTGTCACAACACAGTTGCAGTGCCCAACGAGGCCTCTAGTCTTCCGCCCCAGATGTAATCCTCTTTGATATGAGTGACGAGAGAGACACAATACCATAAACAGGGATTTCCTCTCTTCCAAATATCTGAATGAATGCAGATATTTTTGGCCTGCTGTAGAGGATGTGGTGACCAAAAGTGATCTGGGCTCTATGCAGACATGCTTGTATCAACATGCCTGGTTCACTGGTTGTGACCCACATTTAATACTGTTAAGTGCATTTGGACGAATGATGCAATGCAACAAGAACATTTCCCTGTCATTTCTAATTCAGGGTTAAAAATATCCCTACACTGACAGGTTTACATTTCCAAAGGCTGGTCTGCACTGATATCTGCCTTGCTTAATCATTGTTTGGTGCATTCATGGTTCAGGTAACTTCATGTAATGTTTACAGGTCTGTGTAGTCATTCATTGAAAAGGTGTATGTAGATATATAAAACCAGGTTACATTCCTGCCCTACTCAAAGACAATTCCCCTTCACCCAAGGGGTAAACTTCCTAAATGAAATTCTTCACATTTTAAATTTTAGTTGCACTAGTTTTCATATGGCAACTTGGTGCTTCTTGGTTTCAGATAATTTAGTACTAATGCTTTTTTAAGAAAAAACTGAAGGACAAGTGTAATATCAAACTTTTTCTCTCCCAGTTTGTCTAGAGTAAACAAACCAATTCTCGAGATAAGATGTCAAGGCATTGTTTTTTCAAGGAGAGCAAAACATTTACAGTAGATCAACTGAGATCACACAACACTACAGTAATGTTCTCTTTTGCTTTCCTAAGCTTATAGAATCACTTCTTAGGTCACATGACCATCTAAACGCCGTGGACTGGTCTCATCGAAGTTCAGCACTCCTTTACTAAGATACTTTAGATGTGATCAATGCTCTGGAAATGAGGAGAGGCTTGTGCTGTGGACAAGTGCTATGTGTGATGTGAATGTGCAGCTGATTTGAAGAAAGTCTAGGCTAAATGGCGCCATCTATCGTTGGCCTAAGGGAGCAGTGCACTGGTCCTTATGCTGCTGGAGCTGTGTGAAGGCACAATTTAACAACAACACAAGATTAAAAACAAGGTACCGTAAATTCCGGACTATAAGGCGCACCGGTGTATAAGCCGCACCTTCAAAGTTGACTATTTTTTTCTTATATAAGCCGCACCGGACTATAAGCCGCGGGTGTTTTAATGGTATTTTTTGTTTTTTTTTACAGTGCACACAGTGTCCGCGGTGTGGTGAAAAGAGGGCAAGAGAGGAAATTAAAACAGAAGTGGATTTATAGTTAGAAAGAGTGCTAAAGAAGAGAGAATTCCGTTTTTTATTTTTTTATTTTAGTTACTCACAGTACTATTGACCAGTCCAACTCAAAAGATATTCGGCAGTTTCACTTTGAGCTCTTGTTCCGCCGCTGTCCATCAATGGTTATGACGAGTCTCGCTGGGTACAGTATGCCAAAGCGATATCCATTGACTTTAACCTTTTCGATGATGCTGTTGTATGTTGCGCGTTTCTGTTGCACCAACGCGGAGAGGTCCTGCCGGACGAAAAAGCGCGTACCCTCCCAGGTGAGGGGCTTCTTCCCCGCACCCTGGAGGATGAGTTGACGGTCGGGCCAGCGGAGTAGGCAGATGAAGATGGCCCTCGGTGGCAGGCCGGGGTCTGGACGTGGCCGAGGCGCCCGGTGTGCCCTGTCCACCTCTGGTGGTTTCTCGCCTTCCTTCAGGTCCAGGATGTAACACAGGATTTTGCCACGAAAGCGTCCATGTCACCAATCTCAGCTCCCTCTTTTACATTGATCAGGCGAATGTTATTTATTTTACTCCTGCTGATTAAGTCATCAACCTGCGTGTGCAGGGTTTCGATTTGTTTTTGCATTTTATCCACTTTCGGACTCACTGTGTTGTTTTTGTCCTCCAGTGCGCTGATGCGCTTTTCCGCATTAGAAACTCTGTTCACGATTGCCTTATTTTCTTTAGCGATTGAGTGGATGGACTTCTGCACGTTTTCAAACTTGTTTTCAAGCTGCTCAAACCTCTGAGCGATGTCGGACTTAATCGATAGTGTTTCACGGAGTAAAAGTTTAGCCCAAGCCGTGTATCTCCAGCCTCCAGCAGGTGAGTCATTTCCTCATTCATGGCGGTGATTGCTTCGTCTTTTTCTTTCTGCTTACCTGTGTTGTGTTATGTTATGTTATGTTATGTTGTTAAAAGAGGGCAAGAGAGGAAATTAAAACAGAAGTGGATTTATAGTTAGAAAGAGTGCTAAAAAAGAGAGATTTTTTTTTTTTTTTTTTGAAAAAATCCATAGATAAGCCGCACCGTTATATAAGCCGCAGGGGCCAAAAAAGGCCAAAAAACGGGAAAAAAGCCGCGGCTTATAGTCCGGAATTTTACGGTAATTTCTTAGAAGCAAATCTATAAAAGTGTGTCTTAAAGTGATTTAAGACGCTGACTTTGCTAGCCTAATTTTCTCAGGCAGGTCATTCAGGTAGGTGCTCTAATGACAAATGTCTGATCAAAGCACAAACTCCCGCTGTAATGAGGAACAGTGGTCGCAACTTGCAAGTCAAATCAACGCAACTCAATATGGTTCCATTGACACTGAACAGAATAGTTGTTAAATATCAACAAGCTACTGCCTCAAAATAACACAGAATTGAATCGGCACCACTGTGAGTGTCAGCAAAACTGTAGCCTACATTAAGAGCTTCATAAAGCTTGTATTATTTGAAGGGATGCCATATGATTTCAATATTGATATCGATCCTAACCCCTAATGGAAAAAACTGAATTTGAAGAAAAAACTAAAAATTAAACTGATTATTATGGCCCTAGATGCCATTTCTAAACTGCTTTTACTGGATCCTAACTTAACCAACGCACAAAGATGATATAACTATATTTGGAGAAAGTCAAACGATACCTTCACGCCACAGTGTGCGTTGCCAGCTATTGAATGATTGGCATGGTATTGACAGCCATCTGGTGGGAGCTATTCAATCTGATTGGTCTGCATGGTTGGCCAAGTTATATGAGACCATTTTACAGGCCCAGGTGCACCCTAATGATGTTCGCTTCTTCAATGATGATTAATTACTCCACACACACTGCTGGACAAATTCATCTGTGGCTTCATGACCACCAGGATCAAGCCTTCCATGGCCTCCCAAATCACCAGATGTATTCATCACTGAATCTTGATTGGAGGTTGTGCATGAAGGAGAGCAGAGTGTGAAGTACATTTCCACATCTTCATCTATTTAGTAAAGAACTGGAGGATTTCTTTCTTGAAGAACGGTCCAATATTCAACTTCACACAGTTCTGGACTAACCTGTTTGACATCTGGAGCCTTCCATGGAGAATTGAAGCTGAGAGTTATCGAAAACATCTGAGACACTCAAAGAGGGTGATACATTCAAAAGCCTTTATTACTTTATGGCTACGTTAGTCATAGTTAAAAACATGTTATGCATTTATTTCAGTCATTAAGGCCTTCATCAGCTGTTCTGTAGGTAAAGTGTGGTCATACAGTATGACATACAGTACTATTAGGTAGGTAGGCTACTGTACTATACTCCTTTTATCTTTTCTATCGTACTAAAAGCCTAGCTAGGGACATGAGTTGGAAACTAGCAATAGCTATAATCTCTCTGTATGCAAAACGTCAGTTACATTAACTTGTTTGTAATGAGTGAAATGTTACTTTGTTAACTTGCATTGTCCCTATTAAATCAGATATAAAAAACTACTTGATACTCATATATTGGTAGATATTTCTAGTAATATTGTCCACCCCTTTTCCTTGTTCTTTTGGTGTTTTGAAATGTGTCATAAGGAAGTCAATTTGTTTCTATAAGAATTGAGAGAGAATTTGAGAGACGGTCCTATGACACATCCTCAGCAACAGAAAGGGCATCATACATCATAGCACTCTTTCCTGATTGGTTGGAGCCAATTTGATAAGGATATACTTGCAATCTACCGCTCTTCGCAAATGCCTGGATGTTGCTACAACCTGAAAGGATTTGAATGTGAAATTGCAATTGAAATCATGGCTTGTTCATTCTGCAGATGAGTACAATAGATAGGCCCAACAGACATACATACATAATGATTTTTTTCAAACATTTGAATATTCTGCAGCCCTTCTTCAAACTCAGTGTCAGTCCAGTGTCACAATATCTTTTTTAAATTAAAATTCAGTTATCTGTGGCACCAGCTTCAGCCCATAAAGTTCACTCATACGTCCTCTGGGTGGTGCCATGTAGTCACTGATCAACTCGTTTGCTCAGCTGCAGATTTACCCCAGCTCATTTTGAGCTGGAAAAAATAAATCCCAATTTAATAGCAAAAGCATCTCATGGATAGATGAAATTGACACACTGGACGCTCCCCTTTGTATTGAACAAAACACACACCTTGACTTATCAATTATGTTTTCTGGAATTTTGGATGTGACATTGTCATGAGATGAGCATAGAGTGTTAGATACTACTGTAAGTTGGCTAAATATGTGCACTGTGAAGCAAGGCATATGTTATTGGGGTTCAGAGGTCAACTGAGGTAACTTAACCCAGTTGGAGGAAATTCCTTTTGTCTTTTGATGAATCTACTTTACTTCACAGGCTTATATTGTGGTTTGTTTTAACAGACATTAACAAGGATGGTTATAAGAAGAAGTATTGAAAGCCTCTTGGCAGTAAAGGGCAAACTGAAAGTGTTAAATCTTTGAGTGGTATTTAAGGCAATATCTAATAGCTTACAATTGCCACATCAAAGACGTGGATAGTTGAAAGGAATCAGACTCGTGAAACTGGTCACTGGAAGTATTTGCCCCTGACTATTAAAACTTTAACACCAGGGAACATTTCATCATAACCTCCTTTTCCTGTTCATGATGCCTTCCATAAAATGTATTTCCTGGCTTTCCCTTGCCTGGTTTAATTTGACTTGAAGATGTCGCAAAGTAGTGCAATCCCGCAAGTAGTGCAATCCTGGCACAAAGTTTTTTTTGTTGGGAACCATTGTGACAAACACCGCTCACCGTCAGTGTCCCCCATCCCACGCCTTCTTATCAATTAGTTTGTCCAGACTTAACTGTTGTTAAAGCACTTTCTCACATCTAGAGATCACCGCCTGTTCTTTCCTAGATGGCGAGGCTGGATGCTTTCTCTCTGGGGAGCCAGGCTTCGGGTACCTGTGAGTCAGGTTACACTGTGCAGTGTCATAGGTGGGTCTGTGATAGATCATGGCACGGTTGGCCTCTGTTTGTTCCTTCCTGTCTTTGACTAAGTAAATGTTTCCCTCTGTGCTCAATCGCTGAAGAAAAGCTCCCTTGCGCAATACTACCATACGCACAACATCTGTCCATCAGCCTTGGCTCTTACTCATATTCGTCTGGTGTTCATCTCCTCTTCTGGTAAAGCATCGCTTTGCTATTAATCTGGAGTCCTTGTCTCATATCCTTTCTGCATCAAAGGAAGCAGTTGTACAATTTGTTAATCTGTTCTATCTTTACTATAATTATTTGTTTTGTTATTATTAACCAGGGCAACCCCACATTGAACTCTCCCATTGTTACATTTTGACAGGAGCCAATAGTCAGATTTAGCTGCATGACTCGACTATGGTGGATTGCCCCTTTTTTGTAAGCATCCCTCCTGCTCCGTTGACTGTATTTACTGTAGATTTACTACGTGGGTCATTTCAGAGACTGTTTCAGGGTTGTTGTTACAAGCTGTGCTGTAGCTTCATTTACAGCTATAGTCATTATTTCAGTGAGAAAGTGAGACACTTTGGACATCCAGTAGGTGTCAGGATAATGCAGAGCAAAGCACATGTTCAACATGGCCTCAATCAAGGAAGTGTTGCGTAGTGTCTGAATGACATTGGTTTCACTACTGGCCATCTCCCCAGCTTTTGATACCTCATAGTTGAAACACTCAGAATGTCTGTGTATTTTCATAGTGGCAAGTGAACCTTTTAAGAATAATAGGAGGAATGATTATTAGCTGAGTTGTTCCATTATATTGGTATTGCAGATTTACTTTTTGACCTGGCCCTTTAAAGAATGGCGATGGGTTTGTATATGTGACAAGTTTCAGTCTCTTAGAGGTGTAGGATGTATTCTGTGGAGGAAGCTTCATCTACCAGTCTGTAGTTGTATCCCACACAGCCTGGCATGTTTCCCTGCTTCAGTCCAGCCTGCTCCAACCCTCACACACATACAGTATATATACCATGGCTGACCAATTGGCCCTCCATGGTTTTGAAAGAGAGTAAAAAAACGGAGCCAATATTAGTCTTTTAGAGGCTGTGGTGGGTTCATTTTTAAAGCTAGCTTGATGGTACGTTTACCATATAAGCTAGAAGACCTATTTTAGATTTAGAATGTAAATTGTCTATAAAATAATATAATTTAATGTAATTTCACATGACATCAACATTTATTTTTGATACATTTTTTTCGCCCTTCATAGGAAAGAATTTTGGCACCTCTTGTATAGAGCGCAACAGTCACGTGACTTTTCGGGACGTTTCCCGCCCCAGAAGTAAGGTCCCCATTCATTTTCTCCATAGACATTTAGAAAAATCCGTATATAACGAGTTTTAAGGCTGGAACCAAGACAACCCGTGACATACAGAATAGTGAGTGACCATAATTCGGTTTGAGCAAGAACAAGAAATAACAACGGGGGGGGGGGGGGGGGGGGGCTGTATCGATCGAATGTCACGAAAAGTCACGTGACTGTTGAGCTCTATATACTGTGCAGTACAAGCAGCATACAGGTGAATTATGTTCAGGTGCGCCTCATTGACCCGCTCACCTCCTGGCGGATGCTCAATCCCCGCCCTGCTGGCCACAGATTTAACACTCTTATATTAGACCAGGCACATGTTTAGGATTTATTCTGGAATTGGCTTTGTAAGCATATCACTGGATGATCTAAATGAAAAGCAGCATTGCAGCTGATTCATCCCTCAGCTAGACAGTTTAGGCATGAGAACATCTGCCAGACTATAAATTAGAGATGGACCACCATGGGGTTACAGGGTCCCTGTTCTGCTAGATGTTCTTGCCTACATCAAAAGTACCTTGATCTTCGAACGCATGACACCTGCATCACATGTTAAGGGAAAAGAACCCTACTCCCAGAGCTTCACTTGGGTGTGTTTGGACCAGCAAAGGCTACAATCTGGTTCTGATTTACTATTACATAAGCGCTTTGAGACAATATTGTTTTTGAAAAGTTTGCTTTGAGGGGGGAAAAAGGCAAAGAAATATAAAATAACAAACAATAAAGTGGCTCCAAAGCCAAATGTGGTGTGTAAACAGTTCTTGGGGTGTTGTTTGATTGGTTCTTCTCACTCACAGTAGAGGCCATTTTGACCAGTCACCCACCACCAACACCCAACTCCAACTGCTGTTTGTCAGCTGGACTTCCGGTTTGATGGCGTGCTAGAGTACACACTGGGGAGGAGAGCTCTCAAACATAACACTACTACAACACATCAAGCTTTCAACTTTCTACCAAATATGAACTGAGACCATATATATGTCAACCAAAATATCTAAACTTAGAAATAGAAAAGAGGACACAGTAGTGTCTCTGGACGAACAGGCCATGGGGACAAAGGTGGCGGAAACAGTCATGTTCTCAAGTGCTAGTAGCTGAACAGGAGAAAGAACTGCACAAGCACGGAAGAGCTGACAAACTGGATCAAGAACTCTTTTTCTAATTGAGAAGTCATTAGACTCCATTCGACTCACGGCGAGCGAGTCTGACTGTCTCACTGACATGGAGACTGCGATTTCAGATCACAGTAACAGAATTGTTAGGCTGGAAGCTGCAGTGACTGACCTGAAAACTTCTATGGTGGACCTCAAAGCTGAGAGTAACAGAACCACTGTTCACAACTCAAAAACCAGCTGGACGATGGATCGAACATAATGTCTGATTTGCAGGAATCTGAGCCAGTTTGTGCTGGGCCCTATTATGTTATCTTACGTACATAAGGTAACACGTGCGTATGATTCTCCAGGGACCAGTTAGGTGGAGAAGATGAAGCCTGCATGGCTGCTGCTGCTGCTGCTTGGGCTCTCGGGATGAGGGAGCCATCTAGCAGGAGCCTGGGTGGCCTGTTTGCCCTGGCGCTTGTCCAGAGGTTTGGAGGCGGTGGCCTGGGCAAAGGACTTGCGCTGGGCAGGTTGGGGGGGATTTGGCGCGGAGGAACAGCTGAAGTGCCTCGTCATCCTTTTTCTTCGCCTGGCAGATTTCTTGGAGGGAAGGCATGGAGGGGCCAAATAACCCGGTTGGGGAGATGGGAGAGTCGGTCTCTACTGTATCTCATTGATGGTGGCGAGAGCCAGCCTGCATGCTCTCTCCTGGAGGACGGCCGTGCTCATGGCTCTCCCCGTGGCCTGGATGACGATGTGCTGCATGCGGAGGGACAGATCCTCGCACAGCAGGATTTCACGCATCGTCTCAGCATCCATCGTCTCCACACAGGTTATGAACATAGATTGTTATGAACTTATTTTTAAAATACAAAAACTGGAAATTATCGGGTGTCTTATCAGGGGGAGGGTTTCTGATTCCCCCATTTTCTCCCCAATTGTACTTTACCAATTCCCCCTGCTGCCCCACCCTCTGCCGATCTGGGGAGAGCCGTAGAGACACATGCTTCCTCTGAGACATGTGCAGTTGCCAGCCGCTTCTTTTCACCCGACAGCGGGGAGCTTCACCGGCAGGATGTAGCATCTGGGAGGATCATACTATTCCCAGTACAAGCTCTCCTTGATGTGATTTTTCTTCTTTGTATAATTGCAATTTTACTTTGTATGTACTCAATATCCTAAGCCGGATTGTTTTACATTTAACTGGATATTGCTTTTTTTCGGACTCTTGTGTGCCCCCTGGAGGGAAGGACAGTAGTTGGTAGGGGGATAGGGGTGAAATATAATCTGTACTATTTTGTATGCACCTAGTATGTCATTCACCCCCTAAAAGGGACATTTTAAAAATAAAAAAGATTGAATTACAACAACAAAAAAGTACCTTGATCTTCGAACACATGACACCTGTGACACATGATAAGGGAAAATAACCCTCTTCCCAGAGCTTCACTTGGGTGGGTTTGGACCAGCAAAGTCCACAATCTGGTTCTGATTTGCTATTACATAAGCACTTTGAGACAATGTTGTTTTTGAAAAGTGTGCTTTGAGGGGGAAAAAAGGCAAAGAAAAATAAAATAACAAACAATAGGGTGGCTCCAAAAGCAAATGTGGCGTGTAAACAGTTCTTGGGTGTTGTTTGATTGGTTCTCACTCACAGTAGAGGCCATTTTAACCAGTCACCCACCAACCCCCAACTTGCTCCACAATCTCTCCACAATTAGCGGGAGGTGAACGGGTTTAGATAGGGGGTGACGGGGGAGCTGGTTAAAATTGGCGCCCATAACAGTCCCCCTTCAATGGAGAGGAGCCCCTCAAATGGCGGATAAACACCTGAACCAAGCCGGAGGCTGCGACAGAGGCAAAGTATGGAAGCAAAGTAGTGAAAGTGGGGGAGAGGTGGTAGGTGAAAGTGGATCTGAGGTTGTGAGGCTGGATGCACATGGACACAGTAATGAAAGTGGGGGAGAGGAGGTAGGTGAAAGTGGATCTGAGGTTGTGAGGCTGGATACACATGGACACAGTAGTGAAAGTGGGGGAAAGGAGGTAGGTGAAAGTGGATCTGAGGTTGTGAGGCTGGATGCACATGGACACAATAGTGAAAGTGGGGGAGAGGAGGTAGGTGAAAGTGGATCTGAGGTTGTGAGGCTGGATGCACATGGACACAGTAGTGAAAGTGGGGGAGAGGTGGTAGGTGAAAGTGGATCTGAGGTTGTGAGGCTGGATGCACATGGACACAGTAGTGAAAGTGGGGGAGAGGTGGTAGGTGAAAGTGGATCTGAGGTTGTGAGGCTGGATGCGAGGCTGGATGCACATGGACACAGTGAAAGTGGGGGAGAGGAGGTAGGTGAAAGTGGATCTGAGGTTGTGAGGCTGGATGCACATGGACACAGTAGTGAAAGTGGGGGAGAGGAGGTAGGTGAAAGTGGATCTGAGGTTGTGAGGCTGGATGCACATGGACACAGTAATGAAAGTGGGGGAGAGGAGGTAGGTGAAAGTGGATCTGAGGTTGTGAGGCTGGCCCTACAAAGAGTCCGCCAGTCAAATGTGAGGGGCCCAAAGCGTGTGATTATTAATTACTGATGGCTTCCCGGCCTTTGGAAATCAGGGGGCCGCAGACATCAGATGTGTGGCAGAGGCAGAGGAGCGAAAGGCCTGTCATTACCATCACTGAAACAATGCTCGAATTTGGCTGTCATGCATTTTTGCCTAATTGACTGTTTTGATGCAGCTTTTTTTCTCCTCCGTTTTGTTTCTGAGGGGGCGCTGATACCCCCCACTCCCCCGTCTTGATGAGGAGAACTTGGTGGGCTTTCAGCTTCACCCAGCAAGAACCTTCCGGAGGTTCTTTGATGGCAAGAAAAGCCACTGGAGACCTCAGGGGCCTCAGTGCTTTCCATTTATGGATCGGCACCATAACACTCTGTTTTTGATGCTTCATGACAAGAAATGAGTGAGGAGGAAAAGTCATATTGATATGCATACAGTGTGTGTGTGTGCATATGAATCTGTATGTGTGTAGTTTTTTGTCTGTGCGTAAGAGTGTTTTTGTGTGTGCGTGTGAGGCTGCAGTGAAGGGTGAAAGGGGGAGGTCGGGGACCCACAAAACACATGAAGGCCGCTCTGCTCATTTGCATAATTAACTGTTGACACTAACTGTGCTTAATGAAGGCCTATTGAAGTCATTGACCCTTTTACACAGCCAGCCCCTGGGAATGAGACAGAGGCTCCTCCGGCAAAGGTTAAAACAATGTGTCTGGTTAACTTCCGACAAACGCACCGAAACGCCCCAAAGTCTCAAAGATTCACGCTCAATGGTAGGGGTTATGGTACAGAACGACCCACGATTTCCCAGACCCCGCATCCCACCAGATGTTTGGTTTTGGTGTCTCACCCCGCACTCTCAGTATTATTTGTTTGTTCTACAGCACTTGCTTAATCACATCCTTCAACGCCGTGATAAGCAGGCGAATTTGAAAGTGGACCGTCATTGTGCATAAGTATTAGATATCATGGTTTTAGACAGATACTCTGTTTCACAGAACAGCACAACCTCGCACGCATTGTTTTCCGTCAGGGTCAAAGATCTGGGCAGAAAAAAGGATTGTTAACAATAGAGATTTCTGCAATAGTCGGACATGCTGCCTCAAAACTGATGTGAATATGACGCACTTGAAGCAGTCTCATGTTCTCTGGAAAATGTCCTTTTCGTGAGCAGAAAGGTTTTTGTTTTTAATAAAATATATCAGAGGCAGACCTCTCACCTACAGCATTTGGCCTAAGTTCTTTCCTGGCTTCTTTTGTTTTGTTCTTTTCCTCTTTTTAGATTAAAGGTCATACAGTAGCAGTAGAAAAGGAAATCACAAAAAGTGTGGACCAAAGCAGCTCAAAAGGCAATAGCATACAAAGTGAAAAAAGGGGAGCTACTTGGAATTTTTACGCAATATTTAATGAGAAGTAATATATCTGTGTACAAGCAGTTATAAAACAGAATATATCTTCAGTCTACTATGGGCAAACAAAACGCAACGCGTTTCAACCACACAGGTCTTCCTCAGGCAGTACTGTATTTTGAAAGAAAAAAAAGCTATAAAAAAAAAAAACTATATTAGACTAAATCAACATTGAGAATTGCCAAATGCGTATTTAGGTTCCCTCGAGAAGATTGTAAAATAACAGTTAGCCCACTTTAGAGGGGATATAAATGGCATTGATAAATAGCACTGGGAGTATATACTGTGTAGATAGACGGGATATAAATAGCATGGATAAATAGCACTGGGAGTATATACTATAGATAGACGGGATATAAATAGCATGGATAAATAGCACTGGGAGTATATACTATAGATAGACAGGATATAAATAGCATGGATAAATAGCAGTGGGAGTATATACTATAGATAGACAGGATATAAATAGCATGGATAAATAGCACTGGGAGTATATACTATAGATAGACGGGATATAAATAGCATGGATAAATAGCACTGGGAGTATATACTATAGATAGACAGGATATAAATAGCATGGATAAATAGCAGTGGGAGTATATACTATAGATAGACAGGATATAAATTCCATGGATAAATAGCACTGGGAGTATATAGTATAGATAGACAGGATATAAATAGCATGGATAAATAGCACTGGGAGTATATACTATAGATAGACAGGATATAAATAGCATGGATAAATAGCACTGGGAGTCTGGGGGTATATACTAGATAGTGTTCTTTGTTTGGGAAATGTTTTGTTAAGGTTGCAATGTGTTCGTCCACTATTGGTGAAGGGCAGGACCAGCCACTTTTTGGCCATTAAAAGCCAGCAATCAAGTAAAAGGCCAGTGTATAAAGTGGAGGTGTGTGGTTGGAGAGGGCTGTGGCTGGTGCTACTGTTGTGGAAAACACTCATACGTACACACTGACAGTCCATTTAGCATAGGACTGCCATCCCCTGATACAGCCTTGTAAATAGGCTCATTCATCGCATAGCATTTCTGTAAAAACAAAACAAAAAAGAAACAAACTCAGGTCCTGGTCTGTTGGAATATAGAAGTGACTGACTGCATTCTGAACCATTCAAACTGTATTTCAAGAATGTAAATTATATATTTAGATGTTTATGAACTGAATTTAGAAGTTAACATTTCACTTTGTTTTCTGGAAGTAGTAACTTAGTGCGATACAGTGCTTAAAAGAATCATCAGTGTACAGTGTTTCCCCTAGAAAACTGGAGGGATTTCTAAACGTACCTCGACCGCAACGGTGGGGGCCCTTGCTGGCGATGCTAAACTTTGAGCTAACCTGTTCGCATCTATGTTCGCAATGGCATCCCAAGTATCATCATACTATTATGGGATGCGATGCGAACAGTTGTATTATGGGATGTGCGTTTCGGAGGCAACGACACGTTGACATGTTTTGGAACAGCGCTGCACGCTGGCACAATGCTCCTAAAAGCAAAATGCTTAATTGTTTTGAATGATTTGGCATCTTCTATTACTGTCAACACCAGTATTGCTGTATTCTAATAATATGCCATAAAGGTTTATTGAAATTTTGGGGAGAGCATAAAAACAATAAAAAATAAAAAAAAACAATTTGCAATTCTTTTTCTGGCCTGGCGGGGGCACCGTTGGCCTGGCGGGCCCGCCAGGCCTGTAGAATGGTAGGGGAAACACTGGTATATATCTGTATCTGTATCACATCACAACTCACAGGAAAGATGTCGTTACTCTTGGAAAACCAGGAAGTGTTAATTATGTTTTCATTGACAGTGAAACATGAATCCTCTGGAATATTAGATCACACAGATTAGGTGAAATCATCTTCCTTCATGTCTCATGCCATGCGGGAGACAAGCATTAAAAGGCTTCATATTCTTCACACTGCTAGATCAGTTAGGGTTACGTGACCTGGGACGATGTATCTCATGCATTATGTGGTTAACCTAACTGTCTCTTCTTTAGCAGCTATGACATATTACAAAGCAATCAGACAGTAGCCAGGTGCCAGTTATACTAGAAGTATTTGAAGGAGGAAATTGAGCCACCCCCATTAAATCATTAAACATAGGTGCTGGCAAGATGCCAGCGTACAATTAAAGCTGCAATATGGAGATTGAGGCCACCTGTTACTAGACATGAACTTGTCAAAAGCTGGCAGTACAGTTGTCATTTGTCCACAATCCTCTTTGATGTGTTGTGAGTCTGATTCTGCATAATGCTGAAACCACTTGTTGTTCCTTTAACGTTTAACAATACTCAAGGGTCATGACGCTTTT
Source organism: Poromitra crassiceps (assembly GCF_964638095.1). Taxonomy (NCBI): domain Eukaryota; kingdom Metazoa; phylum Chordata; class Actinopteri; order Beryciformes; family Melamphaidae; genus Poromitra; species Poromitra crassiceps. Next base: position 19,033,220 of record NC_139631.1, on the reverse strand, counting down.
CTACCTCTTCCTGAAAATGTTCCTCTGTTGTCTGCTTGGTGTAAATGTTACTCACTTGCTCCTTTTAATGACTTTTCCATTTCTTTGGTTTTAAAAGCCTCCAGAGGCCTATCCATATCCCACCATCCCCATTTAGGGTCTGGAGAACACCGAGGATGCTCTCTCGATGCCTCGTCTTCTACTCAGCCTGGTAGTTCATCATAAACCGGCAAAAAAAGCTGCTCTCTTCTTCTCCTCCCACTTTGAGGTGTTCACCGAGGTCATTGGGGATACTGTGAATGATGGCGGTGGCCTGGCCTCGTTTGTATGATGTGAGGCACTTCATTAAGGAATCAAAGCTTTTTCCATATCCTGCGAGATTCCATTTGCATTGAAAAGGCTTTTCCAGTGTGTTCCCCCACTCGTCAACCTAATTCTCGGCTACCGCACAATGTATAAAAACAGATTTATTGTTCGGGTTGGTCTCCATCAGGTTTTTTTTTTTTGTCTCAAAAGGGGCCTAGAAATAGTTGATGGGGAGGGGCTTTTCACATGTAATGGAAATGTCCTTAAGCTTGAAACTTTCCCACACTCGTTTCAGGGGGAATGGGGGCCCTAAGATTTGTTTTTATTAAAAATCGAGTCCATCGTCGATAGATAGATGCTGTATGAAAATGTGCTATAACTGATGTAAGTGGGACAAGTGCCCGCCCCGTCCACCCACCCTTTTTATGTCTATGAGATGGGGCGCCCCCCACCCCCCTTGGCTCTCGCACATTGGTTTCAGGGCCTTCAAAAGGGGGCCCCTAAAGCTTTGATCCTCTATATGGGTACGGAAAAAACATCTTTTTGCCCTACACTGTGCCCAGGAAACCCAACGTTTTTGCCGCCGCCGTATGCTAATGCGCCCAAGCTAATCACCCTTCCCAATTACAAGATTTATATACCGTAATGGCGCCTGTGGCCCCCTTATCTACCCTCTGGATGTCCCGCAGAGCAAAGGTGTCCTCTGTCTGTGAATGCAGCTGCCTCGCCACCACCTCAGCCCCTTGCTTTCTTCTATAAAGAGAGGGTAACATGAAAACATTCCCGTGGGTGGGCCCCTCTCATTCTCTACCTCCTAATGTACATCTCCAGTAAATGTCCTGAAACACACAGTAGCTCCAAGGTAGACTGCAGACAGATAAATGTTGTGTCAGGGTGAACAGTTGCAGCCATTCACCCCCCTCAGCCTGTCTATAGGACCTGCTGTTTGCATCATATTTCTCCTATCATCAATATCTTACCGGCCCACCCATTTCATCCTCTACCCGTCCTATTTGTGTTCTCACTCAATACGAGCGCTTTCATACTTGTGTGTGAAATCAGCCACCCACACAACTGGGAGAACACATTCGCTCTTCCCCTCTTTCCCTATCTTTTGCCTGCTTTCTTGCTTTTAGTCTGTTAAAAGTTCAGTGTTAGAAGTCCTATGTGTAAGAATGGGGAAGCAATTAACATGTATTAAGTGTTTTCTTTTAAAAATTGGGAATGAGTGAATGCCCTGTAACAAAAAAAATTAGACTGACTGAAAATCCAACGGATGGGACTTTATTTTTCTGCGCGCTCCAGGGTCTGCCTCTTTTCTACAGTGCTGTCCAGCCAGTAGAAGAAGAAATGGATTCTGCTAACGTCAACAAACGACCCACCACAACACAGTCCACAAAAAGTCAACCTAAGCACAATAAGAAAATAGTTTCATCTAATGTTAAAGCCTGCCTGGCCAAACAGTAGCAATGTAACTGAGGTCGAGGGGGGGCGGTACTAGAGTGCTTTCGCTTCATGGAGGGAGCTTCTTGTTGTTGTTAATTTAGCATATAACATTAGCTTGTTGTGTTAGCATTTTACCATGATTAAACTTCCCTGTGTTAGCCTTTTACCACGATTAAACTGTCTGTAGAAGACCTCTGTTGTTACCAGAATAAACTGCTGGTTGGAGCCAAAAGTGATGCACAAAATGACTGACAAATATATTATATTGTGGTTTTTACTGGCTAATAATGTTAGCTTGCTTGCTAAAACTATTCTAGCACAAACTAATTGCTATCTAGCTAAGAGCTAGCCAATCTACCTGCCAGAAGCCCCTGGAGTCCGCTAACGTTACAATACCATTTTGTGTGGATAATGTAACAGTTAAAATATGTCTACTATGCTTTTGATTTTGTTGTTGTTGCAGTAACAGTTCGGGTGCCACTTGCAACACACTCGGTCGCTTCCCCGGACATACCAGCTCCAGGGAATCAGGCCGTCCCCGGCTCTGTCATGCTATGCTATCCAGGAGCAGCCTAACTTCCTCAAAGCCAAACAAGAGACACTACCAAATGCGGCACAATAACGCCTGACTCCCGGCTGACGAATTGCCGTTGGCCATTTACAAATGAGTTTATCAGTTAACATTATAATTTACAAAGCAACCAACCAACCAACCACATACATGTCACTGTTTTGGCCGGGCGGTCGCTGGCTACTTGCTTGTGCTCACTGACAGAGTGACGTGCGTGCAACAGGCTGACTATGCAGTTACCCGAACGGCCACCGGTGTCAGTAATTCATAGAAAAATCTGGTTACACATAGGGCCTTTACTGGTGTGAAGAGCCATGCAGCTTATGAACTTCGATGAAGCAGCAAGAGATGGGCTGAATCTTTTTGGTGAGGGTGCTGATGTGGTGCTTTTTGGTGTGTGTATTATCAGTCGCTGTCCAACCCTCGTAGACAGCACCACGGCCCGGCCCACTCCTGGCTGATCTGAAGGGGATGAACATGGAGTGCTGGCTGAACTTGCCAGAGGTCTTGGATCTGTCCCAGCCTCTCCTCGGGTGAACTCTACTCCGGCTCGTTGAAAGAGGGAGCATGTATTGTCTTTCCACTCTTTCCAATAACTGGGCAGCAACTCAAAGCAAAACTGGTATTCATTCGCTGTTCATTTTTAAACTAGGGATCGACCGATATGTTTTTTTTCAGGCTCGATACCGAATTATTATAGTCATCAAGGAGACTGATATAACCGATATTTGGAACCGAACATTTGCAGCAAAAATGGAAATCTTGGTGTTAAATTTGAGAATAACAGAAACTCCAGCGCAACACTTTGTGTGAACTTAATTATTCATACTATGCTCCTACTATTCTCTAAATCCTGCAATAAAGTATAAACAAATTATTCATATTATGCTTAATTTAGAACCTCTAATATATTTTATATTGCTGTGAGAACAACTAATTTCTCCTTCAAACAACTGCATTTATTCAAGTTTATCAATTTTCTTTTTACAGGATTACATTGGAACACATCATGATAATGTTATAATTTACCTTCGCCCAATCTTCTTTTTAACTGAATAGACCTTGAACACAACCTAACTCCAACAAGGAGCCGACAGCGGCTCATTGAGATACACTTGGGTAAGATTCAGTTCTCTTCTGGCTCGTTTTGGTGAAGATTAGATTGTAGCTCGTCTGTGGCCCGTCTGTGGCACAGTACTGTAGCCTTCAGTGTTGATAGGCTATTACTTGTTATAAGGCTGGAACCAAGCCAACCTGTGACCTACTGAATCTTGAGTGACCATAAAACATTTCACTTGGAGCAAAAACAAAATTCGGATATTAATATTTTTTTGCCTGTCTTTGTTTTTGGCTGAGGGAGTATGGGGTAAGGGGTCACTACTCAGGGCCATCCAATCTCTGTCCGCCCAAAGCGATTGCTGTGTCCGTGTTCTCGGCAGTAAGTTGGACTCGTACCCATGGGGGTTGGCCTCCCCCAGTGCTGCGCCTTGTCACCTATCTATTTGTGATATTCATGGACAGGATTTCAAGGCATAGTCGTGGAGGGGAGGGGAGGGGGGGGGGAGGGGAGTGGGGCGTGCAGTTTGGTGGGCTGAGGATTGCATCTCTGCTTTGCATGGACGATGTGGTCCTGATGGCATCATCGGTCTGGGACCTTCAGCACTCACTGGATCGGTTCGCAGCCGAGTGTGAAGCAGATGAAGATGAGGATCTGAGGCCATGGTTCTCAACAGGAAACCCGTGGATTGTCTACTCCAGGTAGGGAATGAGTCCTTCGTTCCCCCAAGTGAAGGAGTTAAAGTATCTCGGAGTCTTCTTCTCGAGTGAGGGGACAATGGAGCCGGAGATGGGCTGGAGAATCAAAGCAGCAGGAGCGGTATTGCGTTCACTTTAGGGCACCGTTGTGACGAAAAGAGAGCTGAGCCAGAAGGCAAAGCTCTCGATCTACCGGTCAATCTTCGTTCCTACCCTCACCTATGGTCATGAAGGCTGAGTCATGACCGAAAGAACAAGATCGCGGATACAAGCAGCCGAAATGGGTTTTCTCAGGAGCATGGCTGGCCATCTCCCTTAGGGATAAGGTGAGAAGCTCAGTCATCCGTGAGGGACTCAGAGCAGAGCCACTGCTCCTTTGCGTAGAAAGGAGCCAGATGAGGTGGTTCGGGCATCTGGTAATGATGCCACCTGGGCGCCTTCCTAGGGAGGTGATCCAGGCATGTCCAGCTAGGAGGAGACCACGGGGCAGACCGAGGGCTAGGTGGAGAGCTCATATCTCCACCCTGGAAAGGGAATGCCTCGGGATCCCCCAGTCAGAGCTGCTTAATGTGGCCATGGAAAGGGAAGTTTGGGGTCCCTTGCTGGAACTGCTACCTCTGCGACCCGATCCTGGATAAGCGGTTGAAGATGGATGGATATAAATGTAACTGATTGTGTTAATGGACAATAATGGTATAATCTCATATCGATTGCAGGCCCCTGAATTGAATCAAATCAAAATCGTATTGTATTTGTCGCAGACTTTGTGATATCAGCAAATATCGTAACATTTTATCATTGTCCAAAGAATCGATGTATCATAACGTGATGAAACTTGTGATTCCCACCCCTGCCAACTGCTATATGTTTGCTTTGACTTGACAAATGGCATCTTCTTCATTTTAAAACATAATTAATGGACATAATCTTTTTGTTGAAGCCTGATTGTTCTACCAAAACAACACAAATCTTGGCTAAGGGGATTAGATTGAGTCTTGACAGAGATCACAGTACTTTTTTTTTTTTTTTTTTTTTACAGCGTACCATTCGGAACAGGTTTTCCCCCCGTATTCAATTCATTCATCTTATTCATTCTTTATTTTTATTTTTCATTTCCTTGTATGCTACAGTATGAAGTCAGATTTTCAGGATCAAGCTTTACATTGTACTCTATTACAGACTATAATCAATGAAGTCACTTTAAATATAAAGGGTAATGCTTCATTCTAGGATTTCTCTTGACTGATTCTTTGCCACCTGATACAGGTGTATATCTGTACATATTCCATGTCATAAAACGGGTCATAATATAATTTCATAATTAGTGGTGGGACTAGATTTCTTTTCAATCTAGTTAATTAGAGGCTTTGTAATTAATTAATCAAAATTAATCACATTTTAATCGCATATCAATATTTGACACAAGAAGCAATATTTTGCATTTCCAATAGATTTTGGTATATGAGTGAATCAGTGAATAGACAATACATATTGCTGTATTTGTACTTGTCATCTTGGCTCGGAACCCCGTCATCTGGTCGAGTGTGGGTTGGCGACTCTGCTTGCTCGTACTAGGACTAACGTTAGCATGATCAGCGGCGAAGTTAACGTTAGCTCTGGCTTCCATGCTAGCTGCAACATGTTTAGTTAGCATTGAGGTGATAACGGAGGCTTGAAGTGCTGATATGCAAATTCTTCCATGTTTGTCGTTACAGCGCACTTCCCATATGTGGGGCTTTGTTGTCTGATGTCACTCAATGCACATTGTGCATCGGTATGATCGGTATGCCTGGAATAGACCCTTCTCTCAGGGGCCATTTTGTGTCGAAAAGGCAGGGTAAACACAGGAGCAAGCAAAACACAAATGAGGGTTTCAAACTTCCATGATTGGAATTTGGAAACCCTCATTAGTGTTTTGCTTGTACCTGTGTTTACCCTGCCTTTTTGACACAAAATGGCCCCCGTGAAAAGGGTCTATTCGTCCACTGAGAAACGTTCCATGGTCTCTGGAGTGCAAAAATAAAGTGTGATTAAAATGCGTAAATAAAATGTACGCGTTATTCTTTCTGTAATTAATTAATCGAAATGAATACGTTAAAGTCCCATCCCTATTCATAGTATAAAGAAATTAAGTTAATATGATTGTTCAAGCAATCTAAAGTTCAAAGCCATCTCAATGGCTCTGGGGATGGCCCACTTTGTATACTTTGTGTGTGTGTGTGTGTGTGTGTGTGTGTGTGTGTGTGTGTGTGTGTGTGTGTGTGTGTGTGTGTGAACCATGGCAGCGGGCACTTATTGCCACATCCAGATGGTGCTGGAAACAAACAGGGCTACGCTGTAGGACCCCTCAATAGGACTGTCTAGACTGGTCCCTGACCAGACAGATACAGCCTCCCATCAAATTAGCGTTTGTCAGATTTATGGTAATGGTCCGCAACAGTCTTCCTGTCAGTAACATCAAGATTTACAGCACTGACACCCACCCTCCACCCCCCGCCACACACACACACACACACACACACACACACACACACACACACACACACACACACACACACACACACACACACACACACACACACACACACACACACACACACACACACCGTCCTCACCCCAAGCACTCTCTTCATCCTTCTCCCTCACATAAAATGCACCCTCCCCAGCTCTCAGCCTCCCCCCTTCTTTCCTCGGCTCCTGCTTGTGCTACTGAACAACCCTTGCCCACCACCAGGTCTTGTCTATACATTTGGGAGGAGGAGTTCTGTGTGTATGTGTGTCAGGGAGGTTAGTAGGAAGGCTGAGGCCATGAAGCCCCCACACTAAAGGCATCACAACCCCAGTATAAAAAAAAACATTCGGGGTGGCAGAACCACCCAAGCCCCCCCTGCCTCCTTAACAATGGGCTGTGTCAGGGTTTCCTGCTAATCCTCTGTGATGAAGCTGGTGTGTTTGTGGGGTGAAGGGTTTGGAGAGTGGGTGGTGGGGGGGTGGGGGGTTACGTTCGTGGTGATGCAGAGAAGCTGGGGGTGGGGGGATGGTTAAGTTGGTGCGGTTTGGGGGTTCTAGAGATGGAAGGTGGTAGAGAGTGGGGCTGAGGAGCAGAGGGGTGAATGAGAGGATGGAGAGAGTATGTGGGTGGAGGTGGTGATGGGGAGAGGAGGGTGGAGAGAGAGAGGATGGAGAGAGGATGTGGGTGGAGGTGGTGGAGGTGGAGATGGGGAGAGGAGGGTGGAGAGAGTATGTGGGTGGAGGTGGAGATGGGGAGAGGATGGTGGAGAGAGTATGTGGGTGGAGGTGGAGATGGGGAGAGTTGGGTGGAGAGAAAGTCCTGTATGTGGATTAGTGTCGCCCCCTCTTTCATGTTGGTGTTTTGGGGTGGTAACCTGATCCCCGGGCCCTGGTGCTAGTGAGCCCAGTGGGAAAGGCTTCCTGACGTTCCTGACAGATATCCCGTCCATTCTCAGCCCAAATGTTTTTCCAAGGCTGCTCCTCCACCTTTGATCTGGCCTCCTCGTCGCCACGCAGGGTCACAAGCTACCATGTCAGGCCAGAGCGCAGAGGAGAGAGGGCTCCAACGCTGGAGCTGCTTACTGCAAGGGGAGGAGAGGAGAGGCCAGGGGAAGCAGGGGGGTAGCATAAGTCTGTTGTTGTTCTTTCTTCCGAAAGTCTTGCCCCGTAGTCTAGACCTGCCTTAACCTCCTTAAAAGCGGACTTTACGCCCCAGAGGGTCAGTTAGTCACTCGCATCACCTCATCCAGTTGGCCGATACGCCACCTTACGCCCCCGTTCCTCTCCTGAAAAGCTCAACAGGAGGCGGTACTGTTTTCCTGTTTGTTTTTGGAACACTGTGTTATTAAGGACAGGCTGCCTTACATGGTCCAAGGACAAACTCATTCTTGTGTAGTTCAGGGCTGGCTCTCGCAGGCCAGATCCTTGTCTCTTTGTGACAGGGTTTTTAACATAGACATTTGTTTGGGAGACCTAATAAATTATCTTTCACGTAAAAGATTGAATGAACACTGGTGATATTCAGCACATCCATGTTACTGTATGCAACAGGCTGTATGAGTTCGAATGTGTTTTTGTGTGTGTCTCTTTTCAAGATTCAAGATTCAAGATTTTTATTGTCACTCCATGGTACAAGTATCACGTGTGAAATTCTTGTGCTGTGGACTCCGTTTACGACATAGTACAAATAGGCAATGAGCAATAGGCAATAAGAAATAGGCATCAATAAGCAATACTAAGCAGCAATAGGCAATAAGGCAGAATAGCGATAAGACAAGTCAGTGGCTTATTCATTGCACATAGGTGCACATGTCATGTGCATACGTTAGACGTGTTCAGACATTTTAAATTCGACGTATTTGACATGCAGGTGCAAATAGCATGTTTTCATTTCTGTTCAGAAATGATAGAAAGAGGAATCCAAATGTGGCTTTTATTCACCAAACCCAAGACAGCTTTTGAGTTTAGTTCGTTCATTCATTCATTCATTCATTCATTCATTCATTCATTCATTCATTTCCTTTTATTAATTTCCTTTATTTGACCAGGTAGGTTATTCAGAAGACAGTCTCTTATGATAACGACCTGAGTTACTCAGTTACTGTATTGCATTGCTTCTACTTCACCACAGAGAGTGCAATGGAGAAGCACCGGGAGAAAGCTGGGGGGCGCTCTAGCTTCACTCTATGGCGTTGTGTTGTGTGTGTGTGTGTGTGTGTGTGTGTGTGTGTGTGTGTGTGTTCCAGCTTGTCTCCTTGTCCAGACGCCTTAGCGTCAGGGCAATAGTGCTCGGGCTCTGAAACGGGGGCCAGACAGAAGTGGGATGAATGAATTGGGTAGAGGGGGTGATAGGAGAGAGAGAGAGAGAGAGAGAGAGAGAGAGAGGATGCTGCTTCAGAATGTGGGGATGATGTTGTGCCTGCAAAACAGTGACAAGCAAATCAGCTTTAAAACACAGCCTCCCCATACACACAACACACATAGACACAACACACATAGACAGATACACACATACACACAACACACATACACACAACACACATAGACACAACACACATAGACAGATACACACATACACACAGACACATACACAGGCACAATGGGTTGTGGCTTGTTTGTCGACTTAAGTAAGACACGGTCTGCTTCACCAGACGGGGTGTTTTAGCCGGTGCAGATGGGGTCATCTCATGTCTGTATGTCTGTCATCTCAGCCCAGTAGGTCTCTGTAATGCTGTGTTTTAAACTGTTGAAGTCAACAGTAGGCATCTTCACCATCCACTGCATCAAAAACATTCCACACAGCTACTGTAGATGTGAATCGTCGAGACATATTCCAATCTACGCTCTCTGCATGCATGCATTTGTGTGTAGGTGTGCGTTTTTGTGTGTAGGTGTGCGTGTTTGTGTGTAGGTGTGTGTGTGTGTTTGTACAGGGATCTATTTCTGATGCAGGGGTAATGAATGGCACCTGTTTAGTGTCCTTAGTTGGCCATCATCTTTGGAAGTGCAGTAAATCTTGTGTTTCATCGCCCGCGGCCACAGTTGAAAGCGTGTCACGGCGTTCACTGCCAAATCCGCATTTTGTTTGCTTTATCTCGCAATTAAGGTTTTAAGAAGCCAGTCAGTCACGGCGTGTCGTGACAGGCAGGGTTTCTTCTCGTGCCTCCGGTATCATCTCGCCCGCTCCCTCGGGGAGGAAACCGTACCGCCGGCCCGTGTGAGGTGAATGGTCGTGGTCGGGGGATGTTATCAAAACAGCAGGAAGACTGGAGCAACCAAACATCTCAGTCTGAAACGTGTGTTATGTTACAGCGCAGAATAAAGGGTGGTGGAGAGGGGAGGGTGAGGTGGGGTGGAGAGACCCAGGCGGAGCGACCCAGGCCTACAGTGGTCTGTGGTTGGTGCGGCAACAACTAAGCATGGGGAGAGTCCAGTGAACAGCCTTGTGTGTCTAGCATGTCTCTCTCACCCCTTAACGAGAATGGCATGCAGTGCCCCCCCCCCCCCCCCTGCCCTCTCACTGTACTGAAGCGCACTGTGTCCCACCGTGCACCCCCCATCCCACCGTGCACCCCCCATCCCACCGTGCACCCCCCATCCCACCGTGCACCCCCCATCCAGCTTCAAAGCGGCAAATAACAACAACAACTGAAGGGGGGAGAAGATGAATGAGGATGAATGAATGTGCCCCCTCCATCCCCCCTGTGCCCACACACCCAAACCCCCAGCCCCCCCCCCTCCACCCCCCTCCACCACCCCCTCTCACCCTTCCATCCATCCCCTGACTGACTGCCTTCCAGCCTGCCCTCCTCACCCCCCCCCATCCCCCCCACCCTCACCCCGCTTTTGCAGGCCTGTGTTATGACTGTGGCCGGTGTGTATTACACACATATCTGTTAGCGCCGGTCCTCCGTCGGGACGCCCATATAAAGGACTGTCATTTCCAAAGGTCAGGAGTGAGCCCTGCACACAAGTGTTGTCCCGACACTTGGTCTGGAAAAATAAAAACGCCCTGCTGCCCGTCCCTCTGTCTGTCTGTCTGTCTGTCCCTCCCTCTGTCTGTCTGTCCCTCCATCTGTATGTCCCTCTGTCTGTCCCTCTGTCTGTCTGTCTGTCTGTCTGTCCCTCTGTCTGTCTGTCTATCCCTCTGTCTGTCTGTCCCTCTGTCTGTCTGTCTGTCTGTCATTCCCGTAGGCCGGTGTCTTGGATGTCCTTTCCCTTTCCTCCTCCTCCTCCGCCTCTCTGCTTTTCTTTGCTAGCTCCACTCTCGTCTGGAACTCAAGTGTAAATCTGCAGCCAAGCAGGAAGTCATGGTTTGCCTTTTGGTGTGCCTAACTGTTGCTGATGCTTGGAGGTAAATGTGATCCCAGAGTTTTTAACAGCCAGTATTACACTCATCAGCACCATCACTGGGCCGAGAGCAAAGGGTTCAAGCATATCAGTTAGGTAACCTACCTTTCAAGCATATCAGTTTAGGTAACCTACCTTTCAAGCATATCAGTTAGGTAACCTACCTTTCAGGGGGAGGTTTTCCTCGCCACAGGGTCTGAGCAAGGACACGACCCCTTGCGCCCTCTTTGATTGCACGTGTGCAGGTTTTGTGTGCTTGCGTGTACTATAGTGAAAGATGAGCTATAGATGCTAGACGAGCTATGTTTATGAATTGGGCTAACTGTCAGCAGCCAGTGTTGCAGGCAACACCACTGCTTTCCAAACGGCACTGCTGCTCAGCCACATCTGCATCTCAACAGCTTTTTTGCAACAGTGCAAGATGTGGGCATCAGGTCATTTGTCAGGTCAGGTGATTTGCGCTACATACAGAAAATGATTATGTTTTAGTTTTTGGTAAGTTAAGTTTATTATCAATGATTGACTGATTAGTTGTGAATTTTCACACAATCTCACATTTTTTGTTCAAGTACCACAATGCCTGCTGCCAGTCACTCACGATTTATGTGATTGAGTTCAGTTGGCAGTGCTGCTGATTCGAGTTGGACTAATTGGTGCACAGTGATGACCAATCCCATCCCTGGTTACAATGATGCATGAATGGCTTACCTCCTCACTGCCTGTCAGTGTCAGTGCTGCCTGTCAGCGGTTGAGTTTCTCTTCATAGTTTGTTCTGAGGTAACCTCAAACAACACTCTCTCACATTGTATTTATTGAGTTATACTACTACTATACTACTCGTTTGCCTGGTGTTACAGTAATGTGTGTAACAGGTGTGCATTTGATCAAGTTTATTCAGTTTGGGCAATGCTAACAAAACATTGTGCCAAAACATACGGGAGTGAAGCAGTATCTATTCTTGACAATACTGTGGTGGTGTGGTTGTTGTGATGATTCCACGATGGTTCTAAATTAAACTACACACCTAGCTAGGTGCTGTGGGACTGAACAGCATCTGTACTCATTTGATTTATCCTTAGCACTTCTATATAGGCTATGCTTAAGCAGAAACTCAAAATGAGAAACAGACGCATCACTCTTGGTACCTCTGAAGATCTGTTACAGGTTAGGCAGTGAAATCAAAATACTTTTCGACCATGTGCTTTTATCCTGTGACGACCCTCCTCCTCCAGTAGTTATTTCACAACTGACCCGCAGAGAAAACCCATCCATAGTAACTGAAAGCTTGTTGGGGTGTCTCAATTTGGAAGATGGCATCATGCCTACTGCCCCTTCCCCTGTGCTGCGGTGTGGTGTCTCGATGGTAGCCGGAGAGTACGAGAGTGAAACATGAACTGGTGAGCTCAGGCTGTGGTGGCAGCGGCTTCCCTCTAACCCACATTTATTACCTCTAAAAATAAAAAGGTGCTTTTCTAAAAAGAGGCTGGCTCATATTGACGAGCACGTCAGGTGAATGAGCAGGGTGATGGGTTATGACAGAACTGCCTCGCTGCAGTATTTCCAACTGAGAGCTAGACCCTTGACCTTGATTGTTCTCCACTTGTCAGAATGTCTGTGGCTATAGAAAGGCAAAGTGAACGTCACTTCCTGCTTCAGCACTGTACCACAGATTTTCTTCCGCAATTTATTTTCCCATAGACATTTCGTAAAATGCTTATAAGAATAGTTTTACTTGGTCAAACCAAACGGTTCAGCTATATTTAGAATTGGGAGACACCATAGAACATTTATTTAACTCAAACCAAAACAAAAAAAAACAACATCGAAAAAATATTTTCTTTAAACCTGCATTTTTTTTACGGTTTGGTCCGAGTGAAATGTTATGCAATCTCTCCTGTTTCTAAGTCAATAGATGGTCAGTTAAGGTTAGCTGGCTCCATGCTGGTGTTGGTTGGGCAGTATGTGGTACATATACTTTAGTTGATCAGAGTGGACAACTATTATGTTCAACCTCTGTCCAGCCATCTAGTCCTGCACAGCTTCTGAGGCACCAGCACTATTAAACGTATGTCTGCTAGGCCTGGATCACTTCCAAGAGGGCTACTTACAGTATATCACCCATTTAAGGTCTTGACATCTTTTTCAAATTGAAGTTTGGAAAGTGTTTTTTCCCCCTCCTTTCTGTCATGCACCTTTTAAGGAGACATTTCATCTGAAAATGCAGCCTGGCCATGTCTTGGGTGATATTTATATTCAGCAGCAGTCTTTCTCATTTACATAAAACCTAGTTAATCAGCTTTCATAACAACAGTGAGGTAATGTCTGAGCAGGTTTTTCAGGGGAGCACAATTAAAACATGTCCAATCCTATAAGAGGCAGTCAATCAATTAAGTGGTGGAATTGGTGGACTTTTATGGAGAGGGTTTGGGAAAATGCTGCATCGTTTTATTAGTTTTACTTAAACATTGCCCTCTTCTTATTGCATATCCGCATAGTGGTTTAGTAGTAGCCTCAATAAACAAAGCAAGTAAAGATGAAAAGCCTGTAGGCACACAATATTATAAGTAATAATACATGAGTATATTCTAAAACCTCCTGTGATTTCCACGTTGTATGACTCTACTGTCATTAACTCAAACAGCAACTGTTATCTGTGCCAATGTAGAAGTCTGCCCAGTAGGGGTGTGAATTTTGGGGTATCTCACGATTCGATTCTGATTCCTGGCGTCACGATTAGATTCAAAATGGATTTTCGATTCAAAACAATTCCAGATTCAAAATCGATTCTCGATTCAGGACACAGGGGGGGATTTCAGGATCTACTCCAGTCCGCTGTGTGCTAAAGGAGGTGTAGCAAATTATGGCACAAAAGCAGAATAGAGCGTATAAGAATATATATCTTTTTTATTTGGAAAAAGTTGTATCAACTGTAATAATGCAAACACAGTACACACAAAAACGTCTTAGTATTTCTCAGTTCTCAGTGACTTCAAGAAAAAATATTATTTTTGGAAGTTGTGAATCGAATCAGATTCGTGGAAAAAATAAGAATCATGATTCTTACATGAATCGATTTCTTTGGGGACATCCCTACTGTCCAGCCCTGGACGTTAATGGTGGTAGTCATCATAGGACAGTTCCATTTGAGTTGTGAGGCTCAGTGATACAGCTCACTTGGCTTCTTAAAAGTGTGGCTGACAGGGGAGGGGCAGCACTCGAGGTAAGCAAAGGCCTTTGGACATATTTATTTTTCTCCTGTGATCCTTTTGACCAAGCTCTCCTCGTCAATCTTGCCCTGTCAAAGAGGGCCAGAGGTGGGAGCTCCCTCCCCTCTCTCTCACAGGGGCCCCTGTGTGCCTAGGGACCCCGGGGTCAGGGCCTGGATGCTCCTTTGGTAACTGTTGTGAGATGTGCACTGTGCACTGTACGTGCTGGGAGTTATCCCCGCCTCGCCTGCTCATGGGAACGCCGGCACCTCTGGCTCGAGTCCCACACAGCGCCGCTTGTGCGACCTAATGCTAACCGGGAAGATAATCTGAGGAGCACGCGCCCTCCTATGTTGACAAGTTGGCACGGTAATGATGAAAGTAAGGGGGTACATATGTAAGGTATGTAAGGTGCGGTCGTCTAACCCTTGACAACTACCTAGCAGCCTTCCATCACGCCTCACCCCAACCCCTCCTTCTCTCCGGGGGATTAATTGGTCAGCAATTCCTGACCCTTTGGAGCATTGACAGCTGAAGGGCACATTTCAACCAGTACACAAATCTTTACATGGGGCTTCAGGGGGGGCAGAGGCGGCAAGGGGAGAGAGAGAGAAGAGAATGACCTCATCAAACCATCAAACCAAGCTTTTACATGTGTTCCCCCATCTGACACGCGTGTGTTTCTGATCTTACCGTTTTTCTGGGGAGCAGAATGTTTCCTGTTTGAGCAGACTGGCGGGTTCACCAAAGAGTCGGGGGGGTCAGGTTGCTCAGCCGACGTCTGGTTCTGCTGAAGCAGATTCCCCACGTCTCCATCAAACGGCAGCTCTGTTTTGGCACGGCTCTGAAAAGTGACCCTGGTGGTCACCGATGTCTGGGGGCCTACATGAGACTTGAGGCCGAAATGCTCTGCGCCGGCTTCTCCCGTTCTCCCTCCATCTGGCAGAAGCGGTGCTTAGCAGACCATAATAATAGCAACCATGCTGAGGGAAATAGGCCTCCTCAAATTGCCTCATTCAAGTCAAGACAGGAAATGAGCTGAAATTAAAATCTTAATTTTACGATGTGAAATTTATTGGATCCTGAACTGGAAGGTATAGGTGCAGGAATTTCAGCTCTCCTTCTGAACCCAAGTCTTCACATGCCAAGGATACGTGACAGTGGATTAGAAAATCATCTGTTTGTTTGCTCTCTCATTTGTTTACATCTGCTTCTCCCCACTAAGGTATGCTTTTCTTCAGCGGCATGCTCAAGCACACCTGGAGAATGTGCTCACAGATCTGCACTTCATTTACACTTGTGCATGTGTGGTTTCCTTCCTATCAGGCTCTGATTAAACAGCGCTGTGGTGAGCACAGTTGACCCGTGATAACAGCAGCACTAGCAAGCAAGCTAGTTTTGATGTCCTTCCACCTGAAATGAGATAGATAGATAGATAGATAGATAGATAGATAGATAGATAGATAGATAGATAGAGAGAGAGAGAGATGCCTTGTCCAGACTGCTCCCCGTCTTGCTAATAAAATAGATCTCTTTTGACTTCTGGATACTGATCTCTCCACACAAGTTTAAAGATCTCATTCACGGTTCACACCGCATTTGCCCCTTAATGTCTCACAGCAGAGCCCTCAGACCCAGGCCGTGATTCATGGAGTGACAGGTCTGCCTGTGGCCGCCATGAGGGCCCAATCAGACAGGGTCCACACACACAGGCACACAGCAGACCAAAACATGTTGCACCCGCACTCTGATGCACGCACAGTCGCACACACACACACACACACACACACACACACACACACACACACACACACACACACACACACACACGCATGCACGCACACACACACACACACACACACACACACACACACACACACACACACACACACACACACTCACACTCAGGCAGTCCAGCACATACAGATGCACGGCAGTACAGACTTTTCTCACTGTCTTTCACAGTCTCGTTTTACATAGACTTTCACGCAGTATGACATGGAGCCTTGGCATGAGATTGACATGGTTGCATAATAATCGACACTCAGTCAATCAAACTTTTGTGGTTTCAATCTTCATCTTTGCTCATTTACCTTTTGTAGTCCCCGGTAAAACGATTTGTTCCTCTTGCGATGCACTGACAATCTGGGAAAGTATTTCATAGACCCACCCGATCCTTTTTTTTAAAGAGCGTGGGATTGCCTGATCCACTTTACAGAGACAGTTGGAAGATCCATGAGAGTTTTCATTAAGAAGGGGGGAAATACTGGAACATATTCTTACTACTATATTCAATTTAAGGAGAGCACAACTAGTTGTGGTTCCAGAAGCAGGAGTCGTATGGTGTGATCACTGATCACACCTACAGTTTGTCTTCTTTCCTCTGAACCAGAAAGTTTACTTTGTAGCATTTTTGTATTTGGTTCATTTAGGTTCACACTGCCCAAATACAACCTGTAAACAAAAGTCACACGGACGCACAAGTAGCTTGTTTATTGGACAGAGCTTTGGTATCTGTCATCCCCCGAGATGAAAGATTTGGCGGCTGGGGGGATTGGGGGAGTCAACATAAATCTGAATCCAGTTCCTGTAACTTTATGGACTTGACTGTGCTCTTTGTTGTAATTGACCATCTCTGACTGGCCTTCATATTAGGTAAGAAGACATGAGGGATCCAGGCTGTGGTTCATTCTGTTGGGTGGGCTTTCCATGCATGAATAACTGCTGGCTATCAGATGTCAACATCCATCTCCTTCTACCCTTAAAACGGTATGGGACAACGGACTACATAGTCATAAAACCACAGGTTTAGGGTCATTTCCTGTAGTTGGTACGTTTAGGTTTTCACTTCTAATCACTGTGCCACAGTCTACTTTGGACGAGGACAAAGACCTGCGTTTTCAGGCAGTCTCGATGCAGTTATTTGGTACGCAGCCCAAGTTCGAATGGCATTGTTTTCACCTGGCCAAATGAACCAGACTAAAAGAGGAAATGTTGATTGAACCAGTCCAAACATGCTTTGTGTGAACGTGCCCCTACTGTAATCACTACACCGTCCCCTGATACACAGTATTTAGTCTTTTTCCAATGCATATACATTGTTTTTGTTTCAGTGTTTCCGGGCACTGTGCTGTAAAGGACCTCCGCCACCGAGACCAGAGTATGATGTGGTGTGCATCGGCTTGACAGGCTCTGGAAAGACCAGCCTGCTCTCACGCCTTTGTAGTGAGGGCAACGACGGCATCGTTCCTACCACAGGTGAGGACACATAGCATGGAAATCAATGTTCCTACCACAGGTGAGGACACATAGCATAGAAATCAATCAATGGGGGGGGGAGAAAGGATCGAATTTTCGATTCCCCCCACCCTTCTCCATCTTTATTTTTTGTTTTTGCTCCAACTGCAATGTTTTATGCTCGTTATATAAGGATTTTCCAAAATGTCTATGGAGAAAATGAATGGGGAACTCACTTCCGGGGCAAAAAATGTCACGTGACTGTTCAGCTCTATACTGTACAGGCATTTATATATTACTAAAATTCTTAAATAATGATTTCTTTCATTGTTAGCAGAGCAATGGTATAAAGATTAAGTCTTCATTAGAGTCATGGTCTTGAAAACGGTCTAGCATTGGTCTAGTCTCGGGCTTGGTCTCGGTCCCCCCTCCCCTCGGTCTTGGTCTTGGTCTCGGTCCCCCCTCCCCTCGGTCTTGGTCTTGGTCTCGGTCCCCCCTCCCCTCGGTCTTGGTCTTGGTCTCGGTCCCCCCTCCCCTCGGTCTTGGTCTTGGTCTCGGTCCCCCCTCCCCTCGGTCTTGGTCTTGGTCTCGGTCCCCCCTCCCCTCTGTCTTGGTCTTGACTCGGTCTCACTTTAGGTGGTCTAGGCCACAACACTACAGTCTTCTGATGAGGATGCATCCTGATGAGGTACATCTTCTGAGTCACTTAATTGTATGGAAATGATCTTCACTTTCTCAAACAGTTGAAGGTCGGAGGCGGCTTGGAGCAAATTGACACCAACGTCGACGCCCTCCTTGCATTTGAGTCTTTTGCGTACCTTGGTGTCGTCGTTCCAGCCTGGCAGACAACCCCAGGCTGCTATAGGCTGAGATTCTCTCTTCACTAGTTTTCCCAGCATGCTGTGGCTCTGGCATATAGACAGCTGCATTAAATGGTTGGATGCAAAAGTCAAGACATTTCTGAATGAAATCAATCACTGCCTTCTCCTCTGCTTTGAGCAGTAGTGATGATGACGGCAGTGTGGCACTCATCTTATCCTGCAAATCAGTGAAAAGCCTCAAGACCTCAGACAAGAATGCCGATTTCCCCTCAATACAAAATGCAACTACTAGAGACTAGAGAGAGAAATGTCAGGCTGCTGCTCAGCATTTGGTTGTCAGGCCTACTAAGTGAGGGTTGTAGAAACAGTTGTGGAGAAGCACACTTGATTTTTTTTTCTTTTTTGCATCTATTTGAAAATTCCCGTAAATTCTCCAAATTGTAAATTACCAAGGGATGTTTTTGAAAATTAACAGGGAAATGACCTCCCTTTACAGCTGTACCAAGAACATACTCTATTTTCCTCCACGATCTAACCTCACCCATTGACTAATATCACAGATAGATAATGCTACCCAGGTATTCCAGCGTTCAGTTGGAAAGCATGTCCAGCATGTCTTCCAGAGTCGTTGATGCTCTTGCCAGCCAAAGACTCTGTTTCTTCCTCCTATTCACGTGGGAGGCTCGTATTAAGTGTGTCCAGAAGAGCAGGCCTCAGGGTTAGAACATCATTCTCCTGGTAGTCAACACTCTGCTTTCCACATACGCAATGCAGTCCCTCAGAGACATAGACATAACTCTTCCCTCCCCTGGCTTTGCCAAAAGTCAAACTTGAGCTTTTGCAGAAGTTAAATTTTACATTTAGTCATTGGGCACTTTAACCAGTGGAAGCTATATATATAAAGAAATTCCCAAATGTGCTGCCAATTACTCTTAGCATATATGTCTCTGGGGGCGGGGGGTGGTGTAAGGGAGTGAACACCTGTCTTCGACTGCTGCTGAGTGAGAGCCTTAATAGATAAACTATGTCGATTACTTACCTTAGTAGAGAGTTATGTCGGTGAGCTCCTCTGAAATGAGTTTTAGCTGTCAGCACTGTCTCCATCTGCCAACATCTACAGAGGGCAGAACATTAAGAGCAAGGAGGGGGGACATCTCCTGTGGTTCATCCACCTCTTGCTGGGGGACTTTATGAGTTTGCGCTTTTGTAATAATACGCTGAAACACCAGATCTTGGCAGATAGCGGTTTTGTCAGATGTCGGACAATCATAATCAATTGTCTCTTCCAAATCTCCTGCTGTGTGTGAATGTTAGCAGGCAAGGGATTCCCATCCAAGATCATTTGGTGTTGTTTGAACATTGTAGCCCTGTGCAATCGCTGAAACAAGCCACATAATACATGGTAGCACTTCCTACTTGTGTCTCATTCCAGCAGCCACCAAGGCCAAGTTTGAAGACCAAATGTGTCACCGCGGCGCGACCAAAGCTGTCCCATTTCCACGGCTCCGAGAAATGCAGCAGAGAAATGCGACCTCCTTTTCCCAAATCTGCAGGATGCCACTGTTGTGTCCTCCGTGGCCCACGTATCCCAGAATGATTGGCACCAGCCAGCAGTGATACAGGCTTTTACATCAAAGCTGTTATCATTTTGGCTCTACTGCTGTTAAAGACGAGCTGAACGCAAACATTATTTTTTTTAGTTCACATACCTGGGTATTCAGTGCACCTATTTAATAATGTATGCAGAAAGAAAAATCACAAAAATCAAATTTCTTTAGTTTTTCACTCTTTTTCACATCAAAAGTTAATTTTTCAGGATTTCATTCATAACTGTAATCTACAGTATGGTGACGTCACCTAGTACTATCAAATTTGTACCCCATTTCAACCAGTCATCTCAGGACATGGCAGCTGTCAATCAATCTTCATATCGAGGAGATTTTTCTCCTCGAAATGAAGGCGAAAATGGTCGCCTAGTTTCTGTAACCTGGCAGAATTTTTTGCCCATGAACTAACTAATAACTTGTATGTGACATACAAAATAAAACAAAGGGTAATGTCTTAATTTATTGTAGAATGCAAATACATGTAACTGGCTCGTTAAACTCGCATTCCAGGAATAACATTAACATCCATGGGTCTTACCCCAGCCCCTCGGCAGGCGGCACATTTGCCTCGGCTTTCAAACAGCACTACACGCGGAGGCATCCAGTTCCTCGGTTCTCTGTGGATCCCACTCTGAATCCCACTGGATTTAGGGGCAGAACATGCCAGGATTGGCCAATGCTACAGCCCGCCTCAACCCATGATTGATGATACCCATGATTCCTGGGTAGTGGGTACACTGCCCCACACACTTTGAACTTACAGTATTTGATTTGGCCTTAACAATGTTGTCTTTTCATTTCCCCCCTTTCAGGTTTCAGCATCAAAGCAGTGCCATTTCCAAATGCTGTTTTGAATGTAAAGGAACTTGGAGGTAAGAACCATACAGTCTATACCCTGTACAATGTAAAGCTTTCAAAACTCCCATGTGAAGCATCTCCTGTTTAGCCCACATGACTCCCACAAGGAAGAGACCACAGCTGCGCCTCTGTTTTACTGAGCCTGTCTGGTGAAATATCACTTGTTTTGGTTTGCAAACAAACATAAATGTGACCCAGGTCCCCGGAAGTATGACGACAGCTATTTCCATAAATTGTCCATCCTTTCTATTGGACTACACTCAAGTGGCACCCCTATACATTACATACTTATACAAGTTACAAGCTTAATAAAATTACTTTCACATTACTTTCATGTTTCTATAATTATGTGTCTATAATTATTAACATGCAATAGTAGTTAATAATAGGCTATGTTTAGATTAAGACTAGATATTCATGTGTTATTTGTAGATTAAGTTTTCATACTCATGGATTTGTGCCCAAAGAATTGTCACAATGTATACTTTTTCCAAGTTTGCTTGGAGACCAGCATACAGTATCTCGATACTGTACAACTATCCAATATTACTGTACATTGTCTTACATAATACACGCGTCATTGATGGTGGCGACAGTTTCACAGGTCTAAATTGGTTTTGCCCTATAAAGAAATTGGCACTCTGTGTTCTGCTTTTGCTTTTGCATGCTAAAACATGTACTGATGCGTATCTAGTCTCTGCTCTCACTCACTGCTTACACAAATAACTCTCTCTGCCAAGGATACACGTCAAGCATGTTTGTTTTGACTTCCTGTAGCATCACACCTTTCCGTCACAGAATGACGTTTGTGCACAGACGTCAGATCTAGTAGTGTTTTTCGAAGAATCCGCACACCGGTCTCGCAGAAGGCGTATTCGTGGAAATGAGCGACACTTGAGGAAGCCATTTAATAAGCACTGATGAGGCAGATAAACAGCTACGGTGAAAGGAGGCTTTAGGGAAAGTGTTCGGAGAGAGAGAAATCAATGCTTTCCCCCTCTTACCAGCAACTCAGTCCCACACTCACACTTACCATTTTGTTAAGAGTTGAAGTAATTTATGTCGTTTTGTGCACGCTAGGCACATGACAGGTGCAGTGCATGTTTTGAAGTTGTCCAACATAGCCTCCCAAAAGATGAAACACACACACACACACACACACACACACACACACACACACACACACACACACACACACACACACACACAAAGAGGCACCAGGAGACCACCAACGAGGGTGCTACCAAATTTGGACAGAGCACATTGGGAGGTTTCAAAAGAGGGATTTCTGGATTGGGTCATAGTGGTTATTATTATGGTTGGGAAAACACTGGTCCCAGAGATGACACGTTTGATTTAGTGGAGTTAGGCAAAGGATGATGAAATCTGTTCTCTTCTCTCTGTCTTCCCCCTCACTCCCCCGTCTTCATCCTCACTCCCCCGTCTTCCCCCTCACTCCCCTCACTCCCCCGTCTTCCCCCTCACTCCCCCGTCTTCCCCCTCACTCCCCTCACTCCCCCGTCTTCCCCCTCACTCCCCCGTCTTCCCCCTCACTCCCCTCACTCCCCCGTCTTCCCCCTCACTCCCCCGTCTTCCCCCTCACTCCCCCGTCTTCCCCCTCACTCCCCCGTCTTCCCCCTCACTCCCCCGTCTTCCCCCTCACTCCCCCGTCTTCATCCTCACTCCCCCGTCTTCACCCTCACTCCCCCATCTTCATCCTCACTCCCCCGTCTTCCCCCTCACTCCCCCATCTTCATCCTCACTCCCCCGTCTTCCCCCTCACTCCCCTGTCTTCCCCCTCACTCCCCCGTCTTCCCCCTCACTCCCCCGTCTTCCCCCTCACTCCCCCGTCTCCCCCCTCACTCCCCTGTCTTCCCCCTCACTCCCCTGTCTCCCCCCTCACTCCCCTGTCTTCCCTTCACTCCCCTGCTCTCCTTCTTGTAAATACACAGAGCCAAATAATTTGAGTGATTTATGTTCCATCCGTTCTGGATGGGTGGCTGAGGGTAAAAACAGGCACATGATGTTGTGACTGATGCCTGTACAGACTACCACTTTATTTGGAGCGCAGTATCAGATTTGGGTTTCTGTCTGAGTGAGGTGAAATCGAGTCTTCAACGTGCGACCCTGTTGTTTGGCTGAAGGAAGGCATGGTACTGCCCTCTACAGTCTGGAGGTTGGAGAGGTGCTACACTTGCTCAGTGTTCCACTGGTCAGTTTTCATAGTGAACCTTCCACACCTTCTTCTGATTAAAGCAGCCCCTCTGCACTAGTTGTAATCCACTCACCACTTTAACTGACAGTCTATATTCTCTTTCCAATCTCCTTTCCCTACAGATTTAAAACAAGCTAACACACCTAGATTAGTGTGATGGGGAAGGGGGGGGTTGGTACTGTATCAGCGACACAGAAAATGATGCAAGGCGTGACGCACAGACATCAATATTCCCGAAACTTTGTTTTCACTATAATACTGCATATTTGTGGCTTGTTCTCGTGTGTGTGTTGAGAAGCATGTGAAAAGTGTTGCGCTTTCCATTTATTTCCTCCTTCTCCCATTGGAAAGTCCATTGAATGTTATAGAGTACCACAGGGATGACGTATTTTTATAGGCTTAACCAGAAATCGCCGCCATTTTGGTTCGTCAGTGGAAAAGTCTATGGGGTTTTAGAATGGGGGTTTCACTTGAATGGATCAAATAAGGTTTGTGGTTAACAAAAGTTTATGGGAGTGTGAATTTGCGTTCAGCAGGATAATCTTCACAAATGTTAATCACTTTGATGCCTTTTGAACCGTTTTCTAAAAAACGCATTTGAAAAAAAACAAACACATTTATGTTCCAAAAGTCATCAACGTTATTCACGTTTGTGAAGATTATCCTGCTGAACCCAAATTACCGCTCCCATAAACTTTTGTTAACCACAGACCTTATTTTATGCATTCAAGTGAAATCCCCATTCTAAAACCCCATCACTTTTCCCCCTGACGAACCCGGAAGTATAGTTCCGGACTCATTCCTGCGGTGCTCTATTGGGCTATTCTCCTTGGAAGAAATGCAAAGCAGATCTGTGTGCCAGAGTTTAGGAAGAATGCGCAGACATTTTTGAATGATCTATGTGTGTTTCATCTGCGGTGCTCATTTTGGTATAGAGCAACTCGAGTGGGTCTAGCCACGTTAAATCCTCCCTCCCAATAGCCCGAGCCCGGTCTGATTTCTTCCCCTTGTTGTACAGTAGTGGCTAACTCTCCTAATGCATTTGTACCTCTGCCTCCTTTGAGCGCACTACTGTCGGCCAGATTGTCATAAGAGGCAGCAGAGGCACAAAGCAGCTTATGTGCAGGAAAGCCTGACGTATGACGCAGAGTGAGCCTGACCGAGGTGGTGAAAAGCAATCACACATTTATGAAGGGCAAAATCTAAAGTCCTTTCAAGTGACATATGATGGGGTGGGGGGGGGGGGGGGGGGGGGTTGGGGGGGGACCCCCGACCCGTTACTGCCGGTTGTGCTCTGGTGGTGGGGTGGGGGATAAAGTCCTGATTTGTGGGCGGTGTCAGCCGGGTCTTGTTGAAGAGGCGGATGGCAGTTGGGAAGAAACTGTCCCTGTGTGACAAGAGGTTCTGGTGCTGCCAGACATCAGTCTTCTGCCAAGGGGAAGAGCGTTAAAGCGTTTATGACCTGGGTGGGTCGGCTATGATTTTCCCAGAGATTTTTCTTCTTTCTCTTCACTGACTGTTCCCCCTGGGTTGTCCTATTCTTTCTGGTATCTGTCTCCCTCTCCGAGTCTTCTGTCAAGCTCTCTTTGCTCATTGATCTGAACACATTGTCTGGCCTTGATGGAGCGCACACACAGCCTCAGACAGTGGTTATCTGATCGCACTTGTCTTCCCTGTCATTCTCAGCGCTCTTGAGTGCATCTCAACACCAGTTCAGTATAGCTCCATGTTGTGCTCCCCCATGGCTCTGTCAAGACTGGCACACTGTAACACTTACATCGTACTTAGCAGTTATTTCAACATCAATTCAGGAATTAAACAGGTTCATTCATTAGCATCTTTAGACAGTCGACATGAAGGGATAAGCTTTTCATTCATTTTTTATGCAAATTAAGATCAAAATGTTTAAATTGGATTGTGGCACAAAGGACTAATTTGCAAACATCAAATCCCGTGTTTTGATAAATGCTTCCACTCTGATATTTAAACACAATTCAGCAGCAGCACTGTAAAGCCTGACATCTTAGTATTTTCTGCAAGCTGTGTGTTGATGTGCGTGACATTGAGAATTTTGCATCCGGCGATTTCCCAGCTGCATCGTGAAAGTCTGGCGTGCATTTCCTACTCGCTGATGCCAGGTAGGGGGATTAGGTGGGAAGGGCACTGCCGGGGACACACAGAGGAATCTATTAAGTGTGTGTGTGTGTGTGTGTGTGTGTGTGTGTGTGTGTGCGCGTGTGTGTGAACAGTGGCATGACGTCAGGTCTAGACGGGCCATTCCACAGTGTGCGTTATACCACTTGATGACAGCTGATGAAAAAGTGGTCCTGATAACCGGCACTCATCGCCGTTGTTCTTCAGTATGTGGTGTCAGTGTGAAAGACTCTGCTTGCTATTTGGAGAGCGGTAGATATATTTGCACAGTCAAACATGCAATATATATTCAACAACATATGCATGCCTGTGCTTTCCATTAGAATTAGTTTGCTCTCATGCAAGATAGTGGAGAGATGCGCTGATTTTCAATGAAAAGAAAAAAAATTGTTTAAATGGTAATAGTTGGATGTACTATACATCTGTGTGTTTGCATATGAGAGAATGACAATGAACCTTTGTGTTTATACACGTGATGCATGTACTGAATGGACATGAGGTCATGTGTCTGAATTTTCAATTTTTTGTGTGAAGTTAGTCTCTTAAAACAGATTTCTTTTGCATTTGCAAATGCTCCCGGCACCTCCCCATCTGTACTTCATGGACGGGAAAGTTGGTCAAAAAGGACGTCATCCACTCAAGGCGAGACATCCACTCATTTCCCCAATCATATGCCTCGGTTATATTTACATGTGTTGTGATTGGTCGAATACCATTGAACTTCCTTCCGGGCTGAAGCGTTTTCTTTTTTTTTCCTTTCTTTTTTGACAAATTGTAATGGTCTGAAGTACAGACTGTCTATGGAGCATTCGAAGGTTGTGGAAGAGATAGTCTGGCTTGAGAGACTAGTGTGAATTTGAACATGTGTATCTGCCCATCTGGATGGATACACATCTAGAGTCCATCTAATCTTCCATTGATGCTTCACATCGACAAGCAAGAACATCACAGAACATTCACCAGTCCTCCATGACCACCAACAGGCAAAAGAAATATGTGAGCACGTATCCTCGGGACAAAACCACTACATTGCAGTCATCGCAGACCCAATGTGGTTCCTATTACTATCAAATGGGACCACAGTGCGGTTTGCTTTGCCCAGCAGGGAAGCTGTTCCTCTTTGCATAGGGAAAGGCCCAACCCAAATTGAAATCGTTTGTAAATTGTCATTTGGGCTCAAAGCAGATGCTGGCAGACTGTTCTGATTTGGAGTTCTGAGGGCTTTTGAAGAAACAGTGTAACTGATCTCTATTTGAGGCCTCATTCAAGGATATTACCCTATCTGCTGTGTTTTTTCTGCACTGGGTGAAGGGTGCATCACAGACTCTACAGAACAGCCCATTATTAGTCTACCTTGGAAGCGCTTCTTCCAAGCTAACTCTAGAGTCTCTATGGGACCACAATGGAAACAAGCTCTTGAGCTTTCTTGTGCCTGTCCCATTGACAGAGTTGAACTGTATGCGTTTGTATGCTTGTTATTTCTGTTCAATAAATAACTACTATAACTCTAAAGTGAAGAGTAATGTTCAACATCAGCTGTCTGTTCCTCCAAGCTAACTCTAGAGTCTCTATAACTCTAAAGTGAAGAGTAATGTTCAACATCAGCTGTCTTTTCCTCCAAGCTAACTCTAGAGTCTCTAACTCTAACATGAAGAGTAACGTTCAACATCAGCTGTCTTTTCCTCCAAGCTAACTCTAACATGAAGAGTAACTAGTTTGTAAGACACGTCTTGGTGAAATCAAAGACAAATTTCCACCTGTGGACAATAAAGTTTTCGTATCGTATCGTATCGTAACGTTCAACATCAGCTGTCTTTTCCTCCAAGCTAACTCTAGAGTCTCTAACTCCAACATGAAGAGTAAAGTTCAACATCAGCTGTCTTTGGATTCTGTAGCCATTCATGCTTTTTGTTGCCTTGACTAGAAAATGTAAGGCCCCAGAGCGGATCATTTCTTAGTCACATCACAGCAGTACAGTTTGTCATAGCAAAGTATATCGTCCACAAATATGTTTCATAATGGAACTTATTGATAACTCTGATATTTAAAAAACAAAAACATTGGTTTTC
This sequence comes from Poromitra crassiceps, assembly GCF_964638095.1. NCBI lineage: Eukaryota > Metazoa > Chordata > Actinopteri > Beryciformes > Melamphaidae > Poromitra > Poromitra crassiceps. Next base: position 19,006,135 of record NC_139631.1, on the reverse strand, counting down.
TGGAACCTGGAGAGGGATTGATGCTGGTTTCAGGCTAGGCCTCACACAGGAAGTGTTTACTTAAAAACAGACAGTGCTGACACTGCGACTTGATGGCTGTATCAACAGCTGAAGTGTTTTCCACCACACTCCAGCTCCAGGCCCCGCTCATTCACCAATGAAGTAAGCATGCTTTATAGCTGGAGGCCTCCTTCCCTTGCCCCCAGCTCTCCCTCCCATCATTCTATTGTAGCTCCTCCATTCGGAGTAAAAACACTGTCTGTTTTTCGTTAGGGAGACTTCAAAGAGGATTTGCTTTGACTCTAGTTCAACTTTCAAGAGTGAAAAAAGAGCCGATTAGCAACATGTTTGCATTTTGTTCAAGGTAAAAGTTGGGAAAAACCACAAACGATGGGCGGCAGACATACATGAGAATGTGGTGTTCAAGCAGACTGTGAATCTGAAACCATACCCGTGTCAATACCCAACAGCAAACACAACAGGCTCCAACAGTAGCCTAATGCAGACCAAATGGAAATATAGGCCAGTCTATTCCAAAATATGTTGAGTCATTTTTGAATTCTAGATCATCAAAGGCTATTTGAATTCATGGACTAATTCTGAAACACTGGTCATTAAACACAAGGGAAAAATAATATGGACTTAAGGAGAGAAGACTATCTGTTTTTCATTTCTACTGTGTAATTTGTTGTGTAATTTCTACCAGACTTCCCCCTGTGTTTGGTTTATTAACTCAAAGTCACACTCTGGGAAAGAAGAAAACTGGCGTGTTTCGGTCCTTGGGTACTATAAAATCATTGCCACTCTTGTTGAGTTTGCGCCACACTTACTAGCTCTGATTATGGCTTTAAATGTTTTCTGAGCTGGGGTGCTTTGGACAGAATATATCGGACATCACAGATTAAAGATATAAAACGGTGTCCCCTGGGGTGGACCTGTACTCAAGCAGAAAGCATACAATGAGATGATGCACGGTACTTTCGTTTCAATTAGTCATGTCAGATTTAAAGTACTATCTCTGATATGTTCAACTAATGGCCGAAATGCAGTCCATGTTTCAGGTAGGTCATTTATTTGGTCATTCATTCTTCAATTCACAATCCAAATCAACACAGTGAATGGATTAGGCAATTAGTCTTATTTATTTATTTGTTTGTTTGTTTGTTTATTTGTTTATTTATGTATTTATGTATTTATTTATTGAAACTGACAAAAGGAAAACCTTAATGAAGGACTTGATTCTTCTGTTCACAAGTTGCCTCTCATACAGCACTGTTGGCTTTTGGCTAGTGACCACTGAATGGATTCTACAGTAAATGTATCAAGGATGAAACATAGAGTATGTTCATATCTAATGGCAAAAAACAAAATGCTCTATCAATCTGATTCTTAGAGGACTGAAGAAAAGGGAAGGAAGAGAGGGAAAAAAGAGAGAAGGAATGAGGTCTTATTCATGGTGTGCTTTGATTGATGGTATGTAGTAGAGCCAGCACCCCCTAAGAATCTGACATCATGTTTGGAAATCCTCTTCCCAGGCCAATAGGTGGCAGAAGTTGCCAATGAGATCCAATGAGACATGACTGACATTCCACCCAATTTCCAGGCAAAGATGAGAGAAACTTCCCAGGCAATCTCTCAAGTGCCACTTTGTCTGATAGCTTTCCACTCCAATGAGAGGTGTGAGGAGAGAGAGGGGAGGGAGGGATGCAGGAAAGGAGGGAGGGAAGGAAAGCAGGCGTGAGGCAAGGGATGTAAATGTCACTGGAATGACTTTGTGATGTTTAAACATTCAGCAGCCTCACAGTTAATCACTCCTCTTACTATGAGCAACAATAACAAAAGCAACAGTTCACAAGATTGCAAAGGAAAGAATCACACCAGACGGAGGAGAATTCCAACTAGAGCGTTTACCATCTTTCAGTGGAATCATATCATGAAAGTACACAATTACGTTTAAATCAATGATGAAAATATCATGTGAGAAAAATCAGTACAGAAGGCAAATAATGCATTCTCATAGCACTTTTTATTTTAATGGTAAAAGGAGCTGTCCATCAGCACCACATAGAAATCAGAAACTAAATGTGAGGGGCTGCCTGCAATAAGCTAATTAACGAATAGTTGATTACAAATTAAATAATGACACCATTCAACGATGGAGAAATGCATTCTCATACATAATAATGACACTTTTCCCCCATGAAAATCATAAAGTTTCCCAAAGATTTGGTGGCCCAGACTTGGATATTTATCTACGGCTGGCTACTGCGAGACTAGCTAAGCAGCAGTATCTTGGCAGGGTTCGATGTATTGGAGCGTCTGGAGATACCTACCTAGGATGCCAACAAAGAGGAAGAGGAAGAGAGGAGGCTTTTCTGCATCTGACTCAGTTTGGGTGGTAGTGGGTTTGGAAGTATTCTTTTTTAGATTTTATTTTACATTTTTATAGAACACATACAAACAAGACAAACGGGCTCAGACACAGGGGAAGAAAAAAAATACATACATCATTGACATCTTCATCATCATCATTACAACTTGGTGCTATCAGCCGCACAAGGTGCTTATGTGCTTGCAAAAGACAATGCGCATGAGATCCCACGTAAGGGGTCCACGAGACACCAACCCTAACCTCAGTCACTTCTCGTTCTTAACCTCGTCAAAGCAGGCCAAAAACGGCTCCCAGATAGTTGAGAACCTTTTGAGTGTGTTGGTTCTCAGGGACCTGAGTCTCTCCATCTGTATAACAGAGATCATGTCCATCAACCACACCTGAAAAGAAGGTGAAGAGTTCCATTCCTTCAGAATAAGTATTTTGGCAACAGTTGTCCCCAGTGTCAGAGATTGTTGCACAGCTGTTGGGAAGTTCAGAGAGAACTCCGAGCAGACGAAGATGGGTTTGGAAGTAGTGTTGAGGTGGTAGGAGGCTTTGTTTGCACCAATGATTAATGTGGTCATCACAGGACAGGTGAGAGATGAAACTGGCATTCAGATTGCATGCTGAGGAAGAACAGCTGTTGATTTAGCCAGCAATGTCATAGGCTAGGCATAAGTGATTTGCTCTGGGTAGGCATCCAAGTGTTTCATCTTTACTGCTGTTGCGCTGGAAGAAAATCTACTCAAGGCACGTTTTTAAGAGGCAGCTGAGGGACTTGGGGAAGTTGTTATATAGAGTTTGGTGTCATCAGCATAGCTATGGAATGACAGGGATAGCATAATATAGCCCAAGAGAATAAATATTATGTGGTTGAGGACTGACTCATGAGGGACTCTGCAACCTCCAAGTGAGACAGACTCAAGCTTCTCTAAATGTGTCTCAGAATGCAGCAAGATGACTCAATGTCGCTGTGGAGGAACATGAGTAGAAGAGTATGGTCTGCGGTGTTGAATGAGGCTGTCAGTTCAAGGAGAATGGAGAAACGGGGGGAGCCAGCAGCCCATCTTCAGAATAGCAGATTCAGTTGAATGGAAACTTCTCATAGGCATTGTTGAGTTTAAAATTGTCTTGGAACTGAAGCAGCCTGGACGCAAGTTGTAGAGTTTCTTGGGGGTGATGGTTTGATGCTCTATTGCAGTTGTTTTTGGAGTGTGTGTGTGGTGCAGCTCTCCAGTACGTGTGTGTGTGGTGCAGCTCTCCAGTACGTGTGTGTGTGGTGCAGCTCTCCAGTACACACTTAAGTTGATTCATGATTTTCTTGAGTTCAGGATTGAAATATGCTGATGATGAGTGGGAGAAGCTGACCTCTTGTTTTTGACAGGAGTATGGGTGTTGATGACACTGTGCAGGGAGTTGTTATACTGGAAATGATAGGAAAGGTTCTCTCTAAACATTGGTCTTTATTGCTTTTATAAGAGGGCAGTCCCCCCCCCCTCTCTTTCTGCCCACACTGTCAGTCTCTTTCTGCCCACACTGTCAGTCTCTTTCTGCCCACACTGTCAGTCTCTTTCTGCCCACACTGTCAGTCTCTTTCTGCCCACACTGTCAGTCTCTTTCTGCCCACACTGTCAGTCTCTTTCTGCCCACACTGTCAGTCTCTTTCTGCCCACACTGTCAGTCTCTTTCTGCCCACACTGTCAGTGGAGAGGAGAGGATGGGGGCGGGCGGTGGGGGTGGAAGTGGGGGAGGCGGTGGCAAAGGGGACAGGAGTGACTCATTTTGTGAGCATCTAGGTCTCCTCCTCAAATGACTTACACTAACAAATAAAGTTGCGGCAAACAGAACCTTGGTGAGCGGATGTGCTTGCCCCAAATTACCACACAAAAAAGGAACCATATGGTGTTCACTATAAATTGAAGGGATTGGGGGGGGGGGGGGCACATTCCCTGTGAGGGCTTGACAAACAGCCCATTCTGTATTTGAATAATCCAGTGTCGATGTATTTACTTTGAGGAGTTTTGAGAAAAGCCGCGTGTCCTGACAGTGGCTTGGGGAGCTGCTGAGAGTTTTGGCATGCAGAGAGGTGCTGCAGCAGCTGAGACTTCACACTGCAAAAACCTCCATCGTTGTGGTTCAACAGAAAACAAGGGGAACTCATTTATTTGGTTTTCATACTTTATGAATCATGAATTTGGCTCCCTCACAGGTATGAGCATCATGCAAAACTGTACAGCTGTAATCGCTTGGCAATAGTCTATTCTTATTACAATACTTGGAACGGTTACTGAAAGCTTACTAGAAAAATCCAGCTAATGATACATATACAGTGCAACACACAAATCTGACTCACTTAATATTTTGTTTATACTGAGAGCTGCAAAAAAAAGTTGATTGATGCGCATCCCTCAGGGTCACATTAAGGAGCATTACAGTTAAAATAATAGAATATGTTTACATGACTGCAGAAGTAAATTAAGTCCCACATATTTTGTGTCACTCATAGCCTATCCCCAAATTAACTTACCGCATTTTTACAGAACAGCTGACATAAATTGTGTTTTCACATGATGCAGTTCACTACAACTCCTACCCAACCTCAACTCACCTGTCTCACTACAGGAGCCGACAACATCAAGAAGTATTGGAGCCGTTACTACCAGGGCTCACAGGGCGTGGTGTTCGTCTTGGACAGCGCCTCGTCGGACGAGGACCTGGAGGCGTCGCGCAACGAGCTCCACTCGGCCCTGCAGCACCCACAGCTCTGCACACTGCCTTTCCTCATCCTCGCCAACCACCAGGACAAGCCTGCTGCACGGACCACAAACCAGGTACGCCAGCCCCGCGGCACTGCTGTAGCAGCTAACTGGTGTACATATCCACACGCACGCGCACGCACACACACACACACACACAAACACACACACACACACACACCACCCTATACACATTCATACACGTATATGTGTATTGTCTCACTGAAGCTTGCAAGATATGTTTGCAACAAAAAACAGAATACCCAGTGGGCAAGGGGAAGAAATGAATCCAGACCAGTGAGACCACCTGAAACACTGGCGAACAAAAAGGCTGTTCTGGTGCTCTGCCTTTTAGTGTAGCAGGTGTCTTTAGTTAATGTTGCTCTACAAATAGTTATTTACACCACACCAGTTATATATCCTTTATTGTTATTAGTATTACGGTAATATTATTATATTACATATATTATTAATATTCCCTTCACAGAAACAAATCATAGCTAGCATTGCTACCTGACTACATAATGATATATAGTGTATTGTATTTTTTTCATGAAAGTTTTGTTTGGTTTTAATGTAAGTTCTAGGCATTGAGCTGATAATCATATCCAGAACAATTTACAAATGCCATATTAGAGCAAGTCTAAATTCCTACATCACCAAACTTACATACAATACAACCACTTTAATGCTAGGAAAATAAAACAAATAGCCTAGTAGTTAAGGATCTTCTGGATCTTCTTATCCATCAATATTGGTTCACCATACTGCATCATTCATAGTCAATGGGGGCCCATAGTATATGGGGCCTATGGAGAGAAGTGTTTGTGGTTGATAGATCTTCATGTGGTGCCGTGGATAGAATTTTAGAAGTGTGTGTGTGTGTGTGTGTGTGTGTGTTTGTACGCACACACACACACAAGGCACGCACGTGTGCGTGCACTGCACACACACAAACACACTCACCCACACCCCTTCATATTTTCCCCATTCTCTGAGGGGAACTGAGTGTTAACAGACTGTGAGCCAGTGATCTAAGTGATGGCCTTTTTCCACTGGATGAGCATATCCAGGAAGTGCAGAGGAACAGCAGAGAGTGTCACCAGGCCAGACTTTCAGAGGCCTGTGTGTCCCATAATGTGAACATTCCATTCTGTCCTGTTCCATTCACCCTCCTTTGCTTCACAGTGATGAAAATGACTCGAAAGGTTTCCCACTGTATCAAGTCAGATTTTCACAGAAGTTAGCATCAAATAGACAAAAAGCACAAGAGAGTTTTAAGTCTTTGTGGGTACAATATACAGTAGGTACAGACAGACTCAAATCTATTGCCTCTGAGTCACAGTTAAGATTATTTCCAGCATGTTTGTTTTTTACAAGCGGACTCCAGACACAGTCAGGTAGTCTGTACTCCTCAACAACTCAAAGTGAATGGATCCCGTCAATAGCCATTGAAAAACTTTGAAGCTAATAGCTATGCATTAATAAGCCAATACGGTGTTTAGCACACACCAAGGAGCAATCAACTAGTTAATTCTTTATACAATAAATGTATGTATAGATACATAGGCCTACCAATCTTTCTGGTACCAAGGCACACAGGAAAAAAATCAGGGAAGACTCAATTATTGATTACACCAAACCGTGGCTGCAAGATGCGGATTTTAGACTGGAAAGTCAGATTTTAGAATTATTAACTATTTATGCCTACAGGTCCGGTTGGTAGTCCTGACCGGACAATGTAAATGCGCAGACTGTTTTTGCTACATAATCATAGTCAACATCCTACAAAGGTTCTCAGCTCACACTTCATAACTTTGGATTCATTATGTAGCACCAGGCATTTGATTCACATCGCTGTTCACCTGCAGCTCCTCTGTGCTCCATACTGCCACCTCTACCCTTCACCTTCACCTGCAGTTCCTCTGTGCTCCATACTGCCACCTCTACCCTTCACCTTCACCTGCAGCTCCTCTGTGCTCCATACTGCCACCTCTACCCTTCACCTTCACCTGCAGCTCCTCTGTGCTCCATACTGCCACCTCTACCCTTCACCGTCACCTGCAGCTCCTCTGTGCTCCATACTGCCACCTCTACCCTTCACCTTCACCTGCAGCTCCTCTGTGCTCCATACTGCCACCTCTGCCCTTCACCTTCACCTGCAGCTCCTCTGTGCTCCATACTGCCACCTCTACCCTTCACCGTCACCTGCAGCTCCTCTGTGCTCCATACTGCCACCTCTACCCTTCACCTTCACCTGCAGCTCCTCTGTGCTCCATACTGCCACCTCTGCCCTTCACCTTCACCTGCAGCTCCTCTGTGCTCCATACTGCCACCTCTGGCTCCATACTGCCACCTCTACCCTTCACCTTCACCTGCAGCTCCTCTGTGCTCCATACTGCCACCTCTACCCTTCACCTTCACCTGCAGCTCCTCTGTGCTCCATACTGCCACCTCTGCCCTTCACCTTCACCTGCAGCTCCTCTGTGCTCCATACTGCCACCTCTACCCTTCACCGTCACCTGCAGCTCCTCTGTGCTCCATACTGCCACCTCTACCCTTCACCTTCACCTGCAGCTCCTCTGTGCTCCATACTGCCACCTCTGCCCTTCACCTTCACCTGCAGCTCCTCTGTGCTCCATACTGCCACCTCTGGCTCCATACTGCCACCTCTACCCTTCACCTTCACCTGCAGCTCCTCTGTGCTCCATACTGCCACCTCTGGCTCCATACTGCCACCTCTGCCCTTCACCTTCACCTGCAGCTCCTCTGTGCTCCATACTGCCACCTCTGGCTCCATACTGCCACCTCTGCCCTTCACCTTCACCTGCAGCTCCTCTGTGCTCCATACTGCCACCTCTGGCTCCATACTGCCACCTCTGCCCTTCACCTTCACCTGCAGCTCCTCTGTGCTCCATACTGCCACCTCTACCCTTCACCTTCACCTGCAGCTCCTCTGTGCTCCATACTGCCACCTCTGCCCTTCACCTTCACCTGCAGCTCCTCTGTGCTCCATACTGCCACCTCTACCCTTCACCTTCACCTGCAGCTCCTCTGTGCTCCATACTGCCACCTCTGCCCTTCACCTTCACCTGCAGCTCCTCTGTGCTCCATACTGCCACCTCTGCCCTTCACCTTCACCTGCAGCTCCTCTGTGCTCCATACTGCCACCTCTACCCTTCACCTTCACCTGCAGCTCCTCTGTGCTCCATACTGCCACCTCTGGCTCCATACTGCCACCTCTGCCCTTCACCTTCACCTGCAGCTCCTCTGTGCTCCATACTGCCACCTCTACCCTTCACCTTCACCTGCAGCTCCTCTGTGCTCCATACTGCCACCTCTGCCCTTCACCTTCACCTGCAGCTCCTCTGTGCTCCATACTGCCACCTCTACCCTTCACCTTCACCTGCAGCTCCTCTGTGCTCCATACTGCCACCTCTGCCCTTCACCTTCACCTGCAGCTCCTCTGTGCTCCATACTGCCACCTCTGGCTCCATACTGCCACCTCTGCCCTTCACCTTCACCTGCAGCTCCTCTGTGCTCCATACTGCCACCTCTACCCTTCTCTACCCTTCTCTACCCTTGGTCCTTCTATTTTCCTCTCTCTCAGCTTCTCTCTCTCCTTTCCGCTGTCCAGGCCTTGATGGTGCTGAAAGATGCACAGCTCTATATTCAGAGGCACATTTAATTTTTGGTATTTTATTTTTTGTTTTACAAAGGAGAAAGGGAAAATCAAGTCCTTTGTAGATGACAATACCTTGTATTTCAGGTATCCATTTTTGGATTTTGAAATGAAAATTAAATCATCATTATTTAATACTTTTTTTATTTTCTGTTTCTGAAAAGGAAATAGAATGGCCAAAAAATACACAACTGTTTTGCGTTCTGTTTCTTCCTTTATTCCAGATGTAGATGGTGATGCAACAAAAACAGCAAGCTCTAGTACCCATAAAAATGTATAATGTGAATTTATATCTATGCTATACGCCCATGTTTGCTTTGCTACTCTCTAAGTATTTTACTTTTTTCTGGCTTAACAGCTTTCCATCCCGCCAACAGACAGGCTGTAATAGTTAGGAGATAGAAATGTCATGTAGTAGTCATGGAGTAGTAGGTCATGTCACCACCTTCCCTCAGGACAAAATGAATCACTGCTTGTGGAGGCAGGCAGCACAGCTAGGGTCTCTCTCTCTCTCTCTCTCTCTCTCTCTCTCTCTCTCTCTCTCTCTCTCTCTCTCTCTCTCTCTCTCTCTCTCTCTCTCTTTCTCTCTCTGCTAGCCACGCTCCACTCTACCTCCCTGGCAGAAGGAGCCTCTTGGAGTGGGATGTTATGGCTAGCATTCCCGGTGCAGCGCTCACTCATGTTTCAAAAACCCGGAACCACACTTCCCTGCACACTGACAAACACACACGCATCACACACACACACACACACGCACACGCAAGCGCACACACACACACGCATCACACACACACACCGACGCACGCGCACGGACACACACACACACACACGCGCACGCACACACACACACGCATCACACACACACACGCATGCGCACGGACACACACACACACACACACACACACACACACACGCGCACGCACACACACACACGCATCACACACACACACGCATGCGCACGGACACACACACACACACACACACACACACACATTGTTTGTGGAGGCCTATTTTAGTGTTTTTGAAGGAGAGCTAAGATGGATGCCGTGACAGAGGACCGTCTGCATTTCCTAGCTTAGACCCAACAGCGTTGCTACACTGTAGCGATGCTATTTCTGCACTAGGAAAAGTGCAAGACCATGGTTGTTGTCGTGACCCGCCCCGAATTCTGCTGAGGCCAACGTACTGTACGTCTCCACCTGAATCCATTTAACTCATTTGATTAGCATGGGTTGGTTGCACTCGAGCACAGGACACGATAGTCACGGAAACCCACTGGATTCTTATTGATAGCTTAGATGGCCGACTGCTAGCCTTAAGCGTAATAACACTGCTTCTTTTGTTTGCTCTCGTAACATAGCCAGTTAAATCCAGTCCATGTGCAGCCCGCAATCGGCACCAGCTTGAGCGTGATGTGTCCTGTGCCATACTTCACCCGTCGTTGGATCAGACTGTGGGAATTCTTGACTTCTCTGAACGGTCTGCAAACACTGATGACACGTCAGGCCGGTTTATAGGGAGAAATGAGACGGATGTTGCCTAAAGGCCTTGATCCAGTTCCATTCCACTTCATACTGGATGACTTATGTAGGGTGACACCCCATTTACACCAGCTATTAAAATGCGATCTGTATCCGGATACGTTATCCGGGTAATAAACGATCCGATCTTGAGACTTTCTCGTTATCTGTCATTTTGACAGACAGGGTGTAAAAATTGTGTGTCATAATAATCTATTATTACCTGTGTTAAAATGGCAGACAGCCTTCAGATTTTTCAGTCATTATTCGGTTAACGCGACCACTGCTCTCTCTCATTGTCTCACTCTCTCACTGTTATACTTGTAGATTATAGCCAACTGGCTAGTGGTTTCTCCCCTTTGATATGGCTCTTTGCATTACAAACTCAGCGATTTTGTAATCTCCCGATAATGCTGCCAGAAAGAAATATTTAGCTTAGAATTGATGGGGCAAACATTTGGACAGACCAATGAAATATTTGATTATGCCAAAGGTATGAGTTGTGGTCGCTCCTCTGGTCGGTCGAGGTGCCTATTCGGTGGAGGGGAACTGGGGGGAATAGCGTGATCCTCCCACAAGCTAAGTCCTGCCAGTGAAACTCTGCGCTGTCAGGTGAAAAGAAGCGGCTGGCGACTGCACATGTATCAGAGGAAGCATGTGCTAGTCTACTACGACTCTCCCCAGATCGGCAGAGGGGAGTGGAGCAACAACCGGGACAGCCGGGGGAATTGGCTAAGTACAATTGGGGCGAAAATGGGAGAAGAATCCAGGAAAAACAAACAAACAAAACAAAACATATCTGTTGGATTGTGCTGCGCTCCTATCACCTTTTTCTCATTACAGTGTGTGAAGGAGCTTGGAATGCACTACAGTCGATTAGACTGATCAATAAGTTCTGCTAGGCTCCACAAACATGTGAGATCAACTATGAAGCAAAACATTGTCCTCCCTCTTCTCTTATTCCTCTAATTTTTTCCATTGCCTCCATCTACCAAGCTCACGTACAGTAAGAGGTCGTGTCCTTTCTCGCTCTCGCTAACCAAAGTCACACAAGCTTCAGGTGACGTCAGATCTCACCCTGTTTATAAAAAAAGGGGGGAAATAGTGAGCCCACTCAACTACTGGAAAGCGCATGAGGTTAAACCCTCTTTATGTTAACACAACATTTGCTCAACATCCGCAGGGTTCCCAGAGTTTACTTTCAGTGCTCCCTAGGTTCCCATGCTATCGCTCCTAGCTGAGTTTCCTGGGGCGTTCAGTTCACTCGTTATGGGGATGGAGACTTCCACCAGGGGAAATTATGTATCTTATATCCTGGGTGTAAGTATTAAGCAGGCTATAAGTCTTGTGCTAAACATCGTTTATTCATGTTGACTCAAATGAAAAGCAGGTCTAGACGCTCAAAGATCAAACAGAAGAACTGCTTACCAGGCAGTTATCAATGCCAAGTGGCCTTCAAAGGCACATAGGATGGCTCTGTTTAGCACAGAATTGCCTCATGTGTTTCCAAGATGTACAGAGATGATAGCATGTCCAAATTCCTGCACCACAGGGTGCCAATGGCATTACACAACACAACACGTACATTTTTTTAAAGTTCCCTTTTTTCCAAAATAGGGATAAAATATAGAATCCTGAAAATGGCAGAGCTACTGTATAACAAATTCATTTTGATAATGTGTCCTAAAGAAATGACTCCATCGCCATACACAACTTCTATGTGCCGTTTGCCGTCATCACATACTGCAACAGTAACATCTTTGTGGCCACACAGAAAGTGTCTTGAAACCAGGAAAAAGAACACATTCCACCTACAGTACATTCAGCATTTGTCTTAAGATCTCCACTTTACTGAACAATCACCCTATATTTTGCACACAAGCGCACATACAGTATGTACCAAAACTGTAAATAGTTTTGCCACAAATGTATGTGGTTTGAGAGTTGCTGGGAGTTAAGAAGTTTGAATTTGTTTTAACAGCGATGCCATCTGGATGACCGTCAGTCATTGATGAAAATAGTATGGCTTGAATTATCAGGGCTTCCTGGTGGTCATCTAGCCAGGACGTCCTGTGTTTGAGTCAGGCTCAGGACATTTGTCTCATGTCACCCCCCTCTCTCTCCAATCATTCCTGCCCCCCTTGATTTTGAAGTTTGCAATGAAGGTTAAAATGACAAATAATAATCTTAACAAAATATAAATCCCCTGTCAACTCCTTCCACATTAAGTTTTAATGCATTTGTTTTCCTCTCCGCTGGCTTGGAATTGGAATTAAGAAGCTGTGAAACTTGAAATTTAGTTTTTAAATTATGATTATGATTATGATTACATTATTATTATTATTAACACAGTTGAGAGAGGTGCCAGTAACAACAGCTGGTAAGGTACATTGTTCCTTTAGTCCGCCAACCTCTCTATGCTTTCCTTCAGGAAGTTTGGGAATATTGATGTGTTCTCGTGACTTATTGATGAGGCTGGTCAAAATGCTCTCCTCTAGAGCTGAGCTGCTTAATATTAAATGAAAGTTACACTAAAGGTACCCAGGTGCATGTCAGAAACAGGTGGCAATCCACTCTTAGCAGTACACAATGTGTTGGCCTGGTTGCTCCAGTGTGAGTGCAGTGCTGTGACAGCAGTGCTGTGCCTCTTCAGCTCAGGCTAAAAGCACAATTAAACATATGCCACCTATTTTCAATCACTGTGTGATCCTCAGCAGCAGGGATGTTGGAAGCATTGTGCCAAAGGTGAACTCTGGCAAGTGTCCGGTCATGAACAGTGTGTAGAATAGCACCTCAGAAAACACTTATCACATATAAATGTTTATTTAAGATACCTGGAGTGTGTGCTTACTTTCTGATTCTGTTGTTATGTGTGTTGAGTAGCTGCTTTTGGCTTTTCTGAAGATTACATATTTCATCCTCAAGGTGTTTTTTTTTCCTATTCTCTAGAAATCTTAAGCCTTTGAGACGTTTAAGCCAATGAAAAGTAGGTTAGCATATTTAATGGCAACTATTTTTAGACAGACTTGTCCTCCAATCATTTTGAACATGTCAAATCGTCTGAGCTTCTGTCCTCTGAAGATCCTTTTCCAGCTCCCACATGAAGAAGTGGACACATCAGCCATATACTGTACATTATTCCCACATGCAGGCTTGTCTTCACTCACAGGACCCAAATCATCTCACAAGCTCTCGTATCGTCTAAAGGCTTCATGTAAGACAACATACATGCCCAGTATGCTATGTATCTTTTCATTATTTATTAGCATTTCCATTAGCTTTTACTAAGTGAACACAGGCCTTGCTCAGGGTCAGTGCACATAGCTTTTGAGGCATTTTGGGCCAGTGAAGCCCCTTCACTGAAACCTCTGCTTCATAGAAGTCCACCTAAGCCCTCGTTCACACAGGACGGCGAACGTACGCCGCGCTGAGGTTTTGAGCAGGCACAAGCTGAACGTACGCCTTACCGTTCACACAAGACGCCTTGTCTTTTCCTCTCAGCGCCTACTCTCGTGCCTCCACAACTCCCATTGACTTCATGCCTGTGGCGGCACGGCTTCACGCTTGGAAAATCGCCGTCAATCCTGAGTGATCGCTTCGGCGTGGCGTAAGCGTGGCACGTGCGCGGGTGGTGTGAACGGCTTCGCCTGTTAGCAAGGCGAAATGAAACTTGTGGGTTCAGCGTAAGTACAGCTTCGGTTGAGCATAGCTTCGGCGTACTGTGTGAACGGGGGCTTACACTGTTAATTATGTCATCGCCTTGTCTGGGGAGTAACAAGAGTACAAATAGTTTTGAGAAAAGGCGATTGGTTTTTGGATTTCTTAGAGCAACTCAAAATAATGCTAAATCAAGATTTTAGAATCATAATACTGGTGATATTACAGTCTGTCATGTGGAGCTAATTCTCTTTTTAACGTTATTGTGTAGATTTTGAAAGTCAAGTAAATCAAAAGTAGTTTAAAGTGAACTGTTTACATTGCAATACATTACCAAATATGGACTATACATTAGGGAAATGTATTTACTGACTAAATCATTTTTAGTATAATATAGAAATAGAAAAGAACATTGTCTTTTTCCAAAGTGTATTGCAAGTTCAACGCTGCCAGATATTACTGGTGTTTGTGTTCACACTGGATTAGTATTGGGGTTATTTATCTTTGCCAAAATCTGGGATGGTAATTTGCTTTGGCATTTTTAATTTTCAAATTACAGATATGGCAGGTTTCCACAGAATTACAATTAGTGGTGACATCTCCGTTATTGCAAGTCATTGGCTGTGTCTCTATGAATAAGTCTTTAAACTCGCTGTACAGTTGTGAAAGAATAACAGATGTCATCATTGTAGACAAAATGCTATTATTATCTGTAGGTCTCTGATTGAGCCTTAAAACCTCAAATAGAAAAGGACCAGAATGGAACAAAGAATGGGTCCAACATTGAAACATATGGTGACGTTTGAAAACTTTCTTCTGGGGCTTAACTTGCCAAATAAAGTGAGAAAGAAAAGTGATGGCTATTTAATGTCTCCGAGACAGGGATATTCTAAAGCAAATTACATTGACTTCTGATCTCAGTTTTCTAATTTGCTTTGATTTCTTTGTAAACTTGTCAGCTCAAAAGCCTAAAGAGGTTTCCATTGTAAGCAATTTAGCACATCAATTATGTCAGTGACATGCTTTGAAGGAAGACTTCTCTAGCGCTTTCTCTACATGCATCAAGGGACACTGAATTTAAATGTGGAAATTCTTTCAGATTGTCATTTCATGCTGTATAATGTTACAACCATGGGCTGAAGTCTCCAGAGAAAGCCATGTAATGGCTATCACTCCAGATCTGTTCATGATCTAGATTGCAAAATTCGATTAGGCCCACAGATGAATGAAATGATATTTTGTTTCCCGGATTTTTATTGGATCATGTATTTGATTTTGCAAGCATCCTGCTGCCGACCCCCGAGTCTCTCTCGTGCTCCTGCGTCGGGTTTACATGGGAGCAAACCTCCAAAGACAGCACGGGTTTACATGGGAGCAAACCTCCAAAGACAGCACGGGTTTACATGGGAGCAAACCTCCAAAGACAGCACGGGTTTACATGGGAGCAAACCTCCAAAGACAGCACGGGTTTACATGGGAGCAAACCTCCAAAGACAGCAGCTGCATCGCAGGTTCTTGATTCCTAAGAGTGTTTGACAAGAAACCAGCTCAAATTCAATTGGTCTGAACTCTATTGGCGGCTCTTCCTGCGATGACACTGTACACAGATGACGTCATCCGTGTCGACCTCCTTCTCACAGCAACCAACTCTGTTGACGGAAAAAGTAGGCTCATTTCCTTAACACACACACACACACACACACACACGCACGCACATGCGCGCACACACACACACACACACACACACACACACACACACACACACACACACACACACACACACACACACACACACACACACACACACACACTCCCATGTGCTGGTGCTGTTTTCTGGGGCACTCCTTGTTTACAGTGTCTCGCTGGTGACTTAGGGTGTTTCTGGCGCTGCTGCTGGGGCGAGGTGGGGGGGCCGAGTCGGTGGGGGGGGGGGGGGGGTCACACGGCTCAGCAGGCCTGTTAAGGCCTCACTGGGGCCCTCTGTGCTGGTGCAAGTGTTTTTCAGGAGCAGGGAGGGTCTGGAGGAGGCATGGAGGAAACGTGGGACAAAATTCCTTGTTGACATCAATCTCCTGGCGTTGGGGGGCCCGAGGAAGCCGGGGAGGAGGAGAGGGGAGGTCAGCCTGTTGATATAACACCTCAACAAAGCAGGTCTGTTTGGATGGCTGTGCCTAATGGACTGCATCCACCAGGGGCTCTTGTTTGAGAAAACGCTGCCAACAAGTGTCACTGTTTAGTGGGCAGAGGTGGAGGTGTGTGTTTTTGATTGTATTGAATATCAGTCATTATGTTATCTGAGGAAAAGATAAGACGGGGAGGAGTGAAGCAACTGGTGATACACCGCATGGAGAGAGGAAAAGTAATGGCTAGGGGTGAGTCGTAGAGAGGGAGAGAAAGAAGGAAGGAAGGGGAGAATAAAGGGGAGAGCAGGCTTACATGGAGACAGGGAGAGAATATAGAGTAGAAAAGAGATAAAGCAAAACTAATGGGGGGGGGGGGGGGCAGTGGCTGCAATATCTAACCTTGAGAACCGTGACGACAACTCCCCTCCAAAATTGAACACAGAAGCAATGAAACATTGGTCAAAGCCCCCCGATGGACTGCACAGGAAAAGCACCCCCATGCTCTCTCTCTCTCTCTCTCTCTCTCTCACTCACTCACTCACTCACTCTCACTCTTTCACTCACACACACGCACGCACCACAAGTCAGTCCAGTCCTCAACAGTCCCTTTATGCTTCGGTCCATTGTGAAGAAAACAATGCCTGGTATGAATTGGAGCACATGTGTTTTCAGTGTAGCAAAGTTGAAACTGATGTTGCTTATGCATTGTGACAAAGTTACATCGTACAGACAAGCAACCGCTCAAACGCATGACACACCTCAGGTATGAGAAATGCTCTCGCTGTAGCGGCGAAATGAATCAAGGGAACGAGAGTGCGTCACGGCAGCGTTAATTGTGGCCAAAAAGTGACAAAATGTTTAGACGACGTTCCAACTTGCTGAATGCAAGCAGATGAGACGGATTGGCTTTACAGTCAGCGACAATGACAGATTTTCACCTCTTCACCGCCACCATGCAAACATACAGTATCATTAATCATTTAGTATATTTTGACAGAAACAGACTCGCACATGCAGACACATTGATCCAAGCAATGTTTGTGTCAGTTGTGCCATGTTTTCTGCCTGGAGCAGATCCTGGAAGACACCCTGGAACAAATATTCCTGACAAAGGAATATTTCTCCTTGTCCGTTGTTGACCGCTGTTGACACAATCATAAGCCCGGCCGAGAACATCTCCTCATTTGTTGTCAGGGTGGGGATAAACATGCCTTCTTACCTACAGCGGGTCAAGAGACAAGCCTCAGGTTGAGCTCTGATGTAAACCACTGCGCTCCGCTCGCCCACAACCTTTTCCAGAGCACAAGAGTTCCACTATAAATGATCATCATGCATATTTCTATCCCACATCACGCCTGGATGTCTTTACTACAGCTTCACAGAATAATTTGAGTGACTTCTGCATCGCGTCATGGAGCATAGCCTGATATTCAGACTGAATGGCCATCTCGTTCCCACTCCATCATTCAGTCAGACATTTTCTGTGTGTGCGTGTGTGGCACCAGTAGGACTGACATATCCATCCACATCTGATGTCATTTTCAATTACACTGATGCTGGCCATATTTATTCATGTATTAATTAATTACCATAATTAATTGTTTGCATGTTTGTTTTTTAGCGGGGGGTTCCTATCTGTAGGGAAACCCCAGGGGAGCACGGGGAGAACATGCAAACACACAGAAAGGCCCTTTTGACGAGCCCACCTGGGCCATAGGCACTGAGGGCATGGCAATGGGTACACACCCTCAGCGCCCACAGCGTCCCAGGCGGGAATCGAACCCAGGACCTTCTTGCTGTGAGGCGGCAGCTGGCCATATTTACCTCTGCCATTTTATGCCTCCACCGGCAAGAGCCGTGGGCGGAGGCATTATGTTTTCGGATTCTCCGTCCGTCTGTACGTACGTACTGTACATGTATTTGTCCGTCCCATGCTCATTAACGTAGTAGGAATGCCTTCTTCAGAATTTGGCTCAAACTTCCCTTGGACTTGAGGATGAACTGATTAAATTTTGGTGGTCAAAGTTCAAGGTCACTGCGACCACACGTCCGCCCGTTCCATGCTCGTTAACGCGATATCTGAGGAACCCCTAGAGGGAATTTCTTCAAATTTGGCTCAAACATCCACTTCAACTCTAGGATGAACTGCTTAGATTTTTGTGGTCAAAGTTCAAGTTCACTGTGACCTTGAGATTTGGGGGTCAAAGTGTGGTTAGGGCTAGTGTCTAGGGGGTTGTGGGTGGTGGCAGGGGATGTGGTGAGGGAAGGGGCGGGGCTAGGGCAAATGGGCCATAGCTAGGGATAGGAAGGTCGTAGAGAGTCGGGGTTCGAGGGGTGGGTAGGGGAGTGGTTAGGGGTAGGACCATTTTCCATGTGGCGCTGTGGGCTTCAAGATATATATTTTTTATGAGTCTGGGCAGACATGGACGTAGACTGCAACTTGATTTGTTGTCAGAGGCATACAACCGTGAGGCTGTTATTTCTAGTTTTTGACAAAAATATTGTCTTTGCAAAGACAATGTTGGTTAAGGAATGATTTTCTTTCCAACAAATATTATTCTGCTCTCCGATCGAGAAAACGTTGAATAAACACGTCACTCTGAACCGCTCGACCAGATCTGAAGAGTTTGGCGGGTCACCATTCAAAAGTCTGGAACCAGGCTCCATGGAGCACAGAGTGCAAATCAAACTCTCAGTACTGATGTCACCAGCTGTCACTTGTGGCCATTGGCATTTGCTTAAAGTAAAGGGAATTTCATGCATTTTCCCCATTAGTTGAACACCTTAACAGTCAATTAATCGGTTAATCAACAACAGCGCAGCTTGTAATTGTGCTTCTAGGCGACAGCCTGGTTCTCATTGTTGTTCAGTAGGTCATGAAATTCATCACAGTCCACCACGTTTATCTGCATCATGTCCTTTTCCACCATGAAGCAAATCCTCTTGAGTTGTCTCTGCTGCACGCACATCAACAGCTCCTTCTGAACAGTCAGATGTGAGCTACATTGACGATGCAGGCAACCGGAGCTATATTTGAGAATGGCGTCGCAAAATAGCCTACATATTAGTTCTTTAGTTCTTGTCTTGAAGTAATCTTGATGACTCGCTCGCTCTGGAAATGGGAACGTATCAAATCCACGGTGCCAGTTCAGCTCACCCCAAAGTGTGTGTGTGTGTGTGTGTGTGTGTCCGCTCGCTCCCACGCTGGACTTAACGCTACGTTTTGACCGCTTGGCTTCCTTGGCTCATCATCAGTTAAACATGTGAGTCCAGGTCATATGGTGACCTCTAGTTTGGGTGAAGTCATGCTACGTCCTCTGCTGGTATACAAGTTAATATAGCCTACAGTATGTGAGTTCCACCGCAGAAATGATGCATACTGTGTAGAACGCATTGTCGGTTAATCAGTTAATTACGTTTGTAATCGGTGAAGGTGTGCATCTACTGTATATTCTGTATTGTCACACTTACATACTGTGTGTGTGTGTGTGTGTGTGTGTGTGTGTGTGTGTGTGTGTGTGTGTGTGTGTGACAGAGTGTGTGTGTGAGAGAGAGAAGAGAAGGAAAGAGGATGATAGACAGTGAAAGAAAGCATTGCACATGTCCTGATCTCCCATCTGACGAGTGGTGAAGTGAGCACTGCACACATGAAGTCACTGTTGGCTGCTTGCCTCAGGTTTAACCCTTCAATGTACACGTTTGCATTCATTTTTTTCTTATTAGATGCATTTTCTACTTCATATTCATTCAGCATTCTTGAGCACATCCTTTGCTCTCCTCGCGGTGCATATTTGTTACAGTGAGTTAGTACAGTTCAAAGCATCAATCATGGCAATACATTCGTTTTGCCATATTTTTGCCATATTATTTTTTTAGCTTGACTCCTGTAAAGGGATCATTGGCTAAATCAAAAGCCGAATCAATATGTATTTTGATATTTGACTTGTGATCATTTTACAGTGTCGCAGAACAGTTGACTTTAGCTGGCGCTTGAATGGAGGCACGCATGCACTGACTAGTTTCTCCTGGGTCTGACATCCCTTCTGTCATTTTATTCCTCAGCCCTTTATTCTTTCAACTATTTTCCTCTATATTCCCTCTCTCTCTCTGTCTCTCGCTCTCTCTCTCTCTGTCTCTCTCTCTGTCTTCATTGTCAAACGCCCAATAAAAATATGCTGCATCCCCCCCCTCCCTAAAAATGTTGAACCCACTCCAGCACGTGAAAACCTATAACTCATTATAGGGCTTGTTCTGTGGAGGGAGCAACCTCTCTGAACCCACCCTGAGTGTTGAGTGGGTTCCTCCAAAGCCAGTTTCTGTTCTCCTGTGGTCCATAGGAATGTGGCTCATGCAATGATGGAAAAGCCAAGACCGACAAATTGTTCTTCCTATGTAAGAAGTCTCGTTTGACCAATGCCTCTGTGCCCCTTCTGGGAGCCGGCTACACACAATGGAAATCTGAGAGCATTTTCACAGCAAGGGGAATGAAATAGATCACTGTATGAGAGGTGTGATTTCAGTTTGTGGATCTCTTATTATTTCAGTCCAATAGTCAGTCCAATTTCAGGGGGGGGGGGGGGGGGGGGGGCTGCTATTGCAAAAATCCAAGATGGCAGAATATTCATTATTGTAGACTTGAATGCATCATTGACAGATCTGTAGGGCAAGATCAGCTGTATACATGTTCCAAGTCTCATAATTAATGGACCTGGTGTGGAGGTTTGAACTTTTAAACTTTATATCTTTACTCTAACATCCACCCTTGAGTACCAAAATTTATTTCCGAGACAATTTAGAATTTAGAAAATTTTGAATATATCTAATAATTGGCATATTATATGATAATGCATCACATAATTGGAAGAAGAAATGGTTATTGCATTGCATTTTATTATATTGTGGGACCATGAACATTAACTTTAATTACAATACATTGTTTTCCACCACACATGTGCAGTTATTTCTGAACTGCTACCAAGCTCATTGGTTGGGTTGGATTACTCTGACTGCACAGACCATAACGCACAGACCAAATCTGTATCTGATTTACTCCGCGCACATTTCTGGGATTCTCGCCCAATTAATGGAGATGTGGTCTTGAGTGATTGGTGGAGCTGTCAGTGACACCTACTGTATAGGTGAGGCCACCATCAGAGATTAAGGGGGTGGTTGGGTCATGGTGTTTGGGAAGCAATTGTTGCCCAGCGTTTTTGTCTCCATTATCAGGCTTGCAGAACTAAAGTGGGTGGAGTTGGGGGCTGGGCTTGGCTCTCTGTTTGATCATTGATCTCCATGACCCCATTTGAAGGGTCTTAATCTCTGTTGACCTGCTCAAGGATTGTTTCTTAGGCGGGGTGACGGGGGTGGATGTTGACTGGGAACTATCAAGAGAGTGAGGATGCTTCGAGGAAGTGATGGTGGTGGTGTGTGGGGGGGTATTCCACTTGAATGAGCTTGAGGTGTGCATGTGTGTGCGTGTGTGTGTGTGTGTGTGTGTGTGTGTGTGCGTGTGTGTGTGTGTGTGCGTGAGCAAGTGCACATATGCATAGATGCTAGTGCTTTCAGAGGGGAAACTGAGTCCACTTGAGATATGGAACTTGGTAAAAGCTGCTTTCCCTATTCACCTTATGTTCAGACGCGGGGGTGGGCCAAATTCTTCCGAGTCGTGTTAACACTTCCGGCGGTCACAGCGCCAAATATGAAAGAACATCATGAAGAAGAAAGTTGTTTTTGTAGCGGACAGTGCAGGGGGTAAAATAAAGTTGCCTACTACTTTGAGCTCGGTACACAGCAAGCAAGCGAGTGTCCACTGTTAGCCAGGTCAGATAACGTTATCGTCGACAATGACGAGCACTTTCTTGTAAAACATACCTGGACTCCAACAGAGAAAGCTTCAGATAGTTTTCTCTCCTCCGAGCACTCGAGCCACTTACGTCTATAAGACCCGCAGACGTTAACGTAATTCCCTGGAATGCGAGACTTAACGAGCCAGTTACATGGCGTTGCATTCTTAGACATTGCCGTTTGCTTTTATTTGGTATGTTACATACAATTGGCTAAATTATTAGTTAATTCAGAGTTAGATGATATTGGAGCAGCCAGCCATTTTATTTTATTTATCTTTAGCCGGAAGTCGTCACACGACCACACAACCGGGTCAAATGGGCGTGGCTACATAAGGTGAATAAGAGTGCCAAAGGCACACCCTCTTCCATGTTCAGCATATGACCCAAGGGATTTCATCCACCATTCATTTATCCATCTACATTTCATAAAATGATTATAAAAAATGTTACTTGGTCAAACCAAGCGATTCAGGTATATTCAGAATCAGGAGAGACCATATAACATTTCACTCTGACCAAAAATAAAACGGATTAAAACTTTTTTTTAATAATTTTTGGCCCAAGTGAAATCTTATTTATTGTCTCTCCTGTTTCTAAATACAGCTGAATCACTTGGTTTGACCAAGTAAAACTATTTTTATAAGCATTTTACTAAATGTAGATGGAAAAATGAATGGCGGATCGAATCCCTTGGTTCGTACAGTATGCTGAACGCGGAAGAGGGTGTGACTGACACTCTATTCTGACTTCCTAACCACAGATACACACACACACACCTTGTAAATTTCCACATGCAAGTTTACATAGCCAGCTCACCCACGCTCCAAGGAGTTGCAGACATAGTTTTGTCTAGCACAGCACACAAGACTCAATTGAACAAAACAATTCCAATACCTGTATGGAGTTTCTGTTGTGCAATTCCTGCAACATTATAATCCGCTCCAAAGTCGATTGTTTAGACAAATAAGCGCTCATGAATTGCCTGCTAAGTAATAAAGACACAATAAACGTCAGTGAAGATGTTGGTATCCACCTGGCCTAGTGAGAGGTGAATTGTTATCTTAAGCCCACTGTCTGAACATGCAGCCTTTTTCTGAAAATGTTCTTCCATCATGAAAATGTCTGACTCTATCCTCAAAGAAGATTTAAGGCTAACTTCTCTCCAGCTCCAACTCTCCATGACAATAAGAGGATAATGTTGTCTCTGTCTTCAAGGCTCACACAGAATGTTGTGACAAGCAGACTGCAGCCTTTCACCAACATCTGCACCAAGACTGAACTGCTCCACAAGACACACAGACTGCAGCCTTTCACCAACATCTGCACCAAGACTGAACTGCTCCACAAAACACGCAGACTGCAGCCTTTCACCAACATCTGCACCAAGACTGAACTGCTCCACAAAACACGCAGACTGCAGCCTTTCACCAACATCTGCACCAAGACTGAACTGCTCCACAAGACACACAGACTGCAGCCTTTCACCAACATCTGCACCAAGACTGAGCTGCTCCACAAGACAAGCAGACTGCAGCCTTTCACCCACATCTGCACCAAGACTGAGCTGCTCCACAAAACACGCAGACTGCAGCCTTTCACCCACATCTGCACCAAGACTGAGCTGCTCCACAAAACACACAGACTGCAGCCTTTCACCCACATCTGCACCAAGACTGAACTGCTCCACAAAACACACAGACTGCAGCCTTTCACCCACATCTGCACCAAGACTGAACTGCTCCACAAGACACACAGACTGCAGCCTTTCACCCACATCTGCACCAAGACTGAGCTGCTCCACAAAACACGCAGACTGCAGCCTTTCACCAACATCTGCACCAAGACTGAGCTGCTCCATACACTCAACTAAACCATTGACTGTCCCACGCAATCATGCTCATGTGCTTCATGTTTATTGACAATGGCCTGCCTAGAATATTGCTTGAAAAAGTTATGAGTTCATATGTTTTGACTCCTGCTGCCCCTGTTTGCAAGTACCCTTGCAGATGGCCTCGCCCCTCCATCGCTACGTGGGCTCAAAAGTCACTCATCCCAGTTGCAACTCTTCTCGTCCCTGGTGCCACAATGGTGGAACGAGCTCCTTATGTCAGGATGGCTGAATCACTGCCCATCTTTCAGCGGAGCCTAAAAACACACCTTTTCAGGCTATACCCGGATCCTTCTTGAACTAAAAACACACCTTTTCAGGCTATACCCGGATCCTTCTTGAACTAAAAACACACCTTTTCAGGCTATACCCGCATCCTTCTTGAACTAAAAACACACCTATTCAGGCTATACCCGCATCCTTCTTGAACTAAAAACACACCTTTTCAGGCTATACCCGGATCCTTCTTGAACTAAAAACACACCTTTTCAGGCTATACCCGGATCCTTCTTGAACTAAAAACACACCTTTTCAGGCTATACCCGCATCCTTCTTGAACTAAAAACACACCTTTTCAGGCTATACCCGCATCCTTCTTGAACTAAAAACACACCTATTCAGGCTATACCCGGATCCTTCTTGAACTAAAAACACACCTTTTCAGGCTATACCCGCATCCTTCTTGAACTAAAAACACACCTATTCAGGCTATACCCGCATCCTTCTTGAACTAAAAACACACCTATTCAGGCTATACCCGGATCCTTCTTGAACTAAAAACACACCTTTTCAGGCTATACCCGCATCCTTCTTGAACTAAAAACACACCTATTCAGGCTATACCCGGATCCTTCTTGAACTAAAAACACACCTATTCAGGCTATACCCGGATCCTTCTTGAACTAAAAACACACCTTTTCAGGCTATACCCGGATCCTTCTTGAACTAAAAACACACCTATTCAGGCTATACCCGGATCCTTCTTGAACTAAAAACACACCTATTCAGGCTATACCCGCATCCTTCTTGAACTAAAAACACACCTTTTCAGGCTATACCCGGATCCTTCTTGAACTAAAAACACACCTTTTCAGGCTATACCCGCATCCTTCTTGAACTAAAAACACACCTTTTCAGGCTATACCCGCATCCTTCTTGAACTAACCATCCTCCTAATCCTACTGTACTTCTTCTTCGAAAAAACCAACTATACTTATTCCTTCTTAAACTACTTTAGCTGACATAGACTGTGTTGCACACTTGATGTCACTACTGTTGACAAAATGTGCTATTGTAAGTTGCTTTGGATAAAAGTGGACACACGTGCACAGCGGCCAGTACACACACGCATGCTTTGGAGGCACTGTGAAATTTGTCCTCCGCATTATGATATTTGACCCATCCTGGCTCGTCCTCCTCCATGGTTCAGGCCAGGAGCGGTGGGCAGCTGCAATGAAGCCCCCGGCGACCAACTTCTTCCAACCGTCACTGGTCAGATGATGATCTTCTGCATGTTTTTAATGTGGGGTTATATATGGAGGAACCCCAGGGAGCACGGGGAGAACATGCAAACTCCACACAGAAAGGCCCTTTCGACGAGATAGCCCACCCGGGCACTAGGCACTGAGGACATTGGAGGAACACACCCTCAGCGCCCACAACGTCCCAGGCGGGAATCGAACCCAGGACCTTCTAGCTGTGAGGCGACATCGCCTCCACTGTGCCACCGTGCCATGAGCAAATGGTATCTAATTTCAACAGTCGCAAGCCTCTCAAAATACAGCTTTTGTCCAATAATTGGATAGGCTACGTACTGGGTATTTTTTCAGGAGGATGATGATGGTGATGATGATTATGATACAAACTTTCAAACTGACAGTTGTCGATGTAAAATGAAGACAGATTCAGCAACTGCACGGCTGATTTCTCACCTCAAAAAAGCCTCATGAACAGGCAGTTGGTCTCGGCAGAGGTCTATGCTTTCTGAGTGCCCTTCTAGTCTTGAATGTTTGTTGGCCAGCAGGACATCTTGTTTATATCCAGTATGCCACTAAAACACTGAGTCAATCCTTTGAAGTGCAGCTTGGTGGCGGCTGAGGAGAATCATCATTCTCAGCTATGACTATTAGGAAGTGGGGATCAAGAGCAATTATGGTGCATTTTGAACAAACCTCTTTCCTCCACCAGACGTTGGATGAGGTCACTGTTTGTGAGTTGTTTTTCTAAGCAGCCTTCTTGGTTCAAATCAGTTGGACAGATTCATATTTAAAGCACCCAGGGGGCGGCGCCACTGATTGATTCAGGTGGTGCATTTGATTTCATACGGGGCAATAACTCAGACATTGTTGAAACTTATTTTGAAACCAGTTGCGTGCGTAAGGACTTCTGAGGAAAGATGGAGTTTGCGGCCTTCTTTATTTGATTTGACATAAATCACACTTTGTTTTCTGTAATACAGTTTTTTTACCAATGCAATTAACAAACTGATGATAAGCTGTTTTGCTCTTTATTCTGAGGCTTTCATGTGGATTGCAAACCAGTTGTTGTTTTTTTGTGAGCGCACGAAACACCATGGCAGGAAGGGAGGAACGCAGTAAGGAGAGATGGGGAATGTTTTCATTTGAGTGTCTTTGGTATTCAGGCCGGATAATTAAGTCGCTCTTTTAACCTGTCTCCTCTTCAAGACCTCCAGATGCGCCTGAGTGTTGTCAGACAAGGTGTGTCGCTCCAACACGCCCATCCGCGAGCAGCTGTGCGGTTGTGCGCATTTCGACATGCACGCGCACACTCGTGGAAATCAAACCGTTGTGTTTCACATCAACAAACCTGTCCAACCAGGGTCGTTCTCCCTATTTCTGACACACGCACACACACACACACAGGATGGTGTTAATATGCGGTCAATTCACTGCTCACCCCCAGGAATACAGCTGCTCACCAACTCCACCACACGTAGACACACACTGTGGTCTCCCTCTCCTTTACTATCCTCAGCTGGAAGGGTTTAAAAAAGCGAGCTTACACAAGGGCCCTGGGAAGGAAACCATAAAGAATGGATTTGATGCGAAGAGGAAAACCACAGTGTCGGGTGAATTGTGATAATGACAGACGGAACACTTCCTGGTTTCTTGTTTGGAGGGGAGATACCGATCTCAAGCAGTGTTACCTAAGATACTCAATCTCGCCAGCCGCAGAGATCGCGCCGACGGAGTCAAGGAAAAGCGAGAGGGCCAAGGAAACACAAAGCTGCAAAGGAGAGAGGTATTGTGGCAGAACGTCAATGGCCCAGACCTCCCCTCCTGCTTATCTGCCTGCCCATCGTCTGGGGCCTTTTTTTTTTTATTATCAGCACACCAATTGTATCCAGGCCAGGGGTTGTGTTCTGCCTGTGTTTTCATACGCAGCTCTATTTGGAACTGAAGGCATGCTAGAACACAGCCTTATCAAGCTCTCGCATCGCTGATGAGGAAATGATGGACAGTTCCAGCCCTTTTTTATACACTCTAATCATATTAACACGTCTCAGGGGAAACAATGAGGAGGCTTGTTTGCTCTGTGGAGAAGAATTAGACCTTCCAGGCAGCAATGCTCACCCAACATATCGGGGTGATATTTCCCCGCGTCTGAACATCTACCTCTCCGATTACCCCCCCCCTCCCCCCACCCATCTCAATATTTTGGGGGTGCCCTCCCTTCCCGGCTCATACAGACACACTCACATTGACGTGATGATGCTGTGTGTACTCTGCCCGCAGCCTCTCTGTCTTTTGGCGTCTGCATTCCTTCATGGCACAACCACCTCCAGATGTTCCGCTCTCATACTGTACCCACGTCCCACTTTCTCTCAGAACACAGGGAAGCCATGCGCCGCTCGGATTTCCCCCCATAAAGCCACTTTATTTGGCAATGTTTTTCATGTCTTCAAAAGACGTTGACATGGGAGCCCCCAACTGAACATTCTGGATAAAACATTAAGGGAACCAGGCCTCACAAACATCTCTTCCTACCTTTTAAAAGCCGCATGACAGCTAAAGATATAGGATGGCGTACTTTTATCCAAACCGAGAGACGAACTTGACACGTCTCTCATATGACCAACACTTCTTCAGGCTTTTTGGCTGTCGTACTTCACAGACACACATGTCATCATATAATAGCTGTGATGACTGCCGAGATTTTTTTTTCACGAGACCACCCTCCGTGTGGCTCGCATTATATATTTCACAATCCACGTCATGTGTCTTGCATCTTATTTTGTTCTAAATCGCCCACTCTGGAGTCTGAAATGAACCAATACTCAGATCAGAGAAGGAACACTCCATCCACTGCAATGCTGTGCACTTTCTCATCTTCCTTGAGTCATCACCAAACCAAAACATTTTTCACGTGTTTCTCAGTCATTGTGGCCTCTCTACTGTAGGTGTGTGTGTGTGTGTGTGTGTGTGTGTGTGTGTGTGTGTGTGTGCACGAGCGTGTGTGTGTGTGTGTGTGTGTGTGTGTGCGTGTGCACGAGCGTGTGTGTGTGCACGAGCGTGCGTGCGCGTTTTATTCGGCAGCCCCATCTTAGTTTTCCTCTCTCTCCTGCAGCCAACCCACCCCCTGCCATGGCAGACATGACTGATCTGCGGGCCTGTCAGGTACCATCAGCACAAAGCTGGTGCCATGTGACGCCCCTGGCGGCTTGCCAAAAGCTAATTGACCCTGAGCTGTGCTAATTGGCGAGCGCCAATCCTGTAACGAGGCTTTGAGGGGCGACCCACCGACACAGATGAAAGCGCTCAGATTTGCCTTGTGTCAAGGTCTTGCGGGTAATCGGCGCGTCCGCTGACCTGTAGGCCTGGAGGGCAGGACCACAGCGCTGTGGCCACTCTGTCTGTGGAGAGGGAAGAGGCAGGGGTGACGTGAGCTGGAGGACCCACACATTGGGTGATCCGCAGACATCCATGTCTGAGGATCAAAAGTCACCTTATTATTACAACTTGTATCTGAAACGGACTCTTTCTCCTCAAATCCTGTCATTGGTGTGAGCACTGAGCAGCACTATGATTTTATTTCTACATGAAAATGTCAAGTGGATCCCTGTTTTCCAGTTTGTACGTAATTTCCACATTTGTTGGTTATTCTGTGACTTTTTTTTAAACCTCAGAACGCATTTACATGTACAGCACGCACACAGATTTTTAATCTTAAACAGAAGTGACCATAGACCACTCTCTTAAGAAGTTCCTATGCTTTAGCCTGTGGTAAACAGTGAAGTAGATATAATCCAGTCCCAGGATTGATAGATGAGCCCCAGAAACCAGACAGAAACTCTCCCATCGGCTTTATCTGCTCACCGGGTCATTTTACTTTTGCAGCTTTAGCTGTCTGATAGCCTTAGCTCGAGGGGGGGGGGGGGAGTGCGAGTCTGTTTGGTGTTGGCTGTCTCTACGATGGAGAATCGGTTTAAAAAAACCAATGAACATATGCCTCTGTTTGTTCCTTCATCTGTTTGTCAGTTGTCTCAAGCTCATTCCCAAAGCATTGCATCCTATTTTCACATGGTCAATTAGCATGCAGTCTGGGTTACATCTTTTCACTGAGACGAGAGACCTCACAGATCCCTGCGCATGATTGAGTTTTTGTTTTTGATAACTGTCTTCAAGGAGAAGACCGACGCCAGCCTGATGGAAGACATTCAGTTGGCCATCAAGAAACATAGACAAGAGATTGAAACAGTTTAACAAATTGAGAGACACACTTGACAGTCAGATGGGTCAAGTCAGACATGCAGCCCACAACCATGAAGATGATCAAGAAGATAATAAGGATGTATTTTCAAATTAAAGGTTTGTCAAATAAATGATTTGACTGCAGAGCTTTATTCAAGACCTATGCAACATGGGAGTTCAGCTAAGTCCTAATTTGTCATTTCACTCTCACACATTTTAGGAAATGGAGCTGTCGACACTGCACACAAACTAATCATGTTCCCTTCAGCCAAATATACACACACATTGGAAGTCATCTGAATCCTTTTGAGTTTATGGGAAGACAAATATTCAGCTGGTTACCAGCCGCGACAGCGATGGCTGGTATTGTTTTCACCTGAATTCAAATGTGGGCCAGGGGCGTAAAGTGGGGGGGGGAATGTGGGGGGGCTGGCCCCTTGCTCAGATCACACCCATTTTCACTAGACGCCTGTAAAGTTTTGTGACTGCATCTTGCATGTTTTGACGTTATCGTGCCAACAAAATCTGTCCACAGGCATATACACACCTGGCAAAGTCTAAATGGCTTCTGTGGGGCGTCTGGGTAGTGTAGAGGTAAAAGAACTCACCTACCACCGTGGAGACCCACGTTCAATTCCCAGCAGTGCTACTTCCGGCTTGGTCAGACACAATTGGCCGTGTCTGACACAGACTCACAAGTTACCAGCTGCACGCTGTCGCGGCTGCTAACAAGTTATTATTTTGATCGTAGGCCTTTAAGACCCAAATGCACTGGAGGACACGACTTTAAACCTGTCATTTGTTACCTTGTTTAACTCTATTATGGTTCACTGCAGGTGGACCATTTGAAGCATCAACACCAAGGCATTGGCATTTATTTACATTTTGCAACAGCAAAGGCTAATCTAATTAAATATTTTGTCATTAAATCTTATGTATAGAATAATATGCCCATATTTCCAGAGAAATCAGCTTGTTTACTGTTGCAGTATCGACAAAGCCTCCAATTTACCTTCATAACACAAATGAGTCATGGCTGTCTTGGTTCTTGCTTTAGGAGAAAGTTGTTCACATTCTCATCTTACCTCAAAGGAACAAAAAAATATGACTTTCTTTACACTCCATTGGTCATGGTTTCTTCAACCTCACTGATTAAGTGTCACTCAAGCCTTGCTTCTTAAACCAATCCTGTTTTCTTGACATATCTTATGATTTGGCTGTATTATTTGTGGATGAAGAGTTTGCTTTCACTGCTATGCGGACGATGCACAGTTTTATTGCACAGTTTTATCCCTGTTACACCAAAACATTTCAGGCAGTTTGAGTTGGTGCGTTTAGTTGACTGTTACGCTCATGGCAAAGGCTCAATGTCCCCCCCAAAATCCCCTCAATTAAATGTGTTTTTGAAATGCATTTCTAGGCAAATTTGGCTGTTTGTTCATACGTTTAAGTCCATACTTAAAGTCTGTAACTAAGAGCTCAGGGGTTTTCTTTGACTCATGTTAACATACAGTAACATACTAAAAACCTGGTTCAAACATGCTTTTAAACAACGTAAGAACATTACAAATATTAGACCACTTTTGTCTTTCAACAAAACTGAGAGAAATACATGTTTTTATATAATCTCAGTCGACTGTAATGCTCTGTTCTCCTGTCTCTCTCAGCTGACAAGCTGTGGCACGGCTCCAGATTGAGCAGAATTCTGCTTCCAGGCTATAGACGACAGCTAAATAGATGTCATGGGATCATATTACCCCTATTTCAGCTTATCTATACTGCTCGTCTTCATTTGAAAATATACTTTAATGTTTAACTGGTTATTTTTAAGGCTCAGCAGCTTGATCTACGTAGCTCCTAGCTACACCTCAGATCTTTCAACTCCCTCTGAGCCAGAGCCACACCCCCGAGACCAAGACCTAAGACTAAGACCCACAAGTCTTAGCAGGACCTTAAAAATCTAGTCTGAAGACTAAAGGTCCTTAGACACCGAGAGCGTTATTTTCGTGCAATTAATTCACACGTCAATAATATTTTTCGAACCGATATCAGTCAATGCAACCGTGCATACCAATGGAGACGTTTTTGCTGAGCGTTATTGCGGTGTTTATTTTTTTCGGGCCAAGGTCGATTTTTCAGAAATGGTCTTCCGTCGTGTACACAACTTTTGCTGTGATTGACAGGTGGGTAAAAAATCTGCATCGCAATTTCGTGCTGTACCTTTGCATCGCTCTTGGTGTGTAACAGCCTTAAAGGTGACCGAACTGTTGCTCTGGACCAGTCTGCATGAGGATTGTAGGCTGTCAAAATGAGTGTAATCTTTTAAATCACAAAATGTTATTATCATCATCATCATCATCGTCATCATCTGCAGCTCTAGAATCGACTGCACAAGATGAACATTTAGAATTTTGTTTTAGGGTGGATTCTCCCTTTAACGATTTTATTGTTGCCATTTTACATTGGCTGTGTGGCTATCTGCTAAGGTTTGACAGCTCATTACAGATCAGGTGTACGCATGTGTTCCCCTGTTAGCTCGCACCCAATCGTTGCCAGACCCATAAAAGAGAGCATGCACTAATCATACCTGTTTCATAGTCTAGCCACAATATAATATATATTATATTATATTATATTATATTATATTATATTATATTATATATTATATATTATATATTATTATATTATATACATTACATTACATTATATTATATATTATAATGCCTAACATACGAAGGGTCAGTGGTTGTAAGACTCAAAGCTCGGGCGAAGTCCCACTGATTTCAGGTGAGCTGCTAAATTTTCGACCTGCCAGGCAAAGTGACTGGCATTCGGCTTTATATTTAGCGGGGCTTGGCATGCACACACACACACACACACACACACACACACACACACACACACACACACACACACACACACACACACACACACACACACACACACACACACACACACACGTTTACCTCCTCAGCCCCACAGATATTCAGGGAAGGATTAGCCTTGACTTTCCTGATAGGGGGCGGGGCACCCCGGGACCCAAATAGTTGGCACTTGCATGGAATTGGGATGACTCACATTGAATGACTCTGGATGTTGCTCGTGGTGTCGGGGTTATGGATGACTCGTCCATAACCTCTTTCCAGCCTGACCTGTTGCCAGTCATTGTAGCATTCTGCTCCTAACAGGGTGCTTTGCTAATCTAGCCCATTCATTTAGACAATTCTGGAACCCAATACAAAGTGTTAATACTAGGGCTGTCAAACGATGAATTTTCTCAATCTTGATTAATATCTGAAATTCAATAGATAATCACAATTAATCGCATTTCTAATCACATTTACAATTCCATTATTTTGCATTTCAAAACAGTTTGAAGTCCAAAATTAACAATTAACAATGTAAAGCAATTCTTACCCTTGATTGGGAATTAAATGAACACAAAGAAAAAAATAGCTTTATGATCATTTTTATGTAATTTTTTTCAAGTAAAAAGAAGTGCAATCGACACAGTTAATACAATATCTACTTCAAAAACACATACAAATATTCACAGAATAAGCGCTATCTTACTATATTCCTGCTAACATTGTTATAGACAGGAGTACAGTATGCACATTAACGCTAACAGCCCTAGTTAATCTACTGTAAGTTACGATGTCTTTCACAACTTACCCAGAGGGGGTTGCAATCCTTAATAAGCACATTTAGGTTTACTGTACTTGATTGAAAACGTGTTATATTTTATCAAATAAAAAAAAACTCAACTGTCAGTGAGGTCATGTTTTTCATTAAGGTTTTATAAGGTTTAATTAAATGTTAACGCTAATATTGATTGAACAGTAATTTACTCATATCGCCTTTGTAGTGTAATCAAACGTGAAATACAATATTACCTAATTACAGCAGATTTTTTTCTGCATACCTGGGTTGAATAATGTCTGGCACCTGACAAGCCTCTGTACCTCGTATCCATTCATCCACTTGATGCAGTCATTAGTCTGTTACTCAGCACTAAAATGAGCTACTCCCCAAAAAAGTCAGAAGGCGCTGTTTATCTATTAGAAGGTAACAAAGCAGAAGACTCAACAATCAATCAAGAGCATTGGGGATTTGGTTGCCACAACTTTGCACCGGGTGACAGATCAAACGCACCTCCCCCGGAGAATCTGTTACACCTGTGACAGCTCATGTTGAAGGGGTTAAATGGTGTGTGCCAGAAATCAAATGAATGCACAGAATACTTGGCAAGTGGCTCTTCCCCAGTGCGATGCAGCTACATGAACATGTAAACTGTCTGAGTTTTGCAGACATGGCCGCAGGGCAGAGGGAATTACACTGTCACACGGAGGATATGGAGCTGCCGTGATATCCTCTTGGCACATAGTTGAAGACCATCCAGGTGGAAATTGGTACGCTCTGCCAAGTGGGAGGTGGGGAGAGTGAGGTAGGGGGAGGCGCTCATCTCCATCAGAAAGCATGGCCTTTCATGTAAACAGTGTATGGCTTTACCTGTTGTAGTTGTTGAGGGAAGAGGTCGTTTGTGATTTTGGGTATGGAAGCAAGCAGATGTTCAGGCCTGTGTGTTACTGTGTGCATTAGTTTTTGCACACCTGTACATTTTTATGAGTGGGATCATATGGAAGTTGTGAGCGCATCTGTCAGTATTGTAATTTTGCCACATATACTGTATGCATCCATGTGAATTAATTTGTATGCGTTTGTTCATTTCTACTTGTCATTAAGAATAGTTAGCATTTTGGGGCCGTCAGGTAGTGTAGAGGTAAAAGCAGACTTTCCTACAGACACAGGGGGGAACTGGGGGGAATAGCTTGATCCTCCCATGCTCTACAATCCTACCAGTGAAACTCCTCGCTATCACCACACAAATTCCTAGTATGTGAAAACATACCTTGGCAAATAAAAAGAATTCTGATTCTGATTCTGAGAAGAAGCGGCTGGCAACTGCACATGTATTGGAGGAAGCATTTGCTAGTCTACTAGTAGCTCTCCCCAGATCAGCAGAGGGGGTGGCAACGACCGGGACAGCAGGGAGGGATTGGGCAAGTACAATTGGGGAGAAAATGGGAGAAAAATCCATAAAGAAAAATTTGGGGGGGAGTGGGGGGGGGGGGGGGAGCATTTTGGGGAGAAGGATCCTCTGGTCGCATCAGTGCACATAGATCTTAAAGATTTCTGAAGAGGCGCATAGACCTGTTGATGGCACTGTGTGTGGTATTGTTTTTGTTGTTGTTTTTCTTAGAAATCCATTCAGTCACAGTCATCCTCTGTTTTTCAGAGAATGTTTACTGTGGTCAGAAATATACTCAGTGGTATTTTAGCTTTGTTTGTGGTCCAATAACTCAGTGCTGCATAACTCCTCCTCTTGTTTTCTCTGTCACGCAGACTCTTCCATAATGACTACTTCATAAGCACGGCTCATGTGGAAATGCTCAGGTTAGACTCATTAGTCGAACCTGTCATTAGTCAGTCACACCGGTAAAGAGATAATCAAAATACTGTTTCTCTCAATCAATCAGGCATTTGACCATATGTACGTAATTCAAATACCTCTTCAGGATACTGCGTTATGTAATATGTGGTACAAACAATGCTAAGTGGATAAGACAACAATGGGGGAAAAAGCAGTAAAGTACAGTGACACATAGGTGCACTGCTAACATTCGAGCCATGCAAAGTAACATGATGTAACCGTAAACTTGGAGGTCTGCATTTGAAAAAGGCTGCTGGGATAGTTTTTGTGACAGTTTTGGCCTGAGAGTTTCTAATGAAAGAACCACAAGCTATTCTTCATACAGCCTTAACAGATGGCCTGGTAGATTTGGCTAACCCCAACTGTCTGGCACAATTCAGACCTGACTCGTTCAATTTGAGTGACTGCGGTTCAGATTACATGTCTTCTGCGTTTAAGGTATAATTTGCTATTCTACCCAGTCAAAGGAAAAGCTTAACCAAGTATGTGCAAGTAGTATTTATTGAGTGTATAGATTAGACACAGGTCAAATAAAATAAACATGATTGACTAGATAAATAGTAAATTACTCATTGACACGCTCTCAGTAACATTTACAGTAACACATCTATCCACATTATTCCAGTAAGAGTGAATTATTTGTACAGTATTTTTTCTCAACCAAGTTATCAACCAAAGTCTCTTGCACACCTGAGAAGTCTTGTGGCAGGTGCGTAGGTGGAGTAGAATCACTTAGATAAATAGTGGACACCCGCACAATTTTCCAATGTTGAGCAAGTGAAGACAGTGTGCGGGTGTCCATTATTTTTCTCAACCAAGTTAAAAGGACCAATAAACATCAACAGTCGGCTGTAATAAGATAGGGGAATTAACTTTTGACTTCATGAAAACGGTTTGTTAATATTGACTCCGCAAAATGAAGACATGATATTGTACTCCCAACAAATAAAGTTATACAGTAGTACAACGTAATGAGCGCTATTAACACACACACACAAACACAACCCCCCCCCCCCCCCCCCCCCCCCCAAGAGCTCCAGTCCACCTCTGCCCCCATCTCCCCTCCCCCGACACCTCTCTGCATTCAGGAGAGAGATGTAACCAGGCTCTTTAAAAGGCAGAAGTCACAAAAGCCAGCCAGACCTGACTCTGTCTCACCCTCTGCCCTAAAGAACTGTACTGATCAGATGGCCCTGGTGTCCACTGACATCTTCAACAGCTCACTGGAGACATGCCATGTTCCAGCCTGGTGTCCACTGACATCTTCAACACCTCACAGGAGACATGCCATGTTCCAGCCTGCTTCAACACTTCAGCTATTATAGCTGTCAGGAAAAAGACAGGGCCCGTGGCACTAAAAGACCACAGAGCTGTTGCCTTGACCTCTGTGGTCATGAAGTCCTTCGGGCGCCTTGTACTGTCCTACCTAAAAATCCATCATGGACCCTCTCCTGGACCCCCTGCAGTTGGCCTACAGAGCCAACAGGTCTGTAGTAGATGATGCCATAAACATGGCCCTCCACTACATTCTTGTGCACCTGGACACTGCAGGAACCTACGCCAGGATCCTGTTTGTGGACTTTAGCTCGGCCTTCGAATACGATCATCCCGTCCCTGCTGCACGAGAAGCTCTATCTGCAGATGGTCCACAGACTGCCTGACTAAAGCCGTTTTCACACATGCGCTTTTTACCGCTAAATGACCGGAAAGCGGTCTAATGCCTTCATGTGTGAAAGTTGTTTTCCGGTATAAGCGCGACCCCGTCATCGCAGACTTTTCACCAGTTTCGAGCCAGTCAGAAGAGCGGTATGCCGCGATAAGGGACACAAGTGTGAAACGGGTCCAGTCATTTGCCGGTCCTTCTCTCATGGGCAAAGTGTACACACGTTGCTTAACGTTCACTTCCAGCGTGCATCATCTAATCATTCGCGCACATCAAAGCAAACTACTTCCACATTTCGCTTCGTGCATTTGCTTTCTCTACATACATACAAGCGTTGGGCGGCTTGCAAGCCGTTGCCATTCTCGCTGTGTGTCTGTCCTGTGTCGGGCTGCTGCAAAGTGCGGAGGACTGAAGGACTGGCCTCTCTCGAGCAGAGAGGGGAGGGGGAAAATCGGCTGTGTTTATTACGCTGGCTTGACGCTGCCTGGATACTACTCTGCACTGCAGCCCATGCGCGAATGTGAAGGATACAACATACTCTTAAATCAAACGAGTGTGATATTGTGTCACCATCGGAGTTTTGCCGACCCCCAAAATAAGCCCCCCCCGCCCCTCAACATACAGGCTATTTGACGACTATATTCACACATGCGGCGCTCAGGTGTGAAGGGAAATTCCGGGAAATGGCTGATATTGATTTACAGGTAATTTTCCTGTAGGCATGTGTGAAAACGGCTTAACAGGAAGCAGTACGTGAGGCTGGGGAAGCATGTCACTGATGGTTACTGATGGACTACTGATGGTCACTGATGGAGGAACGCAGACCCACCTTCCCCCGTCACCCTGGGTGACTCCCCAGTCAACACTGTGGAGTCCTTTCGCTTCCTGGGGTCCATCATCAGCCGGGACCTGAAATGGGAGCTGAACATCAGACCTCTCACCAAGAAGGCACAAGAGAGGATGTATTTACTGCGGCAGCTGAAGAAATTCAATGTGCTAAAAGTAACGATGGTGCTGTTCTACACCTGGGACGGCATGGTGGCTCAGTGGTTAACACTGTTGCCTCACAGCAAGAAGGTCCCGGGTTCGAACCCCGGTCCGTCCCAGGTCCTTTCTGTGTGGAGTTTGCATGTTCTCCCCGTGTCCGTGTGGGTTTTCTCCGGGTGCTCCGGTTTCCTCCCACCATCAAGAAAGACATGTATGTTAGGGTTAATACTCCTGTCAGTGCCCCCTGGCCAAGGTACTGGCAAAAAGAGCTGGAGTTGGTCCCCGGGCGCTGCACTGTGGCTGCCCACTGCTCCTAGTTCTAGGAAGGTTCCTAGTAGAGGATGGGTCAAATGCAGAGGATGAATTTCCCCAAGGGGATAAATAAAGGATAACTTAACTTAACTTAACTTAACCTCCACCGTCGAGTCCATCCTCACCTCCTCCATCACCATCTAGTATGTTGCTGCTGCCCTCAAGGACATCTCCAGACTTCAGCGCATCATCCGCTATCCTGAAAAAATGATCGGGTGCAGCCTGCCATCCTTCAGGAAGTGTACACCACCAGGAAAAAGGTCTTGGAAAATCATGGCCGACACCTCCGACTCAGGCCAAAAACTCTTTGAGGCACTCCCTTTTGGCAGGAGACTGAGGTCTGGCAGAACCAGAACCTCTCGTCACAAGGACAGTTTCTTCCCAACTGCCTCTTCAACCAGGCCCAAAAGCCCCCACGAATAAGGACCTTTTTTTCACCGGCTTGGTAACTGACTTGATCCCCCCCCCTGGTGCCCCCTGTGCACAGTCTGCTTGGTACCTGACTTGATCCTATCCGCCCCTCCATTGTATCACTTTAAGGTGTCACTTTAAAGGACTGCACTTGACATTTTTGTGATTGTTTTCTACAGTCTATAGCTTTATAGCTTTGTCTACTGTGTACTATTGATGTGACCGCTACACTGCATACTTGCAGTAAGACAAATCTGATTGCTTACTGTGGCTGTTAAAGTGAATCTTGAACACACACACACACACACACACACACACACACACACACACACACACACACACACACACACACTGTATATTAGGGCTGTGCCGATTCACTTATCTCCCGATTCGATACTATCACGATACTTGGGTGCCGATTCGATATATATTGCGATTCTTAAGTATTGCGATTCTACGATTATTGCGATTCGATATTACGATTTATTGCGATTTTTGTTTCTTTTTTTCTTTTCTTTTTTCAGTTTGTTTGCTTTTTACACTAGATTAGAACATGGGAAAAGTTGAATCATACACTAGAGACTGTATATTATATATCATGAGTAGGGCTGGGCGATATAGTTAAAAACAGGGGCGGACTGGGATCATAATTCAGGCCGGGCATTAGATACCAAGCAGGCCAGGCCGATATGGGCCGACGTTTGAAGCCCAAAGATGCACCCACTTTAACCCTGAAGTGTAATTATTACTTCAGACTAACTAATAAAGTAATAAAACCACTAGTAAACCAGTAGGCGGCGCCTGGCCTGCTGTTCAGTGAGTGGCCTGACTGCGGGCACAAAAAAAAAAAAAAAAAAAAATTTTTTTTTTTTTTTTTTTTTTTTTTTTTTGCTTTTGCGATTATCGATTCTGGAATAAAAGATCGATTCAAAAAATCGTGACATTAAAAATCGCGATACTTAGGTGAATCGATTTTTTCTCACACCCCTACTGTATATATTATCAGTTGAATTAAAATATGAGTCAGTATGAGTCAGTTATAAGATAATGAATGTAATAAAGGTGCTGTATTCCCTTTGGCAGATTGTTTCACAATTTAGGGCCCAAATGCTCCACCCTTTTTTCTTGACTTTGATCTAGACACTGGACATAAAAGTAGGACAAAGGACAGCACCGCTTTTATCTACGATATGGATATGATGCATGTTTGTCCATTCCCTCCCTATGCCAATGTAGGCCTAAGTAGAATAAAATGCTTTGGATCTTTTTTACTTTCAGCTTTTATTACACAGATGTGGCCTTGGCTGAAGAGCCCATGTTTAAAGAGGTGACCTGTGTCCAAGTCTTCATCTTTTGCATTTTAACCCCCCACCCCTGCCCCCCAAAACTCTCTTTCTCTCTCTCTCTCTCTCTCTCTCTCTCTCTCTCTCTCTCTCTCTCTCTCTCACTCACTCACTCATCCTCTCTCTCTCTCTCTCCCTCTCATCCTCTCTCACAAAAAAAGAAGGTCTGAACCAAACAGAATGCCTTTCTTCTCCCACCCGAGCCCAAGCTGTTAAGCAGCCATGGCCACCCTGTCTGCAGACACAGACAGGGTTTATGAAAAATGTCTACCAAAAATGGAGATGTGTTTGACAGGATTTGGAAGCCAGGTGTCTTGAGCACCACAAGCCTGCCTGGATATGATTAAAGCTGAGGCATTATCTCAAACATTCTTCAAGCAAGATACCATTCGTAAGGGGTGACTGAACCCTACTGCTGAACTCCTTACAATAGTAGTTAAAAGTGTAGTTTAGTTTGCATCACCCAGCTTTTTTACTGCCAAGAATTCGGAAATGTTCCTACATTTGGAAAGAATTCAGGTATTGGTCTAATGTGTTTTGTGTTGTTAATCCCCTTTCAACATGGGCCCCATTTACACCTGGTATTAAAATGTGATCTGTATCTGGATATGCTTTGTGGATTAACAATCTGACCATGACAGTAGGTGCGATCCTGTTCGCATTCTGTCTGCGATCGTATCTCAGTTTTCACACACATTATGCAAAGCAGATGGGTAGGTGGGGAGATGGCATTGTCAACAAATACAACATGGTGGGTGTAGTGCCATTGGAAATGATAATGTATACAGCCTGTATTTACTTTTCATTTTAGGTGAAAATAAGGGTTGTCTTTTACTTGTTTTTTTAGTTGATAGCAAACATCAGAACCATGACGTTTCTATTCCATAGACAGTACTTTCTCACCATCAAGGCCAAACTGGCAGGGGTGGCCAAACTATTGTCAACTAATGTCAACAATTACACTGTTCAGTAGTGTTGTATAGTTTTTTCATAGAAAATGAATTTTGGAACACACAAGGGTGTTCTGGTCTAAAAACACAGCTTTTCTTTCAGTGTAACTGGTTTGAAAACTGCCGTGTTTAATATTATTTGGCTCGCGGCGACTTTTTTTTCTGTATGTGGCCCACAACCAAAAAAGTTTGGCCACCCCTGCCAGATTTACATCTGGTGACTGCATTTACACCTTGCATTAACATGTTTTTTTCATTATCTAGATAAGATATCCAAATACAGGTCACATTCTAGTACCAGGTGTAAATCGGGACCTTGATATTATAAGGTCCTATCTGGGTTGAGTGCAGTTAAAAGTTACAGAGCATCAAAGTTTTGACATCCCAGCTGGCAAAACTGTTAAGTATTGTAATGAATCTTTACAGTTCCCCAAGACCTACACTCCCATGGTGCTTTGAATATACAATATGAAAATCTTTTTTTTTAGAAAGTTGATTTTTGACACAGATACAGACAGATAGAACCTTATAATTCTTCAGAGATGGGAAGTAACTAAGTACAAATACTTTGTTACTGTACTTAAGTAGGACTTTCAGGTATCTGTACTTTACTGAGTATTTATTTTTCTGACAACTTTTTCCTTTTACTCCCTACATTTTAACACAAATATCTGTACTTTCTACTCCTTACATTTTCAAAAGAGGTTAGTTACTTTAGTTATAATGCACAATAGACAAAAACGGTGTCTGTCTCTCTCTTGTCACACATCCAAAACAAGACACATGGCCGATGATGTCACAAATAAATCACGGATGATGTCACAGATGTCATCAGTGATGTCACTTGAGCAATTGCGTCAGTGATGTCGAGCATAGCAATGTCATCAGTGAGTGATGTCATCAATGAGAGTGCAGTGATGTCACTTGAGCAATAGACCCTTTTCACGGGGGCCATTTTGTGTCAAAAAGGCAGAATAAACACAGGTGCAAGCGAAACACTAATGAGGGTTTCCAAATTCCAATCATGGAAGTTGGAAGCCCTCATTAGTGTTTTGCTTGCACCTGCCTTTTCGACACAAAATTGCCCGCTGTGAGAAGGGTCTATTGTGATGTTATCAGTGAGTGATGTCTTCAGTCATGTCACTTGAACGATAGACATTTCCGTTTCTTATACCTTATCTTGTACTTTTGTATTTTGTGAGTGAGTGAGCAGAATTGTGTTCAACAACAGCCATTTTACGTGCGATCGGGCTGGATCTTTCAGGAAGTGTAAAGGTGACCTAACGGAGACAGATTTTTGAATGAGCTAATTTTATAAATGGGCAAAAATGGCAAATTAGTGGCCAAAATCAAAATGCCTCAACACAGGTTCAGTACCATGGAGAGCTCCAGAGTGGAGCAGCACACAGGTGCTCCAGAGTGGAGGGGCACACAGGTGAGCTGAGTTGTAACCAGTGCACTATGAAAACCCTCTGGGGGGAGAGAGAGGAGAGGCTGCATGCCAACTCTGTGAGCGAGATCTGACTAACAGTCACACAGAAACGGGTATTTCGCTAGTTACGGTAAATAAAGTTTGCAGAAAGTCCTCTTTTCAGGTGTGATAATAGTCTTGATTTTGGTGGTAAAAAAAAATCAAGTCCTATCATTTGTGGCCTTGAAACTTGCAAAGTTTTACACTGTTGTTTTAACATGCCCAGTAATATCTGAAGTCAGCCCTTCCAATATGATTAAATGAAGACCAAGTATCAACATACAAACAAAAGAGAAACACTAATGAAACTGTACAGTCTTGATGGCGCCGAAATAGTCCTGGCATCTTCTGCGACAGAGTTTCAGTAACCATTTCCGTACTTAACACGTTCACTGCCAATGACGAGTTGACTCGTGAAAAAAAATCCAACTGTTGACTGCCAATGACGAGTTGACTCGTCAAAAAAAAAAAAAAAAAAAAAAATTGACGGTGGGACGTGGATCAACGCCCCCCACGTCTCCTATAAAAATATTGGAGCCACCGAACGTGTACAACCCATTCCACCGACCCACTAAGTGGCGACAGTGCTCTCCAGACTAGAAAAAGCCGAGCCAAAACTGCAGGGGAACGCGCGAGGAAACCATTCTCATACTGTAAAATGGATTGGCGAAAACGCTTTCGCTTTCGCGCATTATCGCGCTGG
This sequence comes from Poromitra crassiceps, assembly GCF_964638095.1. Taxonomy (NCBI): domain Eukaryota; kingdom Metazoa; phylum Chordata; class Actinopteri; order Beryciformes; family Melamphaidae; genus Poromitra; species Poromitra crassiceps. Next base: position 18,963,244 of record NC_139631.1, on the reverse strand, counting down.
GAGCTGGCGGTGGGGGATTGCACATTTGCATAATAGATTATGCGTGCAACACACTTTGAAACACCGGCAGAAAGCCCACAATCGCACGCAGCTTCATTGCAGCTGAGCTCACAACCGAAACGACTCATGCAGACTTGCCCAAAGAGCAGCCGCCAGCAGCCAGGCAGCACAGACAGGCAGAGCCTCGCTTGTGACAAACGCTGCAAAGCCACCAGAGACACACCCACGGAGGGAGGAGTTTGAAGGAGAGGGGGGTTTCCTGCTGCTATGGAGGAAATTACTGTTCAAAACTATTGTTTAGATGTCTGACGTCTTACGCCAAAAATAAATGGTTAAAGTGACTGTTCTATCGAATTTCACAAAAAGCCATTTATCTCAGAATAGATTTTCAGACGCTGAAACCATGCTGTATTCTACTGCTAATGCCTACATAACTACTAACTCTACAAACTAACTCTTTTAGACAGAGAAAGCACACATTCTATTAGTTCTTTTGAGATCATTTGTGTTCATAAAATCTTAGAATCCTCGGCTCTTGAAAGATGAGCCAGAATCCTCAAAAAAAAAACTTGGCAGAACCTACCTACAGTATTGAAAAAACGGCTGGCAGTGAATGTGTTAATAGCCTCTGTGTCATTGCCCGTTCAAAACCCCATTATCAGTTATTACGCTTTTTTAGTCATTCAAATTTGCAATCTCAACTTTTCACCCATCTCCTTTCCTTACTCCATGGGTCAGCATCTTAATGTTTACTAAGACCATGTTATTGAGAAGATCTGAGGAACATGACAGAGGAATGTGGCCTCCAACCTAAGCAGTATTACTTACCTCATAAACTGCAATTGCCACTGTAAGTCAGCCATCATCCACCATCTTTTCCCTGAGAGAATCCCACACATCTCAAGGCGTAAGCCTGGCTGTTTGTGGGGGGGGGGTCGATACAGCATAGTATCGCGATATTTTGTGGGCAATATATCGTATCGAATGCCAAGTATCGTGATATTTTATTATACAAAATGTCAAGTGCATGCAACATTTATGACAGGTTTTTATGACAGTGTTGGTCAGTCTGTCTGCTTGACAATCCAATTTTGCTGCAACAAAAATGATTGAAGTGAGATGAACAGACTGGAAACTTTATCTCATTAGATAAAACACATATTGACCAAGTTTTTTCCTTTGGGGACATCATTTGCGGTTGAAAAAAGGTAATCAATCACAATATATCGCAATATCACAATACTCAATATATCGCAATACTATCATATCGTTAAGTATCGTCATCATATTGGATTGTGGGCCATCTGGTGATCCCCACCCCTAGCTGCTTGTAGTCACTGCACATTTGGGCAGTTTCAGTGTTCGTTTTAATCGCACTAGATGACAGACAAGTCCCCTGGGCTGTCTGAGCCACATGAGACACTCTTCCTCCCCAGCTTCCTCTGATCTGGGTGAGCCTCCCAAAGCACCTGACTGGGGCCTTATTGCCCTCACAGCTCCGTCTAGTGAATCAATTGAGGTGAAGATGTGGTTAGACATTCCATAGTCACTTTCATTGAGAGCAAATCAAAAGGATCCCTTTGATACGACGTCAACACGGTGGCTCAAACTACACCATTTACATGCCTAGACGAAGCCACAGAACCTCTTGACATTGCGTGTCTCCTCATCACATTTGTGCCTTTCTAATTCTTTTGATATCTGTGAGTCACTTCAAGATTTAATTATATGCCATGTACCGTAGAATATATTATTATTATTGTTATTATTATTATTAATAGTATTATGCTTTAGATTTTACTTCCACTTTGTCATTTGAAACTTTCCCCCCTCTACAAACTTTCTCCTCTGGGAACTGTTCGATTCTGTTTTAGGAGCGGGTGTGGGTGGTGTGAGCCACCCTGCTCCGGTGTCCTCGTCTGTCCCTGTCTGGCCTGCCTCCCCCCCGCCCTCCTCCCCTCCCGCGGTGTCCTTTCTGAGGGCCAGCTCCTCTGAACCCAAACAACAGTTCCATTTGTCCTGCCAGGGCTGGGAATGCACTCAGCCATCTTTGCCTGTGTTTCTGCCAGCCCCACTGGATGCCAAACCTGTGGACCTTACTCATATGCCAGCTCTCTCTCTCTCTCCATTCTCTCTCTCTCTCTCTCTCTCTCTCTCTGCCTCTGACTCTCTTTTCTCTCTCTCTCTCTCTGTCTGTCTGTCTCTCTGTGACAGTGCCAACGTCTAAGTCACTGGTGAAGGATCCTGAGAAGGCACCATGTTTGTGGCTTAGTGATACTGTCAGACTATAGGGTATAGGCCAGGATCAAAGTAGTAAGATGTAGACTGCTTAGGAGTTTCGTTCCACTTCAGTCAATGGCTGGTTGAGGAATCACCTTCTGGCCAGATTACCAAACAGAAAAGAAAAGAAAAATTGTAGTCCGGTGTTACAAAGACATTATTTGCGACATGCTTTCATTACAGACCTGTTGTGTAAATGTGTAGTGTTTTGTTTCTAATAGTGTTCATCCCCTCTAAACACGGTTGTGGTTGAAACATGAGCAGGTGCCATGAGTAATTCATTCTCACTGCCTGTAGTCCTTTGCCCCCATTTGTGGCATCAAGAGGACAAATGCCTCAGGTTTCCTATTGCTTTTTATTATCTGAGTTAAATCCAGAAAGATGGGCTATTGCTTTTATTATTTCATCTTTGCTTTCCTAAAATGATTATTTGCCACAACTAGATTTAGCATTTTGTGTGGGTGGGGTGTTACTTGAACAGAATTTATGTATGATCCTGTAATTTCCTACTTTAACCCCATACAATCATAGCAGATGTATTTTTATCAGGCCCACATGTTTACTGTGCACACCCTCGAGGTAACACCACCTAGCTTATTATTTAAGGAGAGTTCACTCTGTTATCCAAGAAATTCTCCAGACATTTAAGATTTTTTTTTTTTTTTTTTTTTTTTTTTTTTACAACACACAGCGGGGCCATTTCCAACTCTGTTGTTGTGAGCTGAGAGACAAGTAATGAATATGTTTTTTCAGCTATTTGCATTTGAGTGGCCACTGCTCATTGGAGACAAATAGGCCATGGACTGGACCTGAATGCCTCATTGAGCAACACTCCTCCATCAGCGTTGTTGTGCGAGATGGAAGAGTGAGTGTATGTAAACACCTAGCACAGCTCACGGTGCAGAACCAATGTGGGGCCCTTCAGACGGCACTCCAAGGACTTGAGAATACCCAAGCCGCCGCTAACAATCACTTAGTCTCGGAGATCCGGTTGTCACTTCTGACATTCCCACTCTTTGCTCACAGGAGGATGAGATCAAGTACAAATGAACCAGAGATTGTACTCACCAAAAACAACGAGTCCTAACCTCTCTATCATGTGAGCAACGTTTACTCCTTACTCCTTATTAAACAATTGGTTGGAACACAAAATGGGTCATGGACCTTGTACTGGTGGTTATTAGAGCACAAGAATATTTCAGAATTATGTTTTACTCAATTTGGATCCAAGGCTAAACATGTTTGAGCCACTGTACTTCACAATTATTGGACTCATGCTTACAGTGTGTAACAAAACAATTTTAGTAACCTAAATGAAAAGCAATTCACGTGTTGACTGAAACACCACTACATCGCTGTTAGTTTCAATCTTTTTCTGTTGTCCTTCGGTAGGTGATTTTGCTCTGCGTCAAAGCTTTCATCTCTCCAAATTCAGGCAAGATGGTGGTGGTGTGGTCCCATCAGCTTGATAGACGGGACAGAGAGAAAGTGGGCGAGAGGGCACGGGTAGGGAGGGCTTCCTCGGCCGAGCGAAGAGAATGAAGAAAGGGGAGTCATCTGCTCTGTCTGCTACATTACCCCTGAATGAGGCCTGGGTGCGTCGGGGAACTTGTGGAGGATGCACTCTGGCCCTGGGACACAAAGGGAGGGCATGGCAGCTCACTTTGTAGCACTTAAAATCCACCGCTTCTGCACCCCTCACCGTTCACTTTACTCATTTTCTTTTTTGGCATAACTTCTTGTTTTGTTTTGTTTTGTTTTTCACCCACATGTCACTTCCTCAAAAAGCAAGTGGATAAGGTACTGTCCATCTCCAGCTACAAAGATCTGATGTAGGTCTCTTTCACCCGGGTCTCCAAGCTTCAACAGAGATGATTTTAATCATCATTGAATTTCTGGCACCTGACTAACCCAGAGGGGAGAAACACTGCCTCACCCCCCCCAACAGCAGTCCGACGATATCCATACCTTTACGTTTCACTTGACAGAGTCATGAATTGGATTTAATTTGATAAGGCCACAGACATAAAAGGGAATATTTGCTTTGGCCGCGTTGTCTTTATTTGCTCCCCTGATCTTAACTGAGACCAAGCATCACCTGCTTTCTTGTCCCTTAAGTTGTTATCCGTGTCAGCGGGTAAACACCTTCTAAACAACTGGCCATCTGATCCCTGCACCCCATCTCTCTCCACTTTTAGCAGCAAGTGGGGATGTCCCGGCTGGCATGGATGTGTCCAGACTTGTCGTCCAGCCCTTTGCCCCCCTCGGCGACAGGGGCCCTTCCCATGAATCACACAGATGTCTTGCAAAGGGATATGCTCGTCTCTCAAGCAAACTGGCCAGTGTTATCCTCTGGGCCGTATTCGTGACAACGGTTACCATGTAGGAGATCTGATTATAGCCTCGCATTAGGTGTTCATGGCTTATTCTGTCCATATGATGTCATCATTATCATGAATACGACAAGTGACGGCCTCTGCATTTCTTCTATATGTGCTTAGAAAGGTGTTGTTTCTAGAATAACACCATGTTGCAGTGCACTTTTATCATTGTCATCGTGATCCACATTTTATTGAAGTTGATCATAGATACTGCATACACTCTCCTTGATAGCCAAATGAGCATGCATTATAATACATGATTTCTCTACTGATAAACATGGCTCAGACTACATCAGTAATCCAATAAAAGACAGACAGTCCTGATGACAAAAACTAAGTACAAAAGTAGAGCATGCTTGGTAGAGATGTTGAATAGGTGCCAACTTGAATGACTCAGTTAGAAAAGAATCCATGGACTGCTATGACTCTGTCATGACTGTCATGATTTTTGGAGGCTGTGTTTGTTTTCTAGGTGTCAACCAAATGATGGATAATGGAGTAGTCCGTACGTACTGTTCAGTGCTTTTGTCCTGCACAGTGCAACATAGCGTACCATAATAACTGTTCAGTGCTTTTGTCCTGCACCGTACAACATAGCGTACCATAATAACTGTTCAGTGCTTTTGTCCTGCACAGTGCAACATAGCGTACCATAATAACTGTTCAGTGCTTTTGTCCTGCACAGTGCAACATAGTGTACCATAATAACTGTTCAGTGCTTTTGTCCTGCACAGTGCAACATAGCGTACCATAATAACTGTTCAGTGCTTTTGTCCTGCACAGTGCAACATAGCGTACCATAATAACTGTTCAGTGCTTTTGTCCTGCACAGTGCAACATAGCGTACCATAATAACTGTTCAGTGCTTTTGTCCTGCACAGTGCAACATAGTGTACCATAATAACTGTTCAGTGCTTTTGTCCTGCACAGTGCAACATAGTGTACCATAATAACTGTTCAGTGCTTTTGTCCTGCACAGTGCAACATAGCGTACCATAATAACTGTTCAGTGCTTTTGTCCTGCACTGTACAACATAGTGTACAATAATAACTGTTCAGTGCTTTTGTCCTGCACAGTGCAACATAGCGTACCATAATAACTGTTCAGTGCTTTTGTCCTGCACAGTGCAACATAGCGTACCATAATAACTGTTCAGTGCTTTTGTCCTGCACAGTGCAACATAGTGTACCATAATAACTGTTCAGTGCTTTTGTCCTGCACAGTGCAACATAGCGTACCATAATAACTGTTCAGTGCTTTTGTCCTGCACAGTGCAACATAGCGTACCATAATAACTGTTCAGTGCTTTTGTCCTGCACCGTACAACATAGTGTACCATAATAACTGTTCAGTGCTTTTGTCCTGCACAGTACAACATAGCATACCATAATAACTGTTCAGTGCTTTTGTCCTGCACAGTGCAACATAGCGTACCATAATAACTGTTCAGTGCTTTTGTCCTGCACCGTACAACATAGTGTACCATAATAACTGTTCAGTGCTTTTGTCCTGCACAGTGCAACATAGCGTACCATAATAACTGTTCAGTGCTTTTGTCCTGCACAGTGCAACATAGCGTACCATAATAACTGTTCAGTGCTTTTGTCCTGCACAGTGCAACATAGTGTACCATAATAACTGTTCAGTGCTTTTGTCCTGCACAGTGCAACATAGCGTACCATAATAACTGTTCAGTGCTTTTGTCCTGCACAGTGCAACATAGCGTACCATAATAACTGTTCAGTGCTTTTGTCCTGCACAGTGCAACATAGTGTACCATAATAACTGTTCAGTGCTTTTGTCCTGCACAGTGCAACATAGTGTACCATAATAACTGTTCAGTGCTTTTGTCCTGCACAGTGCAACATAGCGTACCATAATAACTGTTCAGTGCTTTTGTCCTGCACCGTACAACATAGCGTACCATAATAACTGTTCAGTGCTTTTGTCCTGCACAGTGCAACATAGCGTACCATAATAACTGTTCAGTGCTTTTGTCCTGCACAGTGCAACATAGTGTACCATAATAACTGTTCAGTGCTTTTGTCCTGCACAGTGCAACATAGCGTACCATAATAACTGTTCAGTGCTTTTGTCCTGCACAGTGCAACATAGCGTACCATAATAACTGTTCAGTGCTTTTGTCCTGCACAGTGCAACATAGCGTACCATAATAACTGTTCAGTGCTTTTGTCCTGCACAGTGCAACATAGTGTACCATAATAACTGTTCAGTGCTTTTGTCCTGCACAGTGCAACATAGTGTACCATAATAACTGTTCAGTGCTTTTGTCCTGCACAGTGCAACATAGCGTACCATAATAACTGTTCAGTGCTTTTGTCCTGCACTGTACAACATAGTGTACAATAATAACTGTTCAGTGCTTTTGTCCTGCACAGTGCAACATAGCGTACCATAATAACTGTTCAGTGCTTTTGTCCTGCACAGTGCAACATAGCGTACCATAATAACTGTTCAGTGCTTTTGTCCTGCACAGTGCAACATAGTGTACCATAATAACTGTTCAGTGCTTTTGTCCTGCACAGTGCAACATAGCGTACCATAATAACTGTTCAGTGCTTTTGTCCTGCACAGTGCAACATAGCGTACCATAATAACTGTTCAGTGCTTTTGTCCTGCACCGTACAACATAGTGTACCATAATAACTGTTCAGTGCTTTTGTCCTGCACAGTACAACATAGCATACCATAATAACTGTTCAGTGCTTTTGTCCTGCACAGTGCAACATAGCGTACCATAATAACTGTTCAGTGCTTTTGTCCTGCACCGTACAACATAGTGTACCATAATAACTGTTCAGTGCTTTTGTCCTGCACAGTGCAACATAGCGTACCATAATAACTGTTCAGTGCTTTTGTCCTGCACAGTGCAACATAGCGTACCATAATAACTGTTCAGTGCTTTTGTCCTGCACCGTACAACATAGCGTACCATAATAACTGTTCAGTGCTTTTGTCCTGCACAGTACAACATAGTGTACCATAATAACTGTTCAGTGCTTTTGTCCTGCACAGTGCAACATAGTGTACCATAATAACTGTTCAGTGCTTTTGTCCTGCACAGTGCAACATAGCGTACCATAATAACTGTTCAGTGCTTTTGTCCTGCACAGTGCAACATAGCGTACCATAATAACTGTTCAGTGCTTTTGTCCTGCACCGTACAACATAGTGTACCATAATAACTGTTCAGTGCTTTTGTCCTGCACAGTACAACATAGCATACCATAATAACTGTTCAGTGCTTTTGTCCTGCACAGTGCAACATAGCGTACCATAATAACTGTTCAGTGCTTTTGTCCTGCACCGTACAACATAGTGTACCATAATAACTGTTCAGTGCTTTTGTCCTGCACAGTGCAACATAGCGTACCATAATAACTGTTCAGTGCTTTTGTCCTGCACAGTGCAACATAGCGTACCATAATAACTGTTCAGTGCTTTTGTCCTGCACCGTACAACATAGCGTACCATAATAACTGTTCAGTGCTTTTGTCCTGCACAGTACAACATAGTGTACCATAATAACTGTTCAGTGCTTTTGTCCTGCACAGTGCAACATAGTGTACCATAATAACTGTTCAGTGCTTTTGTCCTGCACCGTACAACATAGCATACCATAATAACTGTTCAGTGCTTTTGTCCTGCACAGTGCAACATAGCGTACCATAATAACGTTGGCAGCTAGTGCAGGAATGCATGGTTTGCCCACAGTAATGACATGTCCAAACAGGATCATCATTGCATATCTCCTGAACCAATTTGCAGCCTCATTCACTTTTCAGCACCATTCTCTTAGAATAGCTCATTTATCCCATACACTGTAAAATATGGTATGTCATGCATTGATTTGATTTGAGATTATACTTTTTTTCTTTAGAGGAGAGTGGACACTCCATTCGTGTATTCTATATTTGTATTGTATATTTTGACAGTGGGAAAGACATGTTAGAGTTGGGGAGACAGGAGAGAAAACTCCTGACAGGATTCATTCCTCGGCCAACAAGAACTCGCGTGAGCCGGGGGACTTAACCACTGCACTATCTCTGGGCAAAATGAATATTTGTGCAAAGCAGATATTAAATTTCACACCAGCTGACGATGCAACATTTTTGGCATTCAGATGAGCAGCTGTGGATTGGTGAAGTAGATTTGATCTCCCTTAAGCAGATGCATGCAGACTTTTGAAGATATTTTGTTCGACAGTGCACTACAATTGCAGCACAGACACTCACTGCAGACGCTATTGTGTGGGACTTGGCAGACGCCCCCTGAAGCGTCTTTTGAAAAAGGTTACCTTGTTTGCCCCTTGAGCTATTTTCACTCCGCCTCTCTGTCTGGACTCGCCAGTCTGTGAAAATACTCCTCACTAACCTTAGCGCTCGCTCTCTCTCTCTGTCACATCTCATGTCTGTCATGACATCATCAGGTATCCAAAGCAGACAGCGGTAAACAGGCGTTTGTTTAATAAGCATTATTAACACACCTGCTTTGCGGCACATTCCTGATTACACGGTCCAATGGGACGCCGTTTCAAGTAGGATTAGTCAAGCCTGAGGGCCTACACCTGAACCTCGGTCGTCCTATGTCTCTATGCAAATAATCTCCTAGCTCAAACTCCATGGAAAAGGCCATTCTCGGCTCTTGACACGATCTGGGTCTCTCCTGCAAACAGGCACCTGTTTCTTGCACATCACTTGAAACCAACGTTGAATCATTCCAGGACGTCTACCTATTGATCTCCATACATACCAAATCTATCTTGTTTAGCCAATATTTCAATTTAGATCAAGCGAGCAAAATCAACACTTAATCACCTCCTCATCCAAAAAGTCTTATTTGAATTGGCATGATCAAAGTTGTCTTATGATGAAGCACTATTAGAGCCACAATCTTAATGGTGTGTACTGGTGTTCAGTAGCACGTTTTGTTCTGCCCAACATTGCGTTTGTCATGTTGCCAGCAGCAGATATTAAAGTAAATAATCACTTGTTTCCACAGCGGAACATTATTCCTCGAGTGGGAGTTGATAATTGTTGTCAGTTTCTTCTTAGGCGAAACTGTGGGCCCAGCAAGTCTCTACACCACGGGCAATCGGGCATGTACCAAATCTTTTGAAACCGCCTATTCATCCCTTTGATCATTGTAGGCACCAATTCAGAATCAGAATCAGAATCAGAAAGACTTTAATGATCCCCGGGGGGAAATTGGGACAAGTTGCAGTTGCTCGCACTCAGGCATGAAATATCCACATAACACAACATAGCATAACACAGTATCACACAATTCAAATGCATTTTTGCCACAGTGTGCCATGTTGCATTTAATCATGAAGAAGTTGTAGGCTGGTTTGGTTTGGTTTGTTCTTGCTGTTGGTTGGCAGAAGGGAATAGCCAGTTGATTAATTAATCTGCCTACATAATTACATTGTGAAAAGTACCTCCCAGTTATCTATTTCTGCAACTTCAACCTACAAAATCAATGTATCTGCAATGCATCTCTGCATGCATTCTCCTTGCACGTGGTGCATTGTGGGACTCTTGAAGCCTCGTGTTTAGCCAATGATTCACTCGATTAACGGGGACTTTGCAAAGGAATGAACAAAACGTCTGGGGAAGTGAGTAAGCTCACTAAGACCTAGCAGTAAGTATGTCTAATGGTGATGATGTGTAAACGTCTCTGATGTGATCCATCTACATCGACCCTGCTTGGATTGTACTCCAAAGAACAGGAAGTCTACCTAATGCCTGTGCTTGGGGACTCATCAGGCGTCCCACAGTGCTGATATTCTTTCACAACAGTGTGTTTCTGCCCATTGGTTTTGTCTGGAAATGAATGTAGTTATTTTGGGTGCATGTCATGAAGCTGTGTCATAGCCTGCATACAAACTTACAAAGGCTGCATTACACTAGCTGTGCTTTTCAAGGATGAGGATGCACTGCAGACACAAGTGTGCCAACAGAGTATGTTGCTTTTAGAGTGGGCCAGAAATCTATTATTTTTGCGATATTTGGAGTAAGATGTTAAAAGCTTTTTCCTCCTTCCTGTTCTATTTAAAATCCTCCTTTCGTGTGTGTTGTTCAGAAGGGGTTTTCCGGCATACAAAATTTAGAATATTGTTTCCTCTTTTTATCTTTGGTAATCCTAGCCTGTGGAAAGATGGAATATGTTCATCACCTGTGGAAGTGAACTGCCAGTCATTTACAATGGAGAAGGATGGTTTTCCACCTCACACAATTACTGTTGAAAACGGTATACATCCGTACAATGGCATGTTGAACGGAAACGTTTACGCGTAATAATCTCTTGTAATTGAGGCCTTTTGAAGTAATGCATGTGTGTCGAGGGTGGTTATTGTGTACTTGACATGCACAGCACACAGTTGTTCTCACACCTCCAGTGGAGGCAGTGCACCACAGTGAGTCCTATTTCTTTCCAGCAGTGTTGGTAATGGTTAAAACGAGGCATGTGATACCTCTTTTAGTACGCCTGTGCGATCCAATTGGTCTGAACATGTAGACGGAACAAAGGGGTTTCAGGGAGGCAGACTATGAAGATGAAAAAGTGTCGCTTGCGCGACTAAACAAGCTGCTGCCGGGTTTGGAACGGGTCCAGCTACCACAACAATGCTCACTGAGCAAACGATGCTTTATCCCGTTTGATTTGACTTTGATTTAGTAATTTATGTCCATTTGACTCTGATCCAAAATGTACTAATTTACTCCCCACAGCGAAGACTGCACTTAATCACTTGGAGGTAATTGGCAGATAACAATGGGGCCCAGCCTTTTCTCAGAGCTCTCACTTCTGCTGCTCATTAACTATTAGGTGAATGTCACACAATAAAATACTGTATATAGTTACCTCCAACTGATACCCTCCAACTGATGATCCTAAAGTCATAACATGACAGGACAGAGTTATTTCTGTCAGTACTCGTACTGTAGAACAGTGATTCTCTGTTTCACTTCAAGGAGCCCTAATTTAACACACATTAAGTCCAGGGACACCCATCTGATGAGACTGTCTCTCAGAGAGAACAGTGAAACTATGATCAACATCTAGTCATTCTTTTACATTCTGTAATTATTTGTGTAAATGAAATGATGGAAGTTTAACAATTTGCTGGGGACACCCAGGAATGCCCTCGAAGGACCTCTGGGGGTCCCTGGACCCCATGTTGAGAACCACTGCTGTGGCGTCTGCTGGAACAAAGACATAATTGTGGATTCTCTGTTCAGTATATCACAGACAGCTTCCCTGTGTCTTCTGATTTATGTTATACACATTTGGGACGTTTGTTTAAGCAAAGTTTATAATATCTTAGTGCTTGGTGATAATGATTTTGAGCTCCCCGGCATTACCCTGGCAGTCAGTGACTGTTTGTGTTTCTAGCGGAAATCTCAATGATGTGATAGTAGAATTATCTCTTTTAGTTGAGACATTTGATTGACTCAGCCATTCATTAATACAGAAGGAATACAAACACCATGAACTGCAGCCATTTCTCATTGTCATCAATGAGAGCAGCGGTTCCCAACCTATTTCGACTCATGGGCCACTTGAAAATCTCACAATGTTCGCCGCCCACATTTAACCATAACAGTACGGAGAATGTGTTCCCAGAGCACTTTTTATTTTAACCATAAAAGGAGCCGTCCATCAGCACCACACAGAAATCGGAAAATAAAAGCGAGGGGCTGTCTGCAATAGACTAATTCACAACATAACAACATAATTGATTATGAATTAAATCATGGTATCATTCAACAAAGAAGAAGTCATTCTCATACATAATAATAATTACTTTTTTCCACAAAGATCGTAATGTTTTGCAAATTATTTGGCGGCCCACTTGCAATACCTTTGCGGTCCACCAGTAGGCCTCGGCCCACAAGTTGGGAATGGTTGATTTCTCATTGATTGATTTGATTTGTTTCATGTTACTCCACTGGAATCTGCATTAGTAGGCTTATTAAAGAAAGGCACATGCAGATATACAGTAGGCAGTGTTGTGCAAGTTACTGAAAATTAGTAATGAGTTACAGTTACTAGTTAATTATCTCAAAAAGTAATTTAATTACTTTACAAATTACTGCATGAGAAAGGTAATTAGTGAGTAGGGAAAGTAACTTTTGCGTTAGTTTTAAAAGTCTGCTTCGATTGTTTTATTAATGTACACATTATTTTAGTGACGTACTGTTCTGCCTGCACCTGTGGCGTGTGGAGCATTTTTGCCAGGAAGGGAGGCGATGTCTCTTCCAGGACTAGGTCCGATGATCATAAACCAGATAATCCTCTGAAGTTGTCCACTATTTTCATGTCCTAAAGTAACTAGTAACTACTAACTAGCCCATTTAAATTTCAGTAATTGGAATGAGTTATTACATTTTAAAAAGGAATCAGATTATAGTTACTACTACTAGTTACTACGGGGGGCATGGTGGCGCAGTCAGTGGTAGCGCTGTCGCCTCACAGCAAGAAGCTCCTGGGTTCGATTCCCACCTGGGACGCTGTGGCACGGAGGGCGTGTCCCCCCCATGTCCTCAGTGCCCAGGTGGGATATCTCGTGGAAAGGGCCTTTTCTGTGTGGAGTTTGCATGTTCTCCCCATGCTCACCCTGGGGTTTCCTCCATACAACATTGGTATGGAGTAGACCCCCGCAAAGAAATATAAATGCAGAAGATCGTCACCTGACCATTGACAAAGTTGTTCCCTGGTCACTGTAAGCTAGAAAGCTGCCCACTGCTCCTGGTCTGCCCCCCGGAGGAAGACATGCCTGGATGGGATAAATGCAGAGACTCACCATTCGTGTGTGTGTGTGTGTGTGTGTGTGTGTGTGTGTGTGTGTGTGTGTGTGTGTGTGTGTGTGTGTGTGTGTGTGTGTGTGTGTGTGGGTGGGGGTGTGGGTGTGTGTGTGTGTGTGGAGTGACTAATAAAGACAAGCTTGCATGTCCGGTTTCTCTACAAAAAGGAGTGGAATTACAGTAACTAGTGACTCCCAACACTTGACAGTAGGTCAGTTATCTGGATGATCACTGGTCCATGTGATTTGTAGACATATCCATGTTCACATACCTAACCATCCATGCTTCCCACACTTGCCTGAAAAGTGCAGGGCTTTCAGTGGCCCTGTCAGAAAATGTGGCTATCCAAATCCCCCAAGTAGAACAAAAACTCTGAAAGTCCTCTTCGTTCAGCCGATCCTGCATTGAAGCACGCAATACAAAAGGTGTCACTGTCCATGTTGTTTCATGTTACAGGTGGTGTGTGCACCCCGCACGTGTAGCCAGTCATTTTGCAATTGCGTCATCTTGGTCGTGCGTTCTCCCCCACTTTCGTTTCCCTGTGAAGCATCAGCCAGCTTCAGCCAAGCATATCAAGACCTTTGGTTCTTCTAAGATCAGCCGTTGCTATAGCATCGCTGCTGGACAACACAAACCAGTATGACATTCAGACACACAGTACTGTGTGCAGTTCAGAAAGTCAAGGGAACATAACACAACAAGCTATGTTTTCAGCCATGTGTTTGTTTACAGTTGTTTTGAAATTCACCTTGCCCATCACTAGACTGTTAAAAGGCACATTACTTTTGATGTACTTCTCTACATTGATTTGTCTGTCTATTGGTCCATCTCTCTCTCACTCTCTTTGTCTATTTATAGCAATCTCTCTCTATCTTTCTATGCATTAATTCTTTCTATGCATGAATGGAGGCTCCCAATTTAGATAGACATGGATTGTTCAAAATGTCCTTTAGCAGCTAAACAGCTTTAGCTGTCTTAGTGTAAAATCAAGTGTGGGTTTTTCATTTGAAATATGACACATCTCCTTCACTCACACTCAGCAGGTGGTAGAAATCCAGCCGGCTACTCGAATGTTACAACCAATTCATTACTCTTAGCCAGTAATGTGTTCATAAGCCCTGTTACTGTAGCATGTAGCTTCAGTATCTTTAGTAATTACTAGGTAAACTAGAGGTGCACTCAGAGAGCACAGACCTCCGCCAAGCCCAATACTCCACTCAGCTACGATATGAACATTTTGTGAGTCAGATTAGAACCCTGACCCACCCACATCCCCCCACCTACCCCACGAACCCCGACTCTATGACCTTCCTATCCCTAGCTACGCCCCCCTCCCCTTTCCTGACCACGCCCCTCCCACCACCCAGATACACCTAGCTACTCCGCTTACCCGCCCCTCGAACCCAGACTCTCTTCAACCTTACTATCCCTAGCTACGACCCCTTCTCCCTAGCCCCGCCCCCCTCCCTTGACCCGACCCGGATCGGATCCACTCCAAGATTTTATGGGTTCTTCCTTGGCCCATGGTACACCCTTCCACCAAGTTTCATGAAAATCATCCCAGTAGTTTTTCCATAATCTTGCTAACAGAGAAACGGACAAACTGCACCAAAAACATAACCTCCTTGATGGAGGTAATAATGCATTGCTGTTTGTACCTTGCACAACTTAGGGAGCCTGTAACTTATGGAGCCGGTACATGCTGCTTCTTGCCTGCATTTTTAGCACCTTTACAGTGCATTAATGTGATCCAAATGTGAGTAGGTTCCTTGTAATTGCTGGCACGCGATCTGGCAGTCATGATCAAAACAGGTAATTTGTTCAAATTAAGGCCTTCAAGATGATTAATCAATGGGTCTCACACAATGACATGTAGACTATAAATCATCATGTTCAGGTTTCCATGGAAAGGTAGGAATTTCTAAACCTTGTTCATTGCGTTAATTGACTTCAATCAGACTGTCTGATTTGTTTAACATTTAAACCTGCCAGTTGATAAAAAGGCTGTAAAAAAACTTGCATTTTGTGGGTTTTGACTTACAACTCTACTTGCCTAATGAAGCAATTAGTGAGACTGTTAAAGACCCCATGAAATAAAAAAATAAATACGTATTTGCCCCCCTTTTTTGAACCTTTCTGTTGATGTTGCTGGACTTAACATCTATTCACCAATACAGGTAAAAAAAAAATGGTTTCTAGAAATCCTAATTAAAAAATGAACAGACCATCTCTTTCCAGTTATCATCACATTTCTGCACTCAGGGGGGTTGACAAAATATTTGCCAACAATTGGAATGATTCCCCCAACCCCCAAATTGTTTTTCTACTATGCAAGCTGAGTTCAGCTATACAGTAGCAACATGTAACAAAGGTGTGTACTTCACCTAAACCTCTTTTCCCAGTTGGAGATGAACAGAGAATATTCCACTTTATTCCTATTTATTTCCTTTTTTTTGTTAATATATACACAACAAAACAGGCACAATAAAAACAATGTGACACTACATTATCAGTCCACAAGACATGGATTTACTGTACAGGCAACACGTCTACAAACTGTAACTATCTGCAGACTTTGTCTACACAATAACTGAATGAGACACTGTCTCATTCCAGCGGAAGGCCGAATTTGAAGAGCGAATGCGTCACCGCGGTGCGGCCAAGAAATGCAGCCTCGTTTTCCCAAATCTGCAGGATGTAACTGTTGTGTCCTTCGCAGCCCACGTATCCCAGAATGCATGTAGTGAAGGAGGATTTTACATCAAAGCTGTTGGCTGCTGGCTCTATTGCATTTTATTAAGTAAAAAAAATAGATAGTCTAAGTAACCCCATATAGATTACCCTATGCTCACTGCTCATTTGATCAAAATAGCAGCTATTTGTATATCTGATCTGAAGAAGCAGGACCAGCCTGCCACCTCAGCTGATAGACGCCGGGCTCTGAGCAGCACGTTACGGAACGTAACGTTGTCATACCGGGGAGAAAACGACCCAATGAACTGATTTGTGCAGCTCTGTGGTGATTAGCTAACGTCTCCGTAGCATTTAATTATGATTTTAAATTCAGAAAAAGGGAAAAATGTTCAGTGGGTGAATCTTGCCGTTGGTGAATCCATGCTCAGAATGACATTGTGCTGACGTGTTCAGCTGCTCAGCAGCCCCACTAACCACAAGAAATACCATGTGTTTTCTTCCCCAGCTCATGAATGGGACAAGTCTAATTTCAGCATCCATTGCAATCAGTCAACATGACATAAAGCACAATCATAACTTTGATCAAACTGTGCTGGGAAAAGGCCAAGACGGAAGTTATCTCATAATGGCTAGTCAACCATTGTCCTCTGTCACATTTTGCACATGGTGAACTTGTGTTCAATGACTCATGTAGCGCCCAGTATCTGAACGTTCCTTCAATCATCTCGCACATGCTGTGTGTCATGGTGGCCTGTGACGCTGGTAGCTCTGATTTCCACAGTGGCTGCTGATTGGTCATGTAGATGATTTTCTTTTGGGTGTTGATTACGTGTTGATTACGTTTTACGAGGAGTATGCTAATCCTCCAGCTTCTTTTTGAATCTTTCTTTTCTTTTCTTTTATTTGTATATTTAATTAATATTGTCCTATAAGTAAATTGTCTTTTTCATTGACTCAAACATCATTGAGAGAATCAGATGGAGTCAATTATTGTAATCTTGAAAATGTACTACAGTTATTGTAGGTGTTAGAACAGTTGTCCTACTGTACCTGCAGAAAACATCATCTTTGTCAGTTAGCAGCATGTGGCAATTAGTTGTAATTTGATATATTAGACGTGCTGGATCATAATACATTTTATAGAGTCCTTTGAGGTCATTTCTGAAATGGGACATTGATTGGACCTTCTTGAACTAACCATTCTTCTTCTTCTAAAAAATAAAATCCAACTAATGCTACTTATTCCTGCTTAAAACAACTTTCAACAAAATGCTACTTTAGTATTTGTAAAAGGTCTTAGCTGACGCAGACTTTCAACAAATGCTACTTTAGTCCTTTTAAAAGGTCTTAGCTGACGCAGACTGTGTTGTACAGTTGATTCCACTACTGTTGACAAAATGTGCTGTTGTAAGTCACTTTGGATAAAAGCGTCTGCTAAATGACATAATGTGATGTACTGTAATGGGACATGTCAAACGGCGCAAGCAAGATATTGAAACAGAACTTTTTTGTGTCAACAGCCAAACACATCATATTGAAGAGAATAACGGAAGTGTCACCTAAAATAGGCTTGTTGTTTTCACACCAATCTGACAGCAACTTACGATGTACGTATGATGGTGGTTTGTGATGGACAGATCGTGTGTGAGGTTGTCTGCTACAGTGTGATATTTGCATGCTGTATTACGCCCAAGCTAAAGAGGATCACGCTCTTCCTTAGCCTGAGTCGTGATGGGTCCTGACACCTCTGTTCTCTCCTCCCTCTGCTTGTTATGGTTCTCTCACAGGCTATTTTCAGGGAAGGAAGGCCTGGTGATATTAAGAGGCCTGGAGGGGGGTATGTTTGCCTACCTCGTCTGCTTCATAAACACCGGCGCTAAAGACAGTGACAACATGCCTATCGCTGCACACTGCACAGCATGTCTCTGTTGCATTGGCTTGCCCTTTGTTTTTGCTCATACATCAATGCTCATAGCCGGAAGCGTCTGATCAGCGCCAGGGGTGGGCGATCTAGCTCTAAAATGATATCACCATATTTCAGAGTATTTCTGCGATAACAATATTCTTGTCGATATGAAAAAATACTGAGAAATATTGTATTATTAATTTCAAGAACTTTGCAGCAACAACATAAGTGTTACGGGGTCTCTCACGGACCGAGTTTCAAGAAATGGAGACCCTGTCACCACGTCCTCAATAGCCTCAATAATGTCAAATGGGACGTCTGTTATGACGTGCGTCTCCTCATTCATCACCCCATCCTCAATAGCCAATCAGCCCGTTTCATCTGTCAATATGACGTCTGTTATGATGTCGCTGCTGAGCCTATGGCGTGTGTGCAGTATATATAGCCATGGTCAGCACGTCATCATCCTCTTCCCGATCGTTCACCCCAGTGGCTGGCTGTACCTCGGGCGATCGTCTTCTCTGGAGCTGTGTTTCGCCCCACCCACCTCCCCAGTCCACCACTAACGTCTTGACTCCTGAAGAATTTCCTACAGGGGGGGGGGGGGGGGGGGGGGGGCTGAGCAGATCCCCTCTCTCACCACAAGAGGAGCGTCATCTTACCACGGAGTCATTATGCCAAAACTAGTCACTATGCTATTTGTCAATAAAGCTTGTCAAATTTTACCCACTGGTCTCTCATGATTGAAATTGTTTTATATAGTATACATTTACATAGATTTCTGGTGAAGATCGAAATGATGGAAAGGTACAGTAAACCTTACAATAAATCTGCTGGGAGTAAGTCTACACAGTATGCGCCTCCTGTATCTGCAACACAGAGTGTGGATGTGCGTGTTCTTCTTCTGTTTTTACTTCTAGTTTACATGTCAGCATAAACGTAACAGTTTGCCTTCAATTATTTCAAATATGCCTTCAAATATTCCCCTTGTACATAGTAATAGTACATGCTCTTTTGTAACCAAACCACTTCCACAATACTGAAGCCACTCCCCTTTTTGGAATTAACTCCACCGTGGAGCCGCTTTCAGCCATGCTTGTTGTTGCTGTGTGAAAGTCACACCGTTACGCAGCATAATGGTGTGATGTCATTACATCAACAAGTCGGAATATTGCCATTATCACGATATCACGATATGAATGGTTGACAATATGAATATGAAATGTAATGATATATCAATAACGATACAATATGGCACACCCCTAATCAGCGCATAATGATCATAAGTGCAGTCTGTAAACTAACCTGAGAAGGCGGGAGAGAAGCTTTTAATCTAGATTTGATCATGTCATGGCAATAATAAGCCTCCAAAGCCACTGGGCAATAGGTAAAGTATCACTGAAGCCCTGTCAAATGATTCAGCAGATGTCAGTATCCTTCAGTAGTCAGGTGGCTTAGTGAAATTACCGTTACCGGGTGGATAAAAGCACCAAATTTTGCATGAGGCTTCCTGAGGGTCTATTATACAATTTTAGAGTAGGAGCCCTGAGAAAATGGCCATGTAAAATATGAAATCGCAACACCATCAATATCAATAAAATAAGTGAAAAACGACTGCTATATTCAAGTCCCTAGGCATAATCAAATTTGAGATTATTTCCAAAATTGCTAATTTTGATATACATGTATCCTATATCTGCTTAGACATGATTAAAGTGTAAATTAATATGCATCATAAGGTAGAAAAAAGGTTTTACCTGGGCATAGACTACCCCGAAGTAAGGAAAACTGGAGCACTCTTAGGTCTGCACGTTCTTTTTTTATTAGAGGAAAAGGGGCTGACTGATGTTTTGACAGGTGAACTGTCTTCCTCAGAGTCTTTCCTCACTGTTGAGCACCAGGACTCCTCTTCTATTCCAAGCTTGGCTGAAGCACGTTGGGTGTTTCTTTGGACTTGCATCATAAGGTGTAAGGAAATGATTTCAAAGTTAACATCATTAGGCCAGTGAAAATAAACATATTTACAATAAATGACAACATTTCAACTTTCTATATGAGATAATTGTCATAGCTGTTGCTGTGCTATTGTGCTGTGCAGATATCTATTTGGTACAGTGGCACTTGCAAAGTGGTGAGCAGTCTAAATTGGCTTTGCCACATTTGCAGTGTGAACAGCCCCGTTTACAAGAGCATTTGATCAGCTCTCTGCATGCTCTGGAGACCTCTGGGATTGTTGACCAAACTGGCACCCACGACCCCAATTCCTCCTTGGTCCATCCATAGTCCTGTGGGGAAGGAAGCACTTGCTGTGTTTGTGTGCTGGTCGCCCAGATGCCTGCTTGATACACTGCCCGTCGAATATGTTGAAGTAGCGCATCCTGGGTGCGTGGCAGTTTCTCCATTGCCCGATTCTCATGACAGAAGAGTTATTTTCTCTTCTGGTTGATGGAGGTCAAAGGACTGGATTTGTCATGCAGGATAACAGTAAATCTCTCGAACTGCTTGGCCAGACTAACAAATATTTCTGTTGCATCACGATAGGCCTGCCAGGCCCGCCAAGCTGACTTCTTACCCTTACCATTGAAGGCAGATGTTGTGTCACAACCTGAATATGCATGGAGATTGCATATTGGAGATATGTGGGAGATTTTGGCTCCCCTAGATTTTCACATATCTTGTTTATGTGGTAAAATCTGTATTTGTGGCCCATGCCAAAAGTGACCCAGATGTCAGTCAAAGGTTGAATCACAACTAAATCATGAAATACGCCTGCAAGGACCACTATGACATCAGTGTCCACAGTACGCCCAAGGACACGTTTTGCTCCTTGCTCCAGTGCATGCTGTACATGAACCACAATCCTGGTGTCTGCCTCCTCATGATTGCAACTGTTCATGGTGCTACTGGAACCAAAAGATGACACAGCTTGCCCTGATGTGACATATAAAGCTTTGTCTGGTGGCCAGTTGAACTCTTCAATCCTGGATGTCAAAAAGGCAAACAGTTCCTTCTTATTTATTGGGTCACGAAGAAAATCCATCCATTTGCCTGGTAGCTTTGTCTGACCAGACACTTTCCTGCGAACACCTTGTCCTCTCTTTTCACGGGTGGACTCCTTCAAACTGCTTGGGATGTATGTGTCCCATACAACATCCAAACCGCTTGGTATGCTGCAGCTGCTTCTGCAGATAGGGGATGAAAACTCCATCTGCATACTCATCAAACGTGCTGACTCTAATAGTGGGCAGGCAGTGGACAATAACTGCTCCATCCAGAATTTTGCAGTCATAGCTTGAGGGTGGCTCTGATTGCCCAGGCTGGTCAAGACATTGCAGTAGGTCAGATATTGTGCCTGGCAGGTGAAGCTTGCCAAAATCTGAGAGGGAAGGAAGGAAGGACTGTACCTCATGTGCAAAGAATTCATCCAAGTCACTCTCAAGGCTCTGCATAGCAATGTATAGCTGCCCAAAGAGTGCCACATTGTTTTGAAGGACTTTGATCTTCTTCCCATGTTTAGGCATTGTCTTGTCGAGGTTGCCTGAAGAGTGCAAATTAATTCCTCTTGATTGGATCATGGATGGAGTGGGTGCGCTCATCAAGCACCTTCTTGACGAACTCCTCGTATTGTCTCTTGCCCATGTACTCCAAGATTTGCACTGTATTATTTACAACTGATTCATCTGTGCAGTTGCGACTGTCAACAGTTACTAGATCTTTGAAATCATCCAATAAAGGATTCCCCATGCTTTTAATAATTTCAGACAGGCTGACAACATGTCTCTGAAACCTCTTCTGTGCTGAAACACCCTGCTCATGGTGCTGGAAATTCTTGGGATCCTCCATGTCATCTCCAGGGAGATATTCCTCTTCAAATTCCTTAAACAATCTTCACATCTCTGGTCCCGAGAGCATCCATCGTCTGAAAGCATTTGGGTTTTCTGTGAAGCCAACTGCACCACCTGAACCTTTCACAATCTTGTTCTCCTGTTCATGAGCTTGGTCAAAAGGGATCGCAGATAACTTGTTGTACGTCTTTGAAAGAACCCAGTGTGAACGTTTCCCAAACTCATCCTTGATAGTGTTTGGCAAAGACTTCATGTCCCTGATATGGACAGACATCCATCTTGAATAGTTCACATGGTCCAATGCAAAGAAGAGAGGGGCAAGTTATTTCAGTACAGTAGAAAAAATATACGACATGACTAGCCCTTAATATCACAGGACTTACCGATATGACAGATTC
Organism: Poromitra crassiceps; assembly: GCF_964638095.1. NCBI lineage: Eukaryota > Metazoa > Chordata > Actinopteri > Beryciformes > Melamphaidae > Poromitra > Poromitra crassiceps. The sequence continues at coordinate 18,940,911 of NC_139631.1, read as the reverse complement.
TTTTTGTGCATACAAAATATGAACTCTGTAATTAGGTAGGGCTATGTGAGCAACTTGATGTTTAAGTCTAAAGCCAAAAAGAAAATAGAGAAAACTTGTGATATTAACATAGGGAATGTTTTTCTCCTTTTTGTTCATAATTCCGTCTATACTGTACAGGACTTATGGAAGGTGCACCAGGTGTCATGGCACTCTATTTTACACTTTTACACTTACATTTGGAAGGTCTACTAGTTTGTGTACAAATGAAAGCAGATTCAGCTTATTCAGTGGCCTAAAAAGAGCATTTTACCATCAATGTTCTTCTTAAGACTCAAGAAAACGTCACATTTTTTCATACATGTTGAGCAAGAGAATATGGTGCTCTGTATGGAGATTTTCATAATTTCTGGTTGGTCTCCTACTCTAAAATCCTTAAGTGGGCCCTCAGGAAGCCTCATGCAAAATTTGGTGCTTTTATCCGCTCCGTAACGGTAAGCTTGAATATGAGCATTAAGCCACTGGACTACAGGGAATTGCTTTTGCCATAAGAATTAAATAATGTTGCAATACCAGAAGTGAGCCAATCCCATATCTCTCTTCTTCTCTCTGCAGCAGAATAATTAAGACAGCCTCCAAAATGGCTTTTTGCCAATCTTGTCCAGATGAGATCATTGTACAATACCAAATCATTTTCATCATGTAGACTGCCAAAGATTGGGACTGATGAAAACTGCAAATTGTGCACATTCAGCATTTTTAAAGACGTCTTTGTCATTTTTTGCTAACGTTCCGTCATTGAGCGCAACCACCACCCGATGTGTGTCAAGACCTGCAAGTTCACCACCATGTGCTAAATGTGACAGAGGACAGTGGTCGACCAGCCAACAGCCATTATGAGATCACTTCTGTCTTGGCCTTTTCCCAACATAGTTTGATCAAAGTTACGATTGCACTTTATGCCACACTGAGTGCAATGGACGCTGAAATTATACTTGTCCCATTCGTCTTTCCCCAGGATGCCAAACGAGGATGAATGTGTTCTGATTTTGAAAGATTCAACTTTACAAGGATTACATTTTGTGAATTGACCAAGTCTGTTGAAAGCGTGAGGGGATCATTCAGATGTTGAAACAGCATCGTGATTCTTTTCCCTACTAGTTTTTCCTTTACTGTTGATCTCCACATCAAACTACGTCAAAAGACACATGATTGAATTTGTGCCATGTGGTGACGGTGTAGCCGGCCTTTAGGACCTTTTCTGCTTCTCTCGCCGTGTGCGCTGAGCGAGCAGACGAGCCTGATGGAGGTGGTGGTGAGGGGGAGGACAGGGAGGTGGTGAGGGGGAGGACAGGGAGGTGGTGAGGGGGAGGACAGGGAGGTGGTGAGGGGGAGGACAGGGAGGTGGTGAGGGGGAGGACAGGGGGTGAGCAGCAGGAAAGCAGACAGGCGGAGAGGGAGGGGGGTCAGGTGGCGTGACTTTTTACTCCGTGGCTCACTGACCTTGACAATGGAGCCACAGCCAGCGACTCGGATAGCTCTCTCCGATAGCGTCTCTCTCTCACTCTCTCTTTCCCTCTCTCTCTTTCTCTCTCTCTCTCTCTCTCTCTGTCATCCCCTCTCCCTGCCTGCCTGTCCTGAGTCTAGTCTGCTGGCTGTGGCAGCCAAAAAAGCACCACCACTTCTCTGCTGCAGCTCACCCCCCTCTTACCTCACGTCTGCTCTTTTTCCAGACAAGCGGGTTTAAAAAGTCAACTGCGTATTGAGCCGTCTAGACTGAAGCCGGTCAGCAACCAGCCCTCCCCTCCACTCCACTCTCCTCCACTCCCCGCCCCAACCCCCGACTCCTGAGTTGCTGGCTACAGTGGGGGGTGGGGGGTGGGGGGGTGGGGGTGAACGGACGAGGAGCAGGTGACCTTACTGAGCCCTGGCTACAGTGGGGGGTGGGGGGGTGGGGGTGAACGGACGAGGAGCAGGTGACCTTACTGAGCCCTGGCCCATAATTCCAGCCAAGTGTAAAACTGCTATAAACATATTGACCTCTGTGTACTGAATCTGATAGCCAGCTCAAGTTGGCCCTGGCAATGCCAAGAGCATGAGCGGTGTGCCATTTAACTCTCGTGAGGTTCTTAGTGACATAATGTCTAATTAGTGTTAACATGATTAATTAATTGATATGTAATCCAATTTCGTCTCGTATTTAACCTTCAATAACACTTTTAGTACCCGCAAAATAACACATGACATTATGAATGTTTACTGTTTACAGTGCACATAACCAACATAGACTATTAGTCCAATGCCCCTATTTCTTTACAAGGTGTTAGCTTTTGACATTCTCTCAACAGATTGAATGCAAGTGCAAAGCGCCAGAGTGAACTTCCCATGCTACTGCTTGTTACTCTTTTGATGTTGGGTTTTATGAGTAATTTTTTACTTCCTGCTTTGGCAGTCAGCGGCAAAACATAATTGTCATAATTGTGGTTAATGTTACATTACAACATACAAACAGATAATTTAGGGGAAGTTAAGCAGCTTATGGATAACCACACAGTTCTCGTGCTTTATTGACAGTATGAGACACAAAATATACTGTATATATAAATATATATTTTCTTTCTGGACTGTTAGTAGTAAAGATGAATTCAAAACGGCATTGCACTAATAAAGCAGTCTTATCTTACACACAGATGTTGGCAGGATCATTTCAACATAGTGCAGGAAATCCAGTATGGTCAGTGGGTGTGTTTTCTGTTCCCTCCTGTCAGTTGATGAGGTGGAAGTGTGACATTCCATGTAAAGCAGCGTGTGATAGATTTTTAAGAGGTGTCTCTAGCCAGCCGGTGGCCCCGCTGTGTGCAGTTAGACTACTCCATATCCTCCCTTGTGAAGCACAGTGTTGACAGGTGGATTTTCCAATAACAGAACATTACACTATTCTACGTTTTGCTTTCTTCAAATGCCAGAATCTGCCCTTCACTCTTTTATGTTCCACTTGACTTCAGCCGTACTCTTCACCATCATCATGTGATTGAATCATTTAATCATGCAACTGAATACGTCTAATGTGTGGGAGACGTCGGAGAGACCGTTTCAGCCTATCGAATTCTGGCAGGTTTGCAAAGCGCTTGATTATTTATTTGACTTCTTCACATTGAATTTCATTTAGATATGGATACGACTTACCTCTAATGCCACAGGTGTCCACCAGTATTTCTCGTTGGTGTGAATGAAATGAAATGTTTTGCTGAAATAAAGCGAACACATAATCAGTCTTCCATCCCACAAAGACTGCGCTCTTAGGGCTAATGTACACCGCCTCCGGAACAGATGCGGTACGGCTCCAGTACCGCTGTGAACAGACCCAAACTCATGTAATCTGTCAGACAAATGCGCGATCCGACAAATATAGAACAGGTGCGTAATTTTTCCGTACCGCATGTATCGCCCATCCATTAACGTGGGCGAGAGTCGATCCGGTAGTTTTGCCGGATCCGCAAAGCAGCCATAACGCATCTGGTGTACATTGCCTGTTAGCATTTAGCATTGTGTAAGGCCTTGTTGCTCTTAGCGTTTAGCATTGTGTAAGGCCTTCTTGCTCTTAGCGTTTAGCATTGTGTAAGGCCTTCTTGCTCTCGGACAAGCAGGACAACAGAACATTGCCTGTGGGTGGCTGGAGAGTGAGCAACAGCCATGCATTTTGCACGTGGAACAAATTGTCTGGTTATCATATACGCTTATAGTCCTTGGAAGGACTTCAGAAAGGAAGTGACAAGAAGATTTCCACTTCCTACTGCTGGTGGCTGGAAAGTGCTCGCAGACGTCAATCACCAATTATCACATGAGGGAACAAGACAGGGAAGGAGGTGTTTTGTGTGTGTGTGTGTGTGTGTGTGTGTGTGTGTGTGTGTGTGTGTGTGTGTGTGTGCGTGTGCGCGCACACCACTGACCTAAAAAAAATATGGACAGAGCTATCCCATTCATTTTGGGTCTCCCGTTTGGAGTTGATTCGTTGGCCGTCGCCATCTTGACTTTTCGTCAGCAGAGTGGAAGGGAATGGGTTGAGTCCTTCCGCAGCTCACGTGAGTGAGTACAGAGACAGTACAGAGCCGCAACGCCGCCTGCTATTGGTCCATGATCGGCAAGCTGCGTGATCACTGGACAGGCGATCTGTCAATCACCCCCTTTTCTATGGGCGAGTTATATAAAATGGGCGAGTTATATAAAAAATGACCCCCCTACAGTTCAAATTGTAGTTCAAATTAGATACTGTATATAGACCACAATTGGGTTAAGGCCCAGGCTGTAAAAATGCTTAAAGGAGAATTTCGGTTTTTTACACCACGGTCCTCATTTCCAGGTTAAAATATGATGTTTTACTCACCGAAATAGTTTGGCTTCATTCGGATGCCCACGGAAGATTTTGAGCTCCGAGTAGTCTCCTCAAACAGGCTATAACGAGAGCCTGTGGCCAGCGTGGGGCATGATGGACGGGAGTGCACGCGCTCTCTAAATGACACTTTTTCTGTCAGATCATGGTTCATTATGGTTGTAAATATAATTTTTGCTGAAATAAAGCGAACACATAATCAGTCTTCCATCCCACAAAGACTGCGCTCTTAGGGCTAATGTACACCGCCTCCGGAACAGATGCGGTACGGCTCCAGTACCGCTGTGAACAGACCCAAACTCATGTAATCTGTCAGACAAATGCGCGATCCGACAAATATAGAACAGGTGCGTAATTTTTCCGTACCGCATGTATCGCCCATCCATTAACGTGGGCGAGAGTCGATCCGGTAGTTTTGCCGGATCCGCAAAGCAGCCATAACGCATCTGGTGTACATTGCCTGTTAGCATTTAGCATTGTGTAAGGCCTTGTTGCTCTTAGCGTTTAGCATTGTGTAAGGCCTTCTTGCTCTTAGCGTTTAGCATTGTGTAAGGCCTTCTTGCTCTCGGACAAGCAGGACAACAGAACATTGCCTGTGGGTGGCTGGAGAGTGAGCAACAGCCATGCATTTTGCACGTGGAACAAATTGTCTGGTTATCATATACGCTTATAGTCCTTGGAAGGACTTCAGAAAGGAAGTGACAAGAAGATTTCCACTTCCTACTGCTGGTGGCTGGAAAGTGCTCGCAGACGTCAATCACCAATTATCACATGAGGGAACAAGACAGGGAAGGAGGTGTTTTGTGTGTGTGTGTGTGTGTGTGTGTGTGTGTGTGTGTGCGTGTGCGCGCACACCACTGACCTAAAAAAAATATGGACAGAGCTATCCCATTCATTTTGGGTCTCCCGTTTGGAGTTGATTCGTTGGCCGTCGCCATCTTGACTTTTCGTCAGCAGAGTGGAAGGGAATGGGTTGAGTCCTTCCGCAGCTCACGTGAGTGAGTACAGAGACAGTACAGAGCCGCAACGCCGCCTGCTATTGGTCCATGATCGGCAAGCTGCGTGATCACTGGACAGGCGATCTGTCAATCACCCCCTTTTCTATGGGCGAGTTATATAAAATGGGCGAGTTATATAAAAAATGACCCCCCTACAGTTCAAATTGTAGTTCAAATTAGATACTGTATATAGACCACAATTGGGTTAAGGCCCAGGCTGTAAAAATGCTTAAAGGAGAATTTCGGTTTTTTACACCACGGTCCTCATTTCCAGGTTAAAATATGATGTTTTACTCACCGAAATAGTTTGGCTTCATTCGGATGCCCACGGAAGATTTTGAGCTCCGAGTAGTCTCCTCAAACAGGCTATAACGAGAGCCTGTGGCCAGCGTGGGGCATGATGGACGGGAGTGCACGCGCTCTCTAAATGACACTTTTTCTGTCAGATCATGGTTCATTATGGTTGTAAATATAATTATTTAGCTAATAGCTAGAAGCTAAGCTAACAACAACACAGCAGTCAGCGTTGATCTGCCCCGGATGGGGTTACAGTGCGTATCTTCCCCCTTCTGTGGTTTCTCTGAAGAAGGTTTCACAGAGGGGGAAGATGGGCACTGTAACCCCATCCGGGGCAGATCAACGCTGACTGCTGTGTTGTTGTTAGCTTAGCTTCTAGCTATTAGCTAAATAATTATATTTACAACCATAATGAACCGTGATCTGACAGAAAAAGTGTCATTTAGAAGAGCGCGTGCACTCCCGTCCATCATGCCCCACGCTGGCCGCAGGCTCTCGTTATAGCCTGTTTGAGGAGACTACTCAGAGCTCAAAATCTTCCGTGGGCATCCGAATGAAGCCAAACTATTTTGGTGAGTAAAACATCATATTTTAACCTGGAAATGAGGACCGTGGTGTAAAAAACCGAAATTCTCCTTTAATTACTGTTACAAAGTGGGGCATTTTAACAGGAACGACGGGACTTCTGAGCACTGCCTCAAGTGGCCATTTGAGGAATTACCGTTTAAACAAAGACTTCCTCACCTATACATAGATGGTAATTTTACATCCTTTGATGTGCTGAAGAGTAAATTTGAGTTGCCTGGCACACACTGGTTCAGATACCTGCAAGTCAGAAATTATGTTCGCTCCAAGATTCGTACCTTTGAAGCGCTCCCAAATAAACATGCTTTTTTTTATGTTCAAAAACTGATTCTGAAGGAATGGAAGTCATCCTCTTCACCTTCTTTCCAACTGTGGTTGACGGACATGACCTCTGTTATACGGATGGAGAGACTTAGGTTCTGAGGACCAATTCAGTTAAAAAGTTCTCTATCATTTGTCACCTGTTTCTGGCCTATCTTGATGAAGTTAGGGGTGACGGGTGACTCGCCTGGCTGGTTTCTCATGGACCCCTTGTGTGAGATCCCAGGAACAATATCTCCTACAAGCACTTCATACAGCTGGTAATCACGTAATATTGAATGTCAATAATATATGTATGTTTTCTTTTCTTTTCTTGTGAACGTGTTCGTTTGTCTTGTTTGTGCATTGTTTTGAAATATTGGAAATAAAATATTGTGGGGGGGGGGAAATACTTCCTCATCTTCCTGGGAAAGCGGCAGAGCTTGCCCACTGGCGCACACACACGTGTGCATGTGCGTCTGTGTTAGGAGAAATGGGGTGGTGTGTTAGAGGTGTGTATGGCTGCCACCCGTCTGGCAGGCAGGGTTCAAGGTTCACAGACTGTGGCTTTGCTGCAAACCTGCTAGGTGTCCTCATATCAAACTGCAGTCCTACAGCTATTTTTGAGTCCATATGTTTCATTTAATAATGGTATCTGGCTCTTTAATAAAAGTTTAGCTACTTTCAGAGGCACTGTGGCATACAGTAGATGTCCATAGCACCTAATAATGTGTGTGTGTGTGTGTGTGTGTGTGTGTGTGTGTGTGTGTGTGTGTGTGTGTGTGTGTGTGTGTGTGAGTGAGTGAGTGAGAGTATGAAAAAAGGCCTACAGACCCTCAGTGTTAGCAGAGATCTCCCAGAGGTGTATCCAGTACTTGATCCATCCCACCTTGGGAGGCGAGAGTTGGAAATTCAGTCAAGCAGCACATCTTGATGACCCTCTTGAGATCATGTGCTAGAGACCTTGGAAGCGCAAGACGCGAAGCTACTTAGAAATGTCTCTTTTCTTTGATGCTTTATCTCTCTTACATCTTTGTCTTTCCTCCCGCCCACCTCCGTCTCCGCTTTCTATCCAGCTCACTCCCATACAGCCCCTCTCCTCCTGTCACCCCCGGGCTGGTGGTCCGTCCTCCTGTCACCCCCGGGCTGGTGGTCCGTCCCTTTGGGAGGTTAAGGGGCACCGTGGGTGAGGGGGCAGTCGGCAGGTTGTGCGGGCACCGCGCTCGCCTTTTCCCACACAGCCTGCGTCAAATGCTGCTGAACCCTGACCCCAGTGGGTCCTCGCTCTCAAAATCGGTGGGGAACGCAATTCAGCCGGCCAGACCCTATTCAGGCTGAGAGACTCTCCATTGGAGGAGAAAGGAATCTCCCCCATTCCAATTGTGGTTAGTGCCCTCCCTTTGTCTAGTGGTCAAGCAGGGTCGGACGACCGGCCACCGCTAGCCAGGACACGACTTCCGAAAAGCCTATTCAGTGTGCGAGCTGACCCCCGGGTTCCACTTCTGACTCACGGGGATCAAACGCTGGGAATCTTTTGGGGGTTCTGTCGCTTTTTTCATCCATTGAGTCTTACCCCATTGAAAAGAAAAACTCAAAATGACGAATGATTTTTTTCCCCTAAGGTTTCCTTGAATGCATGGCAATGTTTAACAAATGTGAGACTGGTGCAAAGAGTTTCATCCAGTCTCTACAGAAAGTGGGAGAAAATCTTTGTTTGCATTTCGCCAGCTCCAACTTCTAGAGTTTCCTTTGTTCCTCTATTTTTAAATGGCTCATTTTAATTTCAGCCATTGATGGTCATTATTGAGTCTATGCATAATGAACTGAGAAAGTTTATGGGATAGCTTTTATCCCTGACAGCAGTGTTACGCACATGTTTAAGTTTGTCAATACTAAGGCTGGGAATGTTTCTGCATGGGCCTGGCCACAGCATTGGCTGTACACTCATGATTTCCTGGTAGTGATTAAAACCAGTCAACAGCAGTTCAGTACCAGAGGGAATTAATAGTGCATGAAAACCAACATGTTTTTTGAAGTACATCAAATCTGGCTGCTCATGTTGTAGCTGTAGATTTCAGTTGTAGATTGGTCGGTCAGATGTACAGCGTGATCGGTAAAAGATAGATATATTTCCGGATTGTGTGTTTTCCTGTGTGTGTCCTGAAAATATCAGGCTTGATTTCATTACATCCGTTGTTTTCTGATGAGCCCCTTGTCCCATTTGTCTGCTCTATTGCATCTATTTCTATATCTGTCTCTGATCAATTTACACAACACACACACCCACACACACAAAGACACAGCACACAGACACAATGTGAAGATGTGGCCATGATTACGAATAGGAGGAAGTATGCACGGCAGAGAAGGTAAGAAAACACAAGGAACCTTGAATTTCAAATGACAGTCCCATGGCGTGTGTGTGTGTGTGTGTGTGTGTGTGTGTGTGTGTGTGTGTGTACATGAGAGAGGGTGCATGCGTGTGTGAGTCTGTGCAGACTGCAACTTGGCGCATGGTTTAAATCTTTTGCAGAGGGGGAACACTTTGATTGTAATGCCGCGTGCTGTGTGCTAAAGCGGGGGCCTACTGCAGCTTTCAAGCTGGTCAACTGTCAGGAGTGGAGCGTGAAAGGGGGGCCTCCGAGTGAAAGGGGTGGAGGGTCCCACTAGGGGGGTCCTGGGGAGGGGGGGGGGGGGTCTGTGGCGGACCTCCTGGGTTTTGAGGCCCTCTGTGTGGCCTGCTACAGCATGGCGGCCCACTTCATAAGAAAGCAGCAGAGAGGGAGAGGGAGAGAGGGAAGGTGCTGCTGGTGCAATGGCCCCTGCAGCAGGGAGCATGGGCAGGCCGCCAGCTCACCCGCTCAGTCCCACAGACCAGATGTTCTGTGTCAGGGAGATCTTGGCCTTTAAGAAATTGAGTTACTGTAAATCTGTAATAAGGCAAGGCAAACATGGACAACCCCCCCTCACGCCCCACCCTCATATCCTTTTGTTCATGTTGTACAGGTCAGCTATTGGTAAAGGGGTCGTGGCCCAGCTATTGACCCTGCCAATTATTCTCCATTCTCCATCTTGCATGAGAGGATACATGCTTTCCTTTCCCTATGTGCCCCCCCCCCCCCCCCCCCCCCCCCCACACAACGATGGTGTCAGTCAAGGCCATAAGGAGAGTTCTGTACAGTAACCATACTTTATACCATGGTCTGGGTGAATACTCGATTCTGATTGGCTGCAGGGTGTCCATTAAAAAGTGATAATGTACAGTTGGTAAAGTCATTCAGCCAAATGGTCTGTTCACGCCTCCACGGCGTCCCTTAAAAAGTGATAATGGACACCTCATCGTGCATTAACCCTTACGTAATCACCAAATCTACAGTAACCATACTGTAATCACCAAATCTACAGTAACCATACTGTAATCACCAAATCTACAGTAACTATACTGTAATCACCAAATCTACAGTAACCATACTGTAATCACCAAATCTACAGTAACCATACTGTAATCACCAAATCTCGACTTTACCTTCTCGATCCCTCCCAGGGGCCCAATCCAAAGAGAAGTGCCCGCTGAGATGTAAAAGAGACAACAGAAATCCATGGCATTTGAGTTTGTTTTCTGTTTTCTGTTTTACTTTATGGGCAAATTTCAGCTTTGCCTATGGTTTTTGTATGCCGTGTTGAGAGGATCTGGTCCTGTCAGGTTGCCGATACCTGATCCAACCCCCAGCGTTTTAAGTATGTTTGAATGTGTTTTCTGCAAACACACGGCGCATCTGCTGTTGCCACTACCAAACTGGAGGCATGGGTCATTTAGCCAGGTAACAGCAGCCAGTGTTGTTGGAAGTTATCCGATCTGTCCCAAGGAAAATCAAAATAAAAGCCTCTGTGCTTGTAAAAACAAAGCCAAAAAAAAAAGATCAACATGCTCATTGTCCAAATGGGAATCTTCTCAGGCACATCTTTTAGATACATCTTCAGCAGGCCTGCCTATATGGAAAGGACATTATCACAGCCTAGGCTCTTAACTGCAATAGCATTGTTCCAAGCGGCATTCTGAAAGGGTCGGCAAGAATGTCCCCTGTGCAGTCTAGCCGAGATTTACGGCACCTCTGAGGATGGCTCTGATCTGGCAGTGGTCAGTTGGCTTTGAAGAGATTGGACCGCAAGTGAATCACTTTGAACCTGCACTGAGCCGAGCCTGAGGGAGACCCATAGTCCCACCTGAGTGGAGCAGGACAGTAAATCTGGAGGCAGCACAGTCTATGCTGTGACATCGACTCTTAAGTCTTAATTTGTTGCCTGCCTCAGCCCCTGGCCCAACAGTTCTACAGCTGTGGCTCGGGTCCAGGGTGGCCTCCATGCTTATTGGACCTGGCTAGGCCTGGATGGTTTCCACATCGAGGATTCAACTTGAAACCCATGACGAATATCTCTGTCGCTCTCTCTCCGTCCATGGATAAGATTCTGGGTTTCTGGGCCTTGTATCTTTATCGTCCCCTTACTTCTCCACACAGATTCCTCTAAACGTCTCTGAACTTATTTTTCCCCTGCACTTCATTTTATACTCCTCTACCTGTGCTGTGCCACCTGCGAGCTATCCAGACACTTACTATTACTGGGTCAATAAAAAACAGAACAGTCAACTACGGGTTAAGTAGGTGACTTTTAAATGTCGGTGTTCTATGTGTTCTGTGTATTTTGGATCACACACAAAAATGCTGCAACGTGCAAGGCTATGACTTTATTTAATTGCCATTATTGTGAAGGTTCTAACCAGAAGTTTCCGTTTGATTCTGGCTCACTTGACGCTGCTCTGAGCTGGTGGTGACATTTGCAGCTCCAGTCTGCATGCAAATCGTTATCACAAACGCTGTGTATAAACGTGGAATCAGAGGGCAGCAGAACGCAAAGACAGTTTGCCGCTTCCTGCAGAGACCGTTCTCATCTAAACGTGGCCCAAAGTTCTAAAGGGATTCCAAACTGCTCACCCCACATCATCTGCAAACAAAGGTGAGAGTGTCATGTGCCCCACGTGCTGCTAAGACTCCCACTTAACAGCTGATAGGGGCATGATCTACCTTGGGGAAAGCTTGGGGACAGCAATTCCCTCAAATGCAAAACCATTGCCCAAGGTGTTACAGTCTTGTTACAGTCTTGTTACAGCCCAAGGTGTTACAGTCTTGTTACAGCCCAAGGTGTTACAGTCTTAGATTGATAGGTTTTCTTTTATATCAGACACAGGTTTGTGTTCCTACCTGACATGTTTCGACGGTAATACTTCCGTCTTCTTCAGAGGTGTCACTAGATGGTGTGTGACGTGTCTTTAACAGCTGATGTTGTTTACAGAGGCGTGAACCTGTGTCTGATATAAAAGAAAACCTATCAATCTAAGTAAAGTATAGACACTATGAACCTTTTTGGATTATGGAGTGTTACAGTCTTGTTACAGCCTTGTTACAGCCCAAGGTGTTACAGTCTTGTTACAGCCCAAGGTGTTACAGTCTTGTTACAGCCCAAGGTGTTACAGTCTTGTTACAGCCCAAGGTGTTACAGTCTTGTTACAGCCTTGTTGTTACAGCCCAAGGTGTTACAGTCTTGTTACAGCCCAAGGTGTTACAGTCTTGTTACAGCCTTGTTGTTACAGCCCAAGGTGTTACAGTCTTGTTACAGCCCAAGGTGTTACAGTCTTGTTACAGCCCAAGGTGTTACAGTCTTGTTACAGCCCAAGGTGTTACAGTCTTGTTACAGCCCAAGGTGTTACAGTCTTGTTACAGCCCAAGGTGTTACAGTCTTGTTACAGCCCAAGGTGTTACAGTCTTGTTGTTACAGCCCAAGGTGTTACAGTCTTGTTACAGCCCAAGGTGTTACAGTCTTGTTACAGCCCAAGGTGTTACAGTCTTGTTGTTACAGCCCAAGGTGTTACAGTCTTGTTACAGCCCAAGGTGTTACAGCCCAAGGTGTTAGTCTTGTTACATAGAAAATAAATAGAGTCCGCACACTGAATTAAAGTCAGCTCCCAGGTCAGTTTATTTTAACGTTTCGACTACAAAGTCTTCATTTTTCTGATGAAGACTTTGTAGTCGAAACGTTAAAATAAACTGACCTGGGAGCTGACTTTAATTCAGTGTGCGGACTCTATTTATTTTCTATGTTATTTGCTTTTTGTCCTGCACCTGAGCCTTACAAGCGGATGTGCACGCCCTACCTCTTTCTTCAGTTAGTCTTGTTACAGCCTTGTTACAGCCCAAGGTGTTACAGCCTTGTTACAGCCCAAGGTGTTACAGCCTTGTTACAGCCCAAGGTGTTAGTCTTGTTACAGCCTTGTTACAGCCCAAGGTGTTACAGCCCAAGGTGTTACAGTCTTGTTACAGCCTTGTTACAGCCCAAGGTGTTACAGCCTTGTTACAGCCTTGTTACAGCCCAAGGTGTTACAGCCCAAGGTGTTACAGTCTTGTTACAGCCTTGTTACAGCCCAAGGTGTTACAGCCTTGTTACAGCCCAAGGTGTTACAGCCCAAGGTGTTACAGCCTTGTTACAGCCCAAGGTGTTACAGCCCAAGGTGTTACAGCCTTGTTACAGCCCAAGGTGTTACAGCCTTGTTACAGCCCAAGGTGTTACAGCCCAAGGTGTTACAGTCTTGTTACAGCCCAAGGTGTTACAGCCCAAGGTGTTACAGCCTTGTTACAGCCCAAGGTGTTACAGCCTTGTTACAGCCCTAGGTGTTACAGCCCAAGGTGTTACAGCCTTGTTACAGCCCAAGGTGTTACAGCCTTGTTACAGCCCAAGGTGTTAGTCTTGTTACAGCCTTGTTACAGCCCAAGGTGTTACAGTCCAAGGTGTTACAGTCTTGTTACAGCCCAAGGTGTTACAGTCTTGTTACAGCCCAAGGTGTTACAGCCTTGTTACAGCCCAAGGTGTTACAGCCTTGTTACAGCCCAAGGTGTTACAGCCTTGTTACAGCCCAAGGTGTTACAGCCTTGTTACAGCCCAAGGTGTTACAGCCCAAGGTGTTACAGTCTTGTTACAGCCCAAGGTGTTACAGCCCAAGGTGTTACAGCCTTGTTACAGCCCAAGGTGTTACAGCCCAAGGTGTTACAGCCTTGTTACAGCCCAAGGTGTTACAGCCCAAGGTGTTACAGCCTTGTTACAGCCCAAGGTGTTACAGCCTTGTTACAGCCCAAGGTGTTACAGCCTTGTTACAGCCCAAGGTGTTACAGCCCAAGGTGTTACAGTCTTGTTACAGCCCAATGTGTTACAGCCCAAGGTGTTACAGCCCAAGGTGTTACAGCCTTGTTACAGCCCAAGGTGTTACAGCCTTGTTACAGCCCAAGGTGTTACAGCCCAAGGTGTTACAGCCTTGTTACAGCCCAAGGTGTTACAGCCTTGTTACAGCCCAAGGTGTTACAGCCTTGTTACAGCCCAAGGTGTTACAGCCTTGTTACAGCCCAAGGTGTTAGTCTTGTTACAGCCTTGTTACAGCCCAAGGTGTTACAGCCCAAGGTGTTACAGCCCAAGGTGTTACAGCCTTGTTACAGCCCAAGGTGTTACAGCCTTGTTACAGCCCAAGGTGTTACAGCCTTGTTACAGCCCAAGGTGTTACAGCCTTGTTACAGCCCAAGGTGTTACAGCCCAAGGTGTTACAGTCTTGTTACAGCCCAAGGTGTTACAGTCTTGTTACAGTCTTGTTACAGCCCAAGGTGTTACAGCCCAAGGTGTTACAGTCTTGTTACAGCCCAAGGTGTTACAGTCTTGTTACAGCCTTGTTACAGCCCAAGGTGTTACAGTCTTGTTACAGCCTTGTTACAGCCCAAGGTGTTACAGTCTTGTTACAGCCTTGTTACAGCCCAAGGTGTTACAGTCTTGTTACAGCCTTGTTACAGCCCAAGGTGTTACAGTCTTGTTACAGCCTTGTTACAGCCCAAGGTGTTACAGCCTTGTTACAGCCTTGTTACAGCCCAAGGTGTTACAGCCTTGCTTAAATACGCTTTCGACTTTCGACGGCACGCCGTTTCATTTGACGCCGCCCTGAGTTTGTGGTGCAGCGATGTGTTTTTTTTTTTGCATGCTTCCCAAGTGGTCCCTTCTTGGTGACCTCCGGGCGTTCTCATGTCTTTAAGGCTCTTTAGGTAAGCCGGAAAAGCAAACAAAGGCATATCTATTATATGGTAAGTGGATCTCGCATTACCCCCCCGTTTCAATGCAGTCGCCAGTGTGGGCCACTTTCCAGGTGACTGATATCTTCACAGGGGCCAACATGTCACGGGATGGAGTAATTGATTGTCTTGGATATTTGAGTATGCCACTTTCCCTCGTTCAGAGACCCCCTAATGCTTCCTTCTCCAGTTATAGCGCTTGCTCGCGCGGTGAGTTTTTGACGTGTGACAACCTGAAGTGTGATCGACATGTGGTCATGCTACATCTTGGCCCAAGGGCAAATGGCAGATAATTGTATAAGGCTCAGCTAGTCATCTCAAAGTGAATACTACGTTACTGCAAAAATACCCAAGTATTTTTCTTATATAAATAAATGCTGATCCACTTTCTCCTGCTTTGGTCATACAGTACTGTATAGATGTATGCGTAGGCATTGAATAAAGGGTGCTGTTATTGTTGAAAGTGGGCCCTGCTGAAGTTTGCTGTTGAAAAGCTCAAGGCTAAAATCTTCCTCTTTTCTCCAATGAGTTTATTGAGTCAAGCTCCCCGTGCTCAGAAGAGGAGTTCTGATCGTTTGCCTGCAGGCAAATAGTGTTTTATAGGATAACTTCTCTGTGTGAGTAACTCCTTTTATCAGGTTCTCTTTATGTTTTGGATTTTTTTTTTGCATTGCATTGCATTGCTGAAAGGCAAACTCTTCTCAAGTGAACATTTCCTGTCCTTACTTTTATGATCTTATTACTTAAACAGGAAGAGGTTATTAGTAGTATTTGATATTATTGAATTTAGTTTCGATATTTTTCTCAGACTTTTGGACCCTGAGGCTACTTCAAGAGCCAGACTCGACAAAGAAACTTACCCTAGATGAGAAACTGAGAGTTGACAGCACGGGTCATTTAACTTTCTTTTAAGATACTGATCTGCTGCAGGAGTGTATCCAACAAACTAGGGTCTGTTCCATCTGGCTTTGTTGTTAACCTCTGCAAGAATGCTTATGTAGAACTGGCTTTAGATTTCCCAAATACTTCTACATAGCATGAGAGCATCGGACCACAGCAGCTCCTTTTATCAGAAAGATCCTCAACATGGCATGTTGACCGTGTGCTGTGCTGCCTTGGACTGCTGCCATTGTACCCTTGAGAAAGGCACTTAACCTGAATTGATTCTGCACAAACCCTGTTGCATAAATAGCTATAGGAAAGAGGTGGTGGCCCTGGGTGCATATAAAATATAGAACCATCAACCATGTAATGTAATGCAATAATGTACAACATCATTATTAAAAAAAATATATATATATATATATATAATATATATATTGTAATATGTAATATTGTAAAAAAAAATCTTCAAGACCGCTCAATCATTCACTAATCTGATTGGCCGGAAATGCCGGAATGGATTATGGGATGAGTAGTTTCTTCACTCTTAGGATCTTATGTACACAGTCTTGTACCCAGCACTTTTTTTTTTTTTTCCAACTCTGAATCAAATGTTTTATGCTCACAATTCTCTGGAAAATGATTTTTAGAAAAGTCATTGAGAATATGAATGGGGAAGTACTCACTTGAAAACCGTGATGTCACGGAACCATCACGTGACTTTGAGCTCTATATTAAGAAATGGTACTCTGCCGGTCTCCTAAATGGGCGTGGTCCCCTTGAAGTGTTGTGCTGACCTCACAAGGTAACTTGAGCTAGAGATTGTGAGTTCCCAAAACTCCACACACACCAAACATATAAACACAAAACGTCCCCTTGTTAGCTCAATCTTGTTGTAATAAAAATATTAGCTTTAAAAAAATCATTTACCCAATCACAGATTTAGCAACTACATCAACAAACTTCACATGTAGCTTTAGCTAATCGCTCCCTGCTAACGTGAGCTCCTTTTGCCAAATCTCATGAGAGTATGTTGCTGAGACAGAGACAGGTCTTGAACAAAGTTAATTTTCTCCTGATCTGTCTGTCTGAAAAATGCCATTTTAGTGTCAGAATGTTCACTGTATGTGGCTTGCGGAAAATGGGCCCGATATTTAGTTTGATGATTATGGGGCGAAAGCATCTGTCATAATCTGTGATCACATTCACTTCTCCCATTGACTCCAATAAAACCATGGGCAAAACCCATGTGACACAAATACAGGAAGTGAGTGGAAATTACACAGTCTCTATATTGAAAAGTCTCTGCTGCCACTAATAGAACACCGCAGGAATGAGTCCGGAAGTAGCATGTTGGATCTTACGGGGAAAAGTGATGGGTTTTAGAATGGGGATTTCACTTAAATGCATCAAATAAGGTCTGTGGTTAACAAAAGTTTATGGGAGCGGTAATTTGGGTTCAACAGGATAATCTTCACAAACGTGAATCACTTTTGTCTTTTGAAACATGATTTTTAGAAAACATTTCACAATAAAAGTCATAAAAGTGATTCACGTTTGTCATAATCTGACCTGGACAGTGACCATCACATGTCATAATCTGACCTGGAGTGACCCCAGCAGTGACCATCACATGTCATAATCTGACCTGGAGTGACCCCAGCAGTGACCATCACATGTCATAATCTGACCTGGAGTGACCCCAGTAGTGACCATCACATGTCATAAATCTGACCTGGAGTGACCCCAGCAGTGACCATCACATGTCATAATCTGACCTGGAGTGACCCCAGCAGTGACCATCACATGTCATAATCTGACCTGGAGTGACCCCAGCAGTGACCATCACATGTCATAATCTGACCTGGAGTGACCCCAGTAGTGACCATCACATGTCATAATCTGACCTGGAGTGACCCCAGCAGTGACCATCACATGTCATAATCTGACCTGGAGTGACCCCAGCAGTGATCATCACATGTCATAATCTGACCTGGAGTGACCCCAGCAGTTACCATCACATGTCATAATCTGACCTGGAGTGACCCCAGCAGTGACCATCACATGTCATAATCTGACCTGGAGTGACCCCAGCAGTGATCATCACATGTCATAATCTGACCTGGAGTGACCCCAGCAGTTACCATCACATGTCATAATCTGACCTGGAGTGACCCCAGCAGTGACCATCACATGTCATAATCTGACCTGGAGTGACCCCAGCAGTGATCATCACATGTCATAATCTGACCTGGAGTGACCCCAGCAGTTACCATCACATGTCATAATCTGACCTGGAGTGACCCCAGCTGTGTCCATCACATGTCATAATCTGACCTGGAGTGACCCCAGCAGTGACCATCACATGTCATAATCTGACCTGGAGTGACCCCAGCAGTGACCATCACATGTCATAATCTGACCTGGAGTGACCCCAGCAGTGACCATCACATGTCATAATCTGACCTGGAGTGACCCCAGCAGTGACCATCACATGTCATAATCTGATTTGGAGTGACCCCAGCAGTGACCATCACATGTCATAATCTGACCTGGAGTGACCATCACATGTCATAAATCTGACCTGGAGTGACCCCACCAGTGACATCACATGTCATAAATCTGACCTGGAGTGACCCCAGCAGTGACCATCACATGTCATAATCTGCCATAGGTCAAGGAGCAGCTAGGTGCACATGCCATGCATGCCCATCCACTGTCATAATGCCCCTGAAGCAGGCTTGCCAGGGCTCAAGCTTGAGTTTAGCCGACTAACTGTGGAACCGTTCTCTTCAGACACTGAGCGACAAATCATTAAGAAAAATCATCTACAGATGTATATTTTTTATGATGTGACATTTCCTCTAGCCCACTTTTTCACCACTCATATATCTTCAGTTTGAAAGCCACACTCTATTGTCTCTAAATCAACTTTTGCCATCTAAAAGTGTGTGTGGGTGTGTGTGTGTGTGTGTGTGTGTGTGTGTGTGTGTGTGTGTGTGTGTGTGTGTGTGTATATATAGTAGTTGAAGCTCACATTCTTGTTGTTCTGGTCTTGTTTGTCTTGTCCTGACATTAGAAACTGGTTTCCAATAGGGATTAAAGGAAATTAAAGAATGTTTAGACACTGGGCTGGGTAGTGTAGAGGTAAAAGCACTCGCCTACTCCTCACTGTCAGGTGAAAAGAAGCACATGTATCGGAGGGGTTGGAGCAACAACCGGGACAGCAGGGGGAATTAAAATGATCCAAAAATAAATAAATAAAAAAGTTCATAGTCATACACTTTCCCACCATGACAGCAGCCCCTCACCTCTAGCCGTCTTAAATAATTGAGTCACATTCTTGTTCAGATCCCCACAAGCTATAATTTATAAAGGTAAATGCACCTACTGAAATATGGAAGAATGTATGGTAACAATAACTTACATGTCGATGAGCTATTCCTTATATGAAGTAATGCAAAGTGTCATTGCCTTGGCAGGGGGGGGGGGATCTCGAGCAAACCATCAATATTAAATGACAAATCCAGCATATTCAAGTACTCAATCATATTACTGTCCACTCTGCAATAGCAGTGACTGCTCAGTGCAGGCCTGTCGCCAAACCAAAAATAATTCTGTTGTCCTGAGTTTAATGGCTTACCCCACAACAGCATATCCCGTGTGGCTGGATTCCAGCAGCAGGAATACAGTTGACACAGACACGGGGGGGGGGGGGGGGGGGGGGGGTTAAAGAGCTTTCTCCCCTCCCCAAGGCAAGGCCCGGGGTCCAGATGACCTAGAAGAGGCTAGACTGGATGACCCAGTGGTCATCCCAGGAGCCATCTGGCAACCACGTCTTGTGGGGCTTACCCTTCCCACTGCCTCACGCAACTCCTTAAGCGAGCATAAGTGTGCTTAGTCTTAATCTGAGGGAAACTGGTTTGGGCCTGGGGAGACACCCAGCCATGAGGTCATGGGGTTCCTTCAGTCACATACTGTCATACTGTAAGAGACGGCCGTTTTGGGGACTGTCGTCTCTTCCCTCTGTTACAGTATAACATCTCTGGAGTGGATGTGCCAAATGTGTGACAATTTGGCCAGTTTGAAAGTGTCTCTCTACCCATTCAATAGCAAGTAAATGGGGGATTCATGTTAGTCATCCGGTATTATTGGTAAGATTAGTTGTCTGATGCATAGTGTTAAAGATGCCATGCTGTGAGACAGCCCTGGGTCAGATCTGCTGGCCTGTGTGGCAAGGAGGGCAAGTGGGAGAAGCTCGAGCATGTCTGCACTTGCACAGAGGTCACTGCTGGCCTTTTGACTGTCTGCCAGTGCAGGGGCCAGAGTCTTCCAGAAGAGGGCCTTGGCCACAGGCAGACAAGTGAGCCAGCCAGCCAGACAGGCAGCCAGCCGCATCGTCTGCAGTCTAGGTCTGACTGGGGCTAGAGAGGCCGGTGTGGACTAGGGCAGCTCCAGTTACCCAGACAGATTTGCTAACACTGTTTGGGTCTGCTCAGCTTTCGAGCCAGGCCTCTGGGCCAAACGTGGCTGAGGTGACTTAATCTGTCATTAAACTCACGTTACACCCCGACACAGACTGGGCTCAGGGGGGCAGGGAGCGGGCTGGCATGGCTGGCTGGATCTGAGCAGACACAAAGAATACCCTGCCCCCTCCCCCTCCACCTCCCCCCCCCCCCCCCCCCCCTCCATCCTCTTCATGCCACACACCATGGCACAGCTAGACAGCCCAGCACGGTCTAGACAAAAGCAATTTCACTTGAAGTTGAAAAGTCATTTGACTGTGTGACGGGCACCCGTGTGGATTTGGTGGCGTTTCCAAGGTGCACAAATCTATTTGCCTGCTTGCTTTATGCATTGACGCAAAGCTATTCAGCATATTGAGATTATCTGCCACGTCTGACCTATTTTGAATTTATGAATGTTAAATCAATAAAAAAAAAGCAAAAATATATCAAAATACCTCCTGACAGCTATTCAAATGATAATGCTTTTTTTCTTTCTTTTATCACCGCTACTGAAGCTAAATACGTACAGTTTGCATTTTAAGTTGAGCCTTTTTGTCCATGGCTCCTCAGCACTAGTTTATTTTTTGCCATGAATGATGCATGTCATCTCTCTGCCATATGTGTCTCTGGACAAACAATATTTCAGTCTCATGTGTACATGAGATTTCTTGGTACAAACTAAGCCTTGAGCTAGAATTCTAATATGGATATATCAGGCTATAGTCAAGATAAAGATAAAGCAAATAAAGGTAGGAGTGGATGGTTCTTTGATTTTTTTCTTCTTCAAATTTTGCATAACCTCTATGTGATAAAATTATTCAATCACTTTTTTCATCACTTTTTCCCTTCCCCTTGTATTTGCTTAATTAATACTGATGACATATTTATATATTTATTTATTAAAATGACAATATCAATTATGAGGGTATGGGCACCTCATGAAGTACACACTGTATACCGGACAAATTCCAATCAAACCTGTTTTATTGCATCCAATCATTTCTCACGAGGAGCATTTCAGGGAGACTGTAGACTAGCGGTATACACTTTCTTATATTGTCCTGGTCAATTCACCATTTGCTGTCAGACAGACAGGAGGAGAAGGCTAAACCACATTCACAACTGGAAAATGAAATTGCTCCCATTACTCTCTCAGCTTGAAGATGTCAGAAACCCTAACAACCTGTGGTACTTTTAGTGGAGGTCTAAGATATTGTTTCCCTCTGCTCAGATGTGTTTTTACGTAACAGCTGGTTCTGGTTCTCCCCCCCCCCCCCCCCCCCCAGCCGCCCACTGTCATGAGCGTCCAACATATTACAAAAAGCCAGGCACTAAATAAATCCAACATATGAACTTCATAATCAACTGATACAAACAGCTTGTGCCAAGCCAAGAAGCCACATTGTTTCTGGGATTTGAACAACAGATTGTTATTGATTAAATTGGTTTTGCAAAACTCCCAGGTGAAGCAGGGCTGGGAGGCGGGGCTTGAGTGGCTTCATGAGTGATTGTGTGAAGATGACACATTGCACATGGAGAAGTCATTGAAGCGTGTATCGGGATGAGATGGGAGGCTCGTGGCCTCTGTTGTTTTTGTCTTGTTCTCAGCCCCAGAGGCAAGGCCTGTGGCCTCTGTCAATCTCATTCACTTTTCCTGCAGCATTCCTGGAGCGCTCCTGGACCTCAAGCACCCTGCTGAAACCTGGAAGGTTTTTCTTGCACTTTCATCAAAATAGCATTAGAGAATGATCGATCTGCTCCTCAAATCTTTTTTCTTTTTCCTTCTTCTTTTTCCCCCCCGAATTTTTCCCCACATTTTCTCCCCAATTGTACCAATTCCCCTTGCTGTCCTGGTCGCTGTTCCACCACCCCATCTGCCGATCTGGGGAGAGCCGTAGACTAGCACATGCTTCCTCCGATACATGTGCAGTCATCAGTCGCTTCTTTTCACCTGACAGCGAGGGGTTTCACCGGCAGGAACGTAGCGCATGGGAAGATCACGCTATTCCCCCCGACCAGAGGAGGCACTAGTGCAGCGACTAGGACTCGTACCCCACCGGCTTCCCACTCGCAGACACGGCCAATTGTGTAGGAACGTCTGACCAAGCCGAAAGTCCCGCTGCCGGGAATTGAACCCAGGTCTCCTCCGCAGTGGTGGGAGAGTGCTTTGAACTCTACACTACCCAGACAGCCCCTGGTACTCAATTCTAGATGGCTGAATCACACCATGTGACCACACAGCTCACTGGTCTCAAGCAGAGCAATCTAGTGAGAGAGTGGCGTCAGCGGAGGTCCAAAATCCATGACTCAGTAGCCAATGAATAGCCAGGAAGGGGGCTTGCGCTACGTTTTAATGCATAAAATAAAGCTGATAATATCCAATTTGATTCTTTAAATGTCTGACCGATTCAAAGTACATCACAAACTGCCAATTTGGCTGCAACTCGCCAGCGCTGCTTAATCCAGGGCCTTACTTCCGGGAACTCTTGAGAGCAAAGAACTGGTCCATTGGAGTGAATGGAGATGTTGCAACTCTTCTATATATATGGCTCTGGTCTCAAGCCATGTGCTATGGTGAGCCCAGAGTCTGCAGGCTTTCACTCCAGCAGGTGATGTCACTGCTTAGCTCCTCCTCTCTCATTGAAGCTATGCTAATGATGAGTGACATCACCTGCTGTCATTTTTGGGTTGGAATGAAAACGACATAGCACATAGTTTGAGACCAGTGACATCACTCTCCATTTAAATATTTTATGAAGTAGCCAAAGGTCACCACTCATACTTGATTGGAATTACTTGCAAATAAATAACGTTGAATTACTATCATTAACTATTGCTTATTAAAATACAACATTTATAACATTGGTTGTTAGCTACCGCTTCCTATCAGGCCTAGCAGGTAGCTGGTCTACAGAATGGCCGAATCGCTGCCAATCTTTCGGCGGAGACTAAAAACTCACCTTTTCAGACTCCACCTGGGCCCTTCTTGAACTAACATCTTTTAATTAAAAAAAAAAAAAAAAACGTATTCCTTCTCAAACTTACTAATGCTACATGTTACTTATTCCTTCTCAAACTACTGTACTTCCTACATGGTGCTACTCTAGTCTATCAAAATATATTAGCTGTCATTGATTGTGTTGCATAATTGTGTTCTGTACTGTTGACAAAATGTGATATTGTAAGTCGCTTTGGACAAAAGCGTCTGCTAAATCAGTGGTTCTCAAATGGGGGTCCGGGGACCCCCAGGGGTCTGTGGCACTTTGCCAGGGGGTCCGCGAAAGGTTTTCAGGAAAATAAAAATAAACAATTTTTTTTGCAAAAACTTCATAGTTCAACAAAAATATTGTATGCATTAAATCTAAAATGGTTCATGGATTACATTCTAATCTAACAAACCTATCAATTTAAAAGTCACGTTACTGTGGAAACAATTAGGTTTAGCCCAAAATCACAAATCAGAATGACGGGGTCCCCGGTATATTTTCTATCTTGTAAGGGGTCCTTGGCTGAAAAACATTTGAGAACCTCTGTGCTAAATGACGTAATGTAATGTAATGTACTCCATAAACTAGAAAGGCACTCTATAAATACAGTCCATTTACCATTCATCATTAACCCTGTGTGCTCTGTGCTTGTCATTAACCCCGCGTGCTCTGTGCATTAACCCTGTGTGCTCTGTGCATTAACCCCGCGTGCGCTGTGCTTGTCATTAACCCTGTGTGCTCTGTGCATTAACCCCGCGTGCTCTGTGCTTGTCATTAACCCTGTGTGCTCTGTGCATTAACCCCGCGTGCTCTGTGCTTGTCATTAACCCTGTGTGCTCTGTGCATTAACCCCGCGTGCTCTGTGCATTAACCCCGCGTGCTCTGTGCTTGTCATTAACCCTGTGTGCTCTGTGCATTAACCCTGTGTGCTCTGTGCATTAACCCCGCGTGCTCTGTGCTTGTCATTAACCCTGTGTGCTCTGTGCATTAACCCCGCGTGCTCTGTGCTTGTCATTAACCCTGTGTGCTCTGTGCATTAACCCCGCGTGCTCTGTGCTTGTCATTAACCCTGTGTGCTCTGTGCATTAACCCCGCGTGCTCTGTGCTTGTCATTAACCCTGTGTGCTCTGTGCATTAACCCCGCGTGCTCTGTGCTTGCCGGCAGATCAAGAAGTACTTGGAGCTGGAGCCGCTGGCCAGAGGGAAGCGCTGGATCATGGAGGGCAGCAGCACGGACAACGTGGAGGCGGTGAAGGAGAGTTTTGCTCAGTTCATTAGCCTGTTGGAGGACAAAGACACAGAGCCTGCAAGGATATGATGCTAACTCGGCTAATGTGAGCAGACATTACCTGCTAACGACACAGATACACCACTTCCTGCTGCTGTCCATGTGTGTACACACACACACACACACACACACACACACACACACACACACACACACACACACACACACACACAACATACAGCAGATGCTGGCCTCTCTGTTTGAGCTGGATGTCTGGATGTATGTTATCCTCCACTCCCTGCTCTCCCTCTTGTCACATTGGAAGAGCGTGCACAGGCGACAGCCGCCCACTGCATCTGCACAGAGGAGAGCCGCCATTACACCCAGTCTCAGTCAACTTCATGCAGATTCTGTCTGAAAGATCATTGAACTTTGTCAGAAACGGAAGTCGTGTTGACTGCTGTCTGTGCCATTGTGATCACATGAATGGCAGTTGGGACATATGGCATTCCTTAAGTCATCATTGGACACACTCACTCTCATGCACACACACAAACACACACACACACACACACACACACACTCACACTAAGTGGAGCCCAGGTTGTCTGTAAATATGTTTAACATCTCCACTAATGACTTTACAGGATGGTTGGGTGGGCACGACTCCACTGAAAAGGTGGAAAGTACTGTATGGTTGTCAAGTGTGCTTTTCCTTTGACCCGGTAACAACAAATGTGATTGCTTAATTGACGTACCTAGTCCAAAGCCTTACGTGATGTGTTATGTACAGTGGTTACATATCGGTGTGTCACACCACATCTGAATATCTAGTCTGAATAGTCTAGTCTGAATATCTCATGGAGTATTATGTACATGAAATGGAGCATAATGCTGTGTACTCTGCTGTGTGGCCATACGGAAATACTACTAATCTAATGACGGAGAGCTTGGTAACTTAATGGCGAGATGAGTCCATTTGGAGTGGGAACAAGTCTGACTGCTTTTTTAAATGTGCAACTTAGGGTATATTTTATAGCTCCGTATGTTAACCTCTTAGCGCTACCTTCAGATTACAATGAATTTTTTATATATCGTAGCATCAGTTCCAATTCATTCAAATCAAAGACCAAAAGACAACAAATCTGGCTTGGTGTAGGTGCCAGATAGAAAAATGTGATGGATCCTAGCTTTGTTTCAGTGTTTTAGTGAATGTCACGTGTGTTTCTGTTTTCTCTACATTTCACTGTTTTGTTTTTGTTGTTTTTTGCCGCTTTTTGAATTGGACATAATCCCTTTCCAGCAGTGGCTGGCGACTCCGCAGTCTCCCATCAGGGTGGAAGAGAAACTCTATCAATCAGTCGCAGCAACAGCTGCATCTGACAAGTCCCTGTCCGACACCCTAATGCCTTCCAACTGTCTGTGAAGACCCCTCCCTGTCTGCCACCTCGCTGCGGACCCCCACCCCACTGCATCCCACCCCAGGCCCCTCCGCTCCCTGTCCCACACTCTTCCCCATCGTGGTATGTAGTCCCAACGCCACCTTCTAGCCCCACACCTCTGAGATCAGTGCTATTTGATGTGCCACAGGTCACAGGTGTGCGCGTGTTCCCAAGACCTGCTGTGGTGACGAGATGAATCCTCCCTCTGTGCTTTGTCTTTTTTATGTGTTGTTTTCTGTATTTTTTTTTGTTTCTTTAGAGAGATTTAATCACATTTTATACCTGACATGAGAGCTGCCAACTATTTTGTGTAATCTGGCTGGATCTGTGCATTCAGTCACTTGAATGCATGATAAATGGATCAGCTAGGGAGTACAGCAGTGTTAGCTTTAGCATATCATCATGTATCCGCTTACACATGAGGTCTTTCAAATGCTCACTGCAGTCTGTTTTCTTTTATTCAATCATGAGTTTTGTCCATAATGGCAATTAAAGTCTTAAAAAGTGAAATTGTGTCTTAATTTGAATTTAGAATTCAGTTTCCTTTGGTTGTTAGTGTTGTCTTTTTCTTTTTTTATTCAAATTATTTTAGAGCATCATTAAGTGACTATATATGTACAGTATGTAATGAGTATGAGTATAATATGGACCCTTGACAATGTGAATACATAGCACTTATAAAAGGATTAAGGATGCCAGTTTCTAGGTTGTCAAGCAATATCATTGAATGCTTAGAGAATAATCAAAGACCTGTGTAGCCCATGTTTGTAGCATTTTATCGGCTTGTTAATCTACCAAACAAGTCATAAGTTGTGTCATTGTTGGATATTTTACATGA
Organism: Poromitra crassiceps; assembly: GCF_964638095.1. NCBI lineage: Eukaryota > Metazoa > Chordata > Actinopteri > Beryciformes > Melamphaidae > Poromitra > Poromitra crassiceps. The sequence continues at coordinate 18,914,321 of NC_139631.1, read as the reverse complement.
ATATTTGTATAATACCATATAAAATGTGTGGTGGGTGGAGTATCTGCATTTTCTTCAGGAAGGACCTTCTTCACAATAAGTGGGATTTGTGATTTGAGGTGACCTGTGGAGCTGGGAGATAATTGGGGGCAGAGACGCAGGAAGAAAGACTGGAAGTCAAAGTGGAGCAGCTGAGGAAAGTTTGAGTGCAAAGTGAAGTGGGTGAGACAGGAGCTCCTGATATATAGACTCTACTCTGAGTCTGCTGCACTACCTCTGCCTCCTGATATCTAGACTCTACTCTGCTGCACTACCTCTGCCTCCCTCCTTCTGATATATAGACTCTACTCTGTTGCACTACCTCTGATATATAGACTCTACTCTGCTGCACTACCTCTGATATATAGACTCTACTCTGCTGCACTACCTCTGATATATAGACTCTACTCTGCTGCACTACCTCTGCCTCCCTCCTCCTGATATATAGACTCTACTCTGCTGCACTACCTCTGCCTCCCTCCTCCTGATATATAGACTCTACTCTGCTGCACTACCTCTGCCTCCCTCCTCCTGATATATAGACTCTACTCTGCTGCACTACCTCTGATATATAGACTCTACTCTGCTGCACTACCTCTGATATATAGACTCTACTCTGCTGCACTACCTCTGCCTCCCTCCTTCTGATATATAGACTCTACTCTGCTGCACTACCTCTGATATATAGACTCTACTCTGCTGCACTACCTCTGCCTCCCTCCTCCTGATATATAGACTCTACTCTGCTGCACTACCTCTGCCTCCTTCTGATATATAGACTCTACTCTGCTGCTCTGCCTCCTTCTGATATATAGACTCTACTCTGCTGCACTACCTCTGATATATAGACTCTACTCTGCTGCACTACCTCTGATATATAGACTCTACTCTGCTGCACTACCTCTGCCTCCCTCCTTCTGATATATAGACTCTACTCTGCTGCACTACCTCTGATATATAGACTCTACTCTGCTGCACTACCTCTGCCTCCCTCCTCCTGATATATAGACTCTACTCTGCTGCAGTACCTCTGCCTCCTTCTGATATATAGACTCTACTCTGCTGCTCTACCTCTGCCTCCTTCTGATATATAGACTCTACTCTGCTGCACTACCTCTGATATATAGACTCTACTCTGCTGCACTACCTCTGCCTCCCTCCTCCTGATATACTCTACTCTGCTGCACTACCTCTGCCTCCTTCTGATATATAGACTCTACTCTGCTGCTCTACCTCTGCCTCCTTCTGATATATAGACTCTACTCTGCTGCACTACCTCTGCCTCCTTCTGATATATAGACTCTACTCTGCTGCACTACCTCTGATATATAGACTCTACTCTGCTGCACTACCTCTGATATATAGACTCTACTCTGCTGCACTACCTCTGATATATAGTCTCTACTCTGCTGCACTACCTCTGCCTCCTTCTGATATATAGACTCTACTCTGCTGCACTACCTCTGATATATAGACTCTACTCTGCTGCACTACCTCTGCCTCCCTCCTCCTGCCCTTCTTCCCTCTCTTTCAAATGAAGCGTGTGGCTTTAATACAATGTGTGTCGTGCAGGTTGCCGTGGCGACTCTTTGATCCTGTTTTGCAGTCTCTGCCTCTGGGGCAGACGTGCTTCTCTCCAGTCTGCTGCACAGCACAGCGTCTCTGGATGCTGCTGCTCTGACTGACTGAGACAAACCATGGGCTGCTGCTGCGCTCGCTCGCCTCTCTCACTCCCCCTTATTCTTCTTCCCGTCTCTCTCACTTTCTCTCTGCTTTTTGAGTGTCTGTGCTTCCTCCATCTCTCTCCCTTACGCTTTCTTTTGGTCCATTTTGTTCTTCTTTCTTCTCCGTTTCTCTCCATCTCTCAACTCGCTCTGCTTCCCTTTGGTCACGCTAAAGGAGCCCTCCCTCAGCATGGGCATCCAGGGTGCCCAGGGGAAGGGAAGAGGCCAGGACCTCAGCGAAGCAGCCCTCCAGGGAGATGAGATGGGGGGGATCTCTCTCTCTCTCTCTCTCTCTCTCTCTCACTCTCCTGTTTTTCTGTCCAGTAGACTCACCCCCCCTGGAAAAAAAGACGCGTCCAACAATCCTCATACAGCCAACCTTAACCTGCTCCACCGGCGTAAAGCCAATTGAATTGCTGGTCCCTGCAGAATGGCGTGGCCTGTGGTGTTGAGGGAGATTCTCTTGTGTCCTTGTTCAAACCGCGGCGGACTTTCAAGGATGCCCACAGATAAGCTGGAGGGGAAAAAACACACACACTCTTGATATCCCAATACACTTCAACCACAGTGCAATTAGTGTTTTTCAGCCATTTGTCCAGTCAAGACAGAAGTTCACTTCTGCCATTTGTGGCCATCATGACTGAGCGGAGGAGGTTGGAGTTATAGGTGTTGTCCATTTAAACAATAATAGTAATACATTTTATTCATAGAGTGCTTTTCAAGGTACTCAAAGATGCTTTACAAGGGGGTTTAAAAAAATGACAAGAAAGCAACACATTAAAAACACTGCACAATACAAATCAAGAATGAGGAAACAACACGGTTAAAAAAAAAAGCTTTAAGGATGCAAGTGCAAAGCTTGTTCAGAAACAAAGAGCATGACGGTCCACTTTCTGTTGAGGATCATATTTTTATGTGGGATAGCCAAGATAGATTTATTAAAGGAGGGTGTATTTTTGACTTTCTGACTGCCAACTAATTCCCACAAAACACAAATAACGTTTGTGCTTATTTCAGGGTTTGAAATACAGTCATTCCTCTGCCTCATCATGACAGGTCAGTTAGTGAACTTCACTGCTGCTTCTCACAACTCCAAACTAATAGACTTGACTTTCTTATGAAGCTCTTTCACATGTACTGTAACTCTTCAGACTCTAGTTGTCTTGTTTCCAGCTTTGGAACAGAGTCATCTACAAATACTGATTGGACTGTCCAAGCTTATCAGAACAACAACTCTTATTTCCTCCATATACTTTCAGCAAGCATACTGTAAATACTTAACAGTCATTTCTTGTCATTTAATGCAGTAATGCATATATGCAGTATGCAATATTTAGGCATTTAAGTCAACACTTTTATCCAGAGCGACTTACAAATATAATGAGTGAACAGTTAAGGCCTTTGTCTCATAAGATGGTCACTCTAATCAGACCAACTATAACCACCAGACCAGGGTGACTTTTATGGTTGAGGCTTCATAAGGCAATACATTGAATTTAGATTTAGATTTGAAAGCCAACATAGTATACTCTTCTGTGATGTATTGGTGGTTAAGACACAAATGATTAGATATAGTTGTTGTGTTTTATCCATAATATCTAAATGTTGACCAAATGTGTCACACATAACAGCCCACATGCACTATAAACAAATCTGATCACACACAAACCCCTGAACCCCGTGAGCTTTGTGAAATGCAAATGTACGACCCGACAGGGAACCTCACTTTCGTTTACAGGACAAACAAAAGTGGGCATGTTTTCTTAAACTCCGCAAAGAATGCCTTTTTTTTGGTCTTCTCCCTTTCACAGTCCAGTCTGTGTGGTAACGTTTCTTCTGATAAGGTCCAGCCCCTATGGAGGTGCAACAGATGTTGCCCTGACATCCATCTGGGCCTCGTACCCCTGCTCTGCCTCCCACAAGTGATGCTCCTCGCAGGCCGCCCCCTCACAGCGAGGGGTCGCCCCCTCTCGGGGTGCTGCTCCCGCCCCCCCTGGCACCGGTGAGGTCCCACACGGCACCGTGCGATTAAAGACAAACACAGCGGTCAGTCAGGATCCTGATGCGGTGACGGCCCACAGAAGCAGTCGGGCTGCAGCCATCACTCATGCTGTGTTTTCTTGAGGAGATACCAGGCTACTAACAGGGTTCATCCAAGGTGTTTCCTCTTATTTGTGTCAACACCCTCCTGCCTCCCACCCTCACTACCCAGGCCTTCAAAACACACACACACACACTCACCCCGCCCTATGAAAAACGAGCACTAACGATGGGAATGCTCCATATGATGCAGTTGTGAGCTAATGAGGGAAATGTGCCATTGTCCAAATAATCACTGCCAGAGTTGTGAGATGATTGTCGCAGAGTCACTGCCTGGCTGAGATGAAGTCCACGAGATGTCACTGGAAAGCAGGAAGCTGGCACTGCATGTGCAGCACTTTGACTTTGCTGTTCAAGCGTTCTGCTGAAGTTATTCTGCGTTCTGCTGAAGTTACTCTGCTGAAGTTACTCTGCATTCTGCTGAAGTTACTCTGCGTTCTGCTGAGGTTACTCTGCGTTCTGCTGAAGTTACTCTGCATTCTGCTGAAGTTACTCTGCGTTCTGCTGAAGTTACTCTGCGTTCTGCTGAGGTTACTCTGCATTCTGCTGAAGTTACTCTGCGTTCTGCTGAAGTTACTCTGCGTTCTGCTGAGGTTACTCTGCGTTCTGCTGAGGTTACTTTGCGTTCTGCTGAAGTTACTCTGCGTTCTGCTGAAGTTACTCTGCGTTCTGATGAGGTTACTCTGCGTTCTGCTAAGGTTACTCTGCATTCTGCTGAAGTTACTCTGCGTTCTGCTGAAGTTACTCTGCGTTCTGCTGAGGTTACTCTGCGTTCTTCTGAAGTTACTCTGCGTTCTGCTGAGGTTACTCTGCGTTCTGCTGAAGTTACTCTGCGTTCTGCTGAAGTTACTCTGCGTTCTGCTGAGGTTACTCTGCGTTCTTCTGCTGAAGTTACTCTCCTTTCTGCTGAAGTTATTCTGTATACGTTCTGCTGAAGTTACTCTGTATACGTTCTGCTGAAGTTACTCTGTATACGTTCTGCTGAAGTTACTCTGCGTTCTGCTGAAGTTACTCTGCGTTCTTCTGCGTTCTGCTGAAGTTACTCTGCTGAAGTTACTCTGCATTGTGCTGAAGTTACTCTGCGTTCTGCTGAAGTTACTCTGCGTTCTTCTCCGTTCTGCTGAAGTTACTCTGCTGAAGTTACTCTGCATTCTGCTGAAGTTACTCTGCGTTCTTCTGCGTTCTGCTAAAGTTACTCTACATTCTGCTGAAGTTACTCTGCCTTCTGCTGAGGTTACTCTGCGTTCTTCTGCTGAAGTTACTCTCCTTTCTGCTTAAGTTATTCTGTATACGTTCTGCTGAAGTTACTCTGTATACGTTCTGCTGAAGTTACTCTGCGTTCTGCTGAGGTTACTCTACATTCTGCTGAAGTTACTCTGCGTTCTGCTGAGGTTACTCTGCATTCTGCTGAAGTTATTCTACATTCTACCGAAGTTATTCTGTATATGTTCTGCTGAAGTTACTCTGTATACGTTCTGCTGAAGTTACTCTGTATACGTTCTGCTGAAGTTACTCTGTATACGTTCTGCTGAAGTTACTCTGCGTTCTGCTGAAGTTACTCTGTGTTGTGCCGAAGTTACTCTACATTCTGCTGAAGTTACCCTACATTCTGTTGAAGTTACTCTACGTTCTGCTGAAGTTACTCTACGTCCTGCTGAAGTTACGCTGCGTTCTGTTACTGTGTTCTGCTGAAGTTACTCTACGTCCTGCTGAAGTTACGCTGCGTTCTGTTACTGTGTTCTGCTGAAGTTACTCTACGTTCTGCTGAAGTTACTCTGCCTTCTGCTGAAGTTACTCTGCCTTCTGCTGAAGTTACTCTGCCTTCTGCTGAAGTTACTCTGTGTTGTGCTGAAGTTACTCTACATTCTGCTGAAGTTACTCTACGTTCTGCTGAAGTTACTCTGCCTTCTGCTGAAGTTACTCTGCCTTCTGCTGAAGTTACTCTACGTTCTGCTGAAGTTACTCTGCCTTCTGCTGAAGTTACTCTGCAATTGATTTTGTTTTTGATATTATCCAAAACAACCCACAGCTCTGAGAGCCAAACATGTGAAGCATACGCCTGTTAGTCAAACATATGTGCCATTAACCCGTTCCTCTGTACATTATATTCTACTTTCTTTAGATTCATCAGATTCTACTTTGTGCTGTCATGCAAAAGGCAGTGTGTCCAAACAGTCCGTTTTAGGCTATTTGCCCCTTTTTTATAGCTCTTTTTTTGCCTGCCACCACTCTCTTTTTTTTGCATTTCTTTGTGCATTTTTTTTATCAGCATGGAGTACCACATGGTTAGGTCCACATGATGCTCCAAATAAATCCAAAGAATTATTTTCAAAATCTATTTGAGCCAGGTCTGATAGGGACTTTTTTGTTTTTGACCAAAACAAACATGACACAAACTTTGTTTTTAACTCGAGAAGTTGTCAAAAGTCTTGCAATTATGCAATGACTTACTGATAATGTCCCAGTGTCTCCTTGGCAGCTTTGTTTCTTCAGATGTGCTGCAGGGTTCCTCTGAAACTGACATCTGATGATGAATGTAAAGGCGGAGGAATTCCATCAGTCTTGCATGTGTTCCTGGAAGTCACTTTGTGGTTGAGCTGAAGGAAAAGTTGCACCAACCTGATAGGATCTTAACGAGTTACAGCCCTGCCAAGCTCAAAGTGCACTTTGCAGCAACATGCCAAATGATCTTACTAATGATCCATGTGCTTTCCACAATGACATTATCAACACCAATTAATATCTGACTTGCTTCGTTTGATTTTTCATTCACCTCGCTTTATGAGTCACTCAGTTTTTGATTTTAACCCTTAGGTTAAACTTCAGTTCACCTTAAGTTAAACTCTGTCTAACCTTCGATTTGTTCCCTCACACTTTTACTTATCTTATTACATCTGATGTAAAGTGTGGTTAACACACAAGGCATGAGGAAGTTTCAATCATGGGCGTCCAGGTAGTGCAGTGGTAGATTCAGTGCCTACCAACATGAGGGTCGCAGGTTTGAGCCCCTGTGTTTATAAAAAGTAGAGCGCGCACATCCACTCAAATTGCAGGTGCAGGACAAAAGCAATGAAACATAAAAAGAAATAGAGTCCGCACACTGCTTGACTTGCTCCCAGTCGATTTATTTTTGACGTTTCGGTCAACAAGGACCTTCTTCAGAAAGAGCCCCTGTGTTTCCTCCGTCTTGGTTGGGTGTCCATACACGCACGTTGGCCGTGTCTGCGGGTGGGAGGCCGGGTTAAGTGTATGTGTCCTGGTCACTGCACTAGCAAACAGAAGAAGTGCACACAGATCCACTGTGTTGCAGGTGCAGGACAAACAATCGATCAGCAGATTGCGTAGACTTACCCCCATTAGAAATGTATGATTACATTTTGATCATTTCCATCTTCATCAGAATGACATCAGTGACATCATCAGTGACATCATTATTGACCAAAATCATCTTATGACATCACTGATGTCATATGCACTGATGATGCCATAGGCATTGTGACATCATCAGTGATGTCATAGGCATTGTGCCATCATCAGTGACAGTGAGGTCATCAGTGATAAGAAGTTGAGCAATTGTGTGCTGCGCATGCCAATAGAGCAGGCGAGGCCACACAGCAGCCGAGCTGCAGGCTAGGCCGCCTAGGTTTTCAGCCCCGAAGGGCCCGATACCCTCGTTTTTTCAAACTGCCGACCAAGAGGAGAATATTGGACCAAGCAATTAACGCTGCACTACTGCCTCCTCTGGTCAGTTGGGCCGCTTGTTCGTGGGTGGGGAACTGGGGGGAATAGCGTGATCCTCCCCTAGCTGTCAGGTGAAAACAAGTGGCTGGCAACTGTACATGTATCGGAGGAAGCATGTGCTAGTCTACAACTCCCCCCAGATCCCCCCAGGGGTGGAGAAACGACCGGGGCAGCAGGGGGAATAGGCCAAGTACAATTGGGGGGAAAACGAGGGCAGATCCGAAAAAAACATTAAAAAAAAAAGAAGACATTTTAATTAAGAGTGTAGGTCATGCCTATGAAATATATTTATTTAGATATGGGAATTGAAGATATTGAGCCGCCATCACCATTTATTTTCAATCATATGACATGTGAGAACTGTTTTCCACTAGGCCAGGATGACTGGTAGCCTTGGACTAGTACAATGTCATTCACGCATACATTTTATGACTGAATACAAACCTATTATACACTCTATTCGCATTTAACATGATTTCTTACAAGAAACATGGATCAATCATTCCAGCAGCATCTGACCTTGGTGAGTAGTTTATATTCTGGTTTCCATGGCAGTCAGTTGCCCAGGTTGAATATTGCCTCGACATTAGATCTTAATGGGAGAAACCCCCTTTCTTGGAGAGAGAAACCTGTGAGCTCTGGCTTCAGAAGCACATTCAGAACATCAGATTCATCTCCAGCAATTCAAGTGTGACCTCCCCTCTTCACACTCCCCCTGCAACTGAGCCAGACCAGGCAGACATGCAGTGAAGTGGCCCAGCCTGCAGTGCAGTACGCTGAACATCTAGCTTCACAGGTGATGATGGAGTAACTTCCACATTTTCTGCCACTTTCTGTTCTGTAAACCCTCTGGCTCCGTCTCAGCTTCTCTGCTAGGCCACCCCAAAACAAGTTTGAAGCCATTTATTACATAAGTAAAATCATTTGGAGATGTGTGCTAGACATGTGCTAGGTAGTTACACTATCAGAAGTTTCTAATAATTGAAACGTTGTGATATTGGCATTTTTTAGGGCTAGGCTAGCTTAGTTTTTATGGTTAGTTCATTATTTTAGCCTCTAGTGATTTACCACAAATGAATGAAGGTTTAAAAAGTAAAGGCATTACGTTGCAGTTGGCAGTTGTTGGCCAGTACCAATGACTCAACCATTACTTTGCCGGGATGGCGAGATGTTTTGCTTTCAAAACTTTCCAGCACACAATCTGGTTTGGAACAAAAACTCCCAGCAGTTCTGTTAAAGAGTAAAAGAGGAGTAGATAAAACTTTATTGATCCGTTCAGGGATGCAGGCTAAATTACAGTTATTAACTCGGTCTTGGAAAATTACTCGCTATAAAGTTTCAAATGTCAATCCTCCAAAGCTGAGGAAACCATGCCATGCGATTCTCCTCCGGCCCTTTGTGGCCAGCTGAACGCCCCTTGTTTTTTCTGCCTGTTTGAATGCCTCGTCTGTCGGGTGACTTCCGTGGGATTGCAGCGGGCTTGTCACTCAGATTGTTTGTCCTGGGACGGGGTCTGTGTGAGTCCTGTTTCTCTTCCTCTCCGCCCGGCCCCAGTGCTGATGGAGACCCGCATCCCAGGTGGCCCACACATCAAAACAAGAGGGATCGCAGCTCTTGCTTTTCAGACAAACATCACTCACTTTCTTTGTTGTGTGAGGCACGGGGGGCACGGCGGTTTATCTCCCCCGCTATCGCCTTCCGCCGGCTCGCCGCCCCGGCCCACAGGAGCCGCTAAAAGCACATGTCAGTCAAGTCGAAGGCGTCGCATTCCTTCAAAAGGTCAATTAGTGGTGGCCGTCGCAGGGTCTTTCGCATCTTCAAGTCAAAATAAGGGGCGGTTGCTTCTTAGAAGATCTGTTTTGGGAGATAGCCACTGTTCTAGATGATAGTAACCAATAATGTTCTTCACACATGTAGCATCAGAGTGTTTTTTCCTCCAGTATTGCTGACACCTCCGTCACGTTACAATTTTGAGGATACAACAGCATACAATTAGTCCTCTGTGACTTCATTGACGCTGACCCTGATTCAGGATGAGCCTGGTAGTAAACCTGTTGCTCTCTCTCTCAGGGCCTGTGATGGCGGTGACCCATCAGGTGATGCTCGCTCTGCCTCTTCCCCTCTCCCCTCCGGGCCTATAAGGCGCACCGCGTCTAGGGGGCTTTTATGAGCGTGACCTTAACATGCCCGTCTCGAACGGTCTAGACTCAGAGCTCCGTTTACTAGAGTCCCCATCCCACTGATGGCTATCAGACTTTTGGCTTTTACTGGTGGCTCTCTTGTCATAGCGCTTTGAAGACGGACAGACATAACTCTTTGAGCATCCTTTTTGTGGACTTCTGTAGAGTTTACTGTTATGGCTCTTAAAAAAGAAAACGGGGAATGATCAGGGAACGGCTCTGACAGCAGACGAGCATCCACTCCCTCTCCCTCCAGGAGACTGAGGAGTCTGCGAGGAACATGTGGAGAGTGCAGCTGTGGCTTGGCTGCACTCTCAGATGGTTAATGAGGCCTTCACCTACTGCAGTCGCCAGCATTAAGTTAGGATCAACATGAATTACAATCATGGAGAAGGCTGGATTTGGCCAAATAGTATTTAGGGGGAAAGTCCTTTCTGTATGAAATTGCTGTGGCTTTGACCTTACTTTCACATTAGCCTGAACTCACTAGCATGTGTGGCATTGACTTCAGTCTATGAGCTTTAATCTGAATTCAATAGCATGTGTGGCATTGACTTCAGCCTATGAGCTTTGGCCTCTGATTTCCACGCTAACGGCATGGCAGTGGATGTATCACAGTTAATCACTCACTAATGTGTAGTAAAATATTTCATTGTTTCCTACAAACGCAGCCGTTCAGACATGATGGTCTGTTTGGTGTGCTGCGTGGCACTGAGCCAAACTCTGTAGGTGGATTACTTCACTGAATCCAAACTGTTTACGGGGAAAGCAGCTCCGGTGACGACACTATGTGGGCAGCTTGCACTTCTCCAAATACAAACGTTCCGTGTGAAAGAGAAAACGAAGAAAAAGTCACAGGCACAATCTAGTAAACACGATAGCTGCAGAGAGAGAACACGTGTCTTATTTGATTTTTTATTTGATTTATTTTTGGGGCATGAAGTGGCTTGATCGATGCCGGAACCATAGTTCATTAATATCGCCTTTACAGCTATGATGAAATGTTGACTGACTCGTCCATAAAGTGCAAAGTGGATCCCATGATAGCGATGTGAGTGTTGGGTACAGCAGGTTGAGTGGAGCACTGCTGAGCCGAGGTGAGGCAGTTATGCCGGGCGGTGTGGCAGACTGCAGCCTCTCCCACTGTGAATATGAGACCAATAGGGGTTAGATAATGGGAATAGGCTTAGGGCGGCTGCCAGAAATAGTGTTTAAGGTGTTGAGGATTAGGGTTAAATGTCAGAAAGGTCAAGTCAGATAGCAGTTTGGATTGGCTTAGAGAGGTTAGCTGGAAGGAGCTCCTTGGACAATTGGTCAGTTGGCAGCCAAACGTCTCTCCAGAGCAGAACTCCCTGTATATTTGATGTTAACAGTGACTGATGCCATATGTCTGATTTGGCGTATGACGCAGACAAGGCTGAACCTGGCCTCTTTATGAATGGGGTCATTCCTTAATAAATCTCGAGGTAGCTTTAGTAACGGCCCATTAGTGACAGTTACTGTGCTGAAACATCTTTATTTTGACTCAACGAAGAGCAAAGCTGTGGCGTTAAAGCCCAAAACGGTTCGGTGCGGTTCGATATGACACAGCACAGTGGTTTCATGGTTCGGTATGTTTTCGATACAGCAAAAAAGTAGAAATGCCAGATAAATGTCCTTGATTTAAAATGTTTTGAATTTATTTGTATTTATTTGTCGTATTGATTTCATTATTTTCACAGTCTAGTTTACATTTTTTGTCTCAGTTTTCCATAATATCCTTATAGATATATCCTTATATCCTTATAGATATTTGCAAAGATTTGCAATTTGTATTGAATCTAAATATTGAATTCTAAAGCCTCGTATACCTAAACGGTTCAGTACAAATATGCGTATTGTTGTACACCTAATATGTAGAGATTGTTGTCGTACATTTGATTAAATAAACACATTATACGCACATTATACACGTGTATGTCATTGTCACATACATTGAGTTCCTAAATGTTTGTCTGTCAATTTGATTACTTTGATGTCTCCATTCCAGTGTTTTGGTTTCCCTTGGCAGTGCTTCCTTTTTGTTGATGGTTGTTCTGAAGATTGGGCCTGTAAACATCCTCTAATGGGATTAGCCAATAGGAGAAGCCGTTCTTTACCTGCTGGAGGGTGACTGGCTGACCAGGCGGTGTATAGTCAACACCTGTGTAATCAATAAAACCCACCAAGTGGAGCCATGACACACCTAGCCACACAAATAGAGTTGTTTAGAAGTCACAAGTAATATGTTTCATAATTATAAGCATTTCAATAGTTTTAAAAGCATGCTTATTGTAAATGTAGGTATTCACACATGTAGGTCTACAGAATTATGATTATGAGAAAAGCTACAAGTAAAATCACAATGTTGTCTCTACATTATATTTTGTCATTATAAAGCAATATTTGCTTTAATAGTTGTGGCAGGCTAATTATGTCATTAATTCATTCATGACTAAAATGTTTGGTAATCTATGCCGTTTTACGTGCGATCGGGCTGAAACTTTCAGGAGGTGTAAAGAGCACCCGTACGGGTGACCTGACGGAGCCGGATTTTTTAATTAGGGCAGATTAATTGCCCTAAGGCTGAGGCTATAGTTCAGTGATGATGTCACTGATGACATCACTGATCATGTCATCAGTGATGATGTCATCAGTGATGTCATACATAGGCATTGTGACATCACTGATGATGTCATCAGTGACACACACACCCCATTCAAAACAACTCGGACCACCGGAAAAAATGGGTTCCGACCTGTAAAAGTGAATTGAACGGTCGTCCAGGCCGGAATTACAGATCGGAAATTCGGGTATCATCCAGATAGTTGTCTTGAATGTGGTAACAGACACACACACAAACACACACACACACACACACACACACACACACACACACACACACACACACACACACACACATAATGAGAGAGAGGAGAGGGAGAGAGAGGGGGAGAGAGACTGAGGGAGAGAGAGGGAGACATTGCGCCAATAGGGCAGGCAAGGCCACACAGCAGCTGAGCTGTGGGCGAGGCCGCGCAGCAGCTGAGCTGTTTATGTGAGCTGCAGGGCAGGCAAGCCTAGGAATCGAGTGCGCGAGATGCCTAGTTTCTTAACAATTCCCTTGGATATCCTAATAAGATTGATTTAGAATTAGGCCTACTCTTTCTTAACCATTTTGCAATCTATTTTAAGACTGTCTATACTGTATGGGGGGCGAATGCTTTAACATTTTGTAATGGTGTCTTACAATAGTAAAACTAACTACACTGCAAAGGCTGTAGGACATTTTTAAGCTTATTTTTAAATCAGAGTTAGCATTATAAAGCACAAAAGTGCAACTCTGAAACTATGGTCTGCAAGTTAAATACGAGGCATTTTCCAAACTCTGACTGTAAAATCCGTTTCAAACATGCAGCAGGCAGGACTATAAAACTGCAGCTGTGCAATAAACATTTACACTACAAAGAACAGAAGGGGAAGATTTAAATTCATATTTTATTTTATTTTATCCTTTTTTCCATGGACAAAATAAACAAGATGTAGCTGCTGAAAGTTGACGGAGTGACATTCTTGCATTGTTTTCAGTCTGTCTCTCCTGTTGCTGCCGAGTGGACAGCCCCCAGTCTCTGTGAATCAGCCTGTTTCACATACGCAAGATTAAGTAGCAAAAGTGACATCCAAGACCAATCGGGCCACCCAAGAGAACCGCAACCAGCGGAAAGGCTGTCAGAGCCCCTTTTTGCAACATTAATCTTCAAGCCTCTCCTGCACTGCCAACTCACATCTCCTTCAAACAGGACAGGGAGATAGAAAACTGAACTTTTCCCTCCCCAAAGGTTTCTCCTCTCCATCAATTAACTCTTTGGGGGACAATTCATCGTCACCCGCCATGTGCCGAGGGAACTTCAAACATTGGCAAATGAATTAGTTTTCCAGACATTTTAAAAACTTTCCTCTAATTTGGCAACAGGGAAATTAGTTTTGATGCTAGTTCAGTGTGTAATTGACCCTATCGTCTTCACAAAGAGATGCGAGCCAACAATTACATTGAAAATTAAGTTTAAAAACAATTTATGCTGGAAAGCTACACTGAAATTCCTTGATGAAATTAGGGCTAACTCGTTTGTTGAGGTCTTAAAAGACACCCTGAGACGATTTAGAATGATTTCCATGGCCTTTCCCAACCATTCATCATTAAGATGAGACACTGAGAACATGGCAATTTAACTTAAATGTCAGAAGAATGCCATTAAAATAGACATCTAGGGATCAGCATGTTAACCGAGTTTAACTAACCCAGACAACTCTTTTGTCTTCTCTACTGACCAATAGCATCTTTGATCTCTTCGAGGGGAGGAAGGGGGGAGGGGGGATCCTGACCTCCTAATGGGACGTCCCATCCAACCTGATACCAGTGTGAATGGGACAACAGAAAAGATGAATACAGCAATTGATAAATAGCGGAACATGAGTGTGTGATGGCGCGGCATGCCTTCAGTCCCAGGAGAGGGCCTTCCTAACCCCGGCCTTTCTTCTGCCAGAGAGCTGAGAGGCAGAGGGGGAAGTGGAGCCATCTCAGTGTCTCCCTTTGAACACAGCTCCACTCAAATCCAGCAGCATGCCACAAATACTTTCTGCTGCTTTTGTTCGGCCAGTTTTGCGAAGCCCCTTTGCTGGAAATCCAATCAATTTGAAAATTATGTGAACGTCTATTTGACAAAGTTGTAACAATCGCTGTGATCGTTTTTGCAGAGTGCTCCGATCTATAGGAAACCTGACTCACATATCTGAAAGGATCGTTTCCTAGGAAGGGGTAACGTGACAATATGGCATGGCTGCTTTTTTCCCCCTTTTTCTTTTTTTTACTGTACAATGGTTAATAAATGATACAAGGATAATAAACAGCACTCTTTAGGTAAACAAGTACTTTTCAGCACTTTGTTTAGATAGCCAGAAGAAGTCATCATCAATCTGTGATCTATGCCCTTTAAAACAAGCTGCAGTCCACACAATGTGCTGAAAACTCACAGTGATACACACACACACACACACACACACACACACACACACACACACACACACACACACACACACACACACACACACACACACACGCACACACACACACACACACACACACAGTCAATCACTCACTCTCACACACCCACACACAGCAGAAGCACATATTTGGCTACAGACAGGCTGGGTTGCGTGCTTCCTTGGCTGGGTTGGCGAGGTCACAGTGGTGAGAGGCCACTGCACTGATCATTAAATCATCATAGTTGAAGGAGACTAATTATACGCACATCATGTAGGTGCAAGGCTATCAAAAAATGGTGTCAATGAGGGGCATCTGGGTAGTGTAGAGGTGAAATCACTCGCCTACCACCGTGGATACCCGCATTCAATTCCCGGTAGCGATACTTCTGGCTTGGTTCCTACAGATACAATTGGCCGTGTCTGCGGGTGGGAAGCCGGATTAAAGGTCCTGGTCGCTACACTAGTGCCTCCTCTGGTCGGTCAACTCGGGACTCAGGGGGCCTGTTCTGGGGGCAGGGGAACTGGGGGGAATAACGTGATCCACCCACGTGGTGCTACGTCCTGCTGGTGAAACGCCTCACTGTCAGATGAAAAGATGTGCTAGTCTAGTAGCTCTACCCAGATCGGCAGAGGTGGTGGAGCAATGGGGGGGATTGGCCAAGTACAATTAGGGAGAAAACTTGGGGAGAAACTTGGTCAAAAACAAATAGTAAAAGGCTCATGTTGTAGAAAATTTCACAGCAACCTTTTGAGGTGGTAAAGCAGGAAATAACACAGGTGTAATCATTAGCATTAATGAGGGCACCTGGCACTGGAACACCTAAACAGAATGGAAACATAATTAATGGTATTAGCATACAGCTGCTTTACTTCCAGTTTTTACCACCTCAAAGGGTGTGAAATGGATCCATAATGACTGTCGATCCTACTTCTTCGTGAGGTCAAAATGTTTGAATTAGATCATCATTAGACTGGCCAGGGAGACTAGATCGTCATAGGCCAGAAAAGAGGTTGCGTGAGTGAAGGTGTGAGTTATTTAGAGAAGCTGCATTATCCATTATGTCTTGGCACAGGTTTCAAACTAGAACATCACGTCATCGGGTCTCGTGTCCTGTTGAGTCAAAGCAGGATGTGCTAATACATAATACATACACGTACACTAATGTAATGCCTGCATGCATCCCCACTAAATGTATGAGCGTCGTCAATGACGAGAATCCCTTCATCATGTGCTTCAGTTTCAAACACATTCACGGATGGTCCATCTGCTTCAAGATGTCTGATGTGAATACAGAATCAGGTGGACTTGGGTTTCTTCAGTATCAAAAATATAAACTTAATTTCCTATTACTTCTAAAAAGAGGGAAAGGGGATATGGAAGAATATAGGCAAAAGTCTGTTCAAGCTGCTTAGTCTGAAAGTCTCTGTGTCTGAATTCTCCCCTGCACAGGTGAAGGGAATAGGCTATGTAGCAATCAGTGTGGTGATCAGTTGACTGACAGGCAGACTCCTCCTCCTGGCCTGTCAGTCACTGGTCTGAATCTGATGCCAATTGACCTATATAAAAGATGTGTTGCCCAAGAGGAAACTCAATTTGTTGTTATGATAAACAGAATCCTAATAGTAGGATTGTATTGGGTCATGTTGTATGGAAAAAAAATATTAATATGTTAGCCTACATTATAATGCAATTTAAACTATGTAAAAATCACGCTTTTATTGTGTGTTCTTATTATGTTGGAGGAATTTCCCTTCAGGACAATAAAGTTTGCATGAATGAATGAATGAATGAATGAATGAATGAATGAATACACATGCATTTCATCATCACTTCAGTCATGGACCATTGCAGGTGTTTTTATTGGTTTTCCAGTTGATTGTTCCAATTTTTAGTTAATGCAAGCCAAGAAATAAGATAACATTATGGCATAGTTGAAAATACTACAAAAAATAAGAAAAAATGGGTAACACTTTACAATAACGTACACAAATAATGTAGTAGTTACTAGTAAACTAATCATTAACTAATAGTTAGTTAAAGAGTAGCTAATGAATAATTCGTCATTAGTCAATCACTAGTTAATCATAGTTAATGAGTAGGTAGTCATTAGTTAATGATTAGTATCTAAGTTCCTGAGTAGAGTAGTTAATCATTACTTAATGATTACTGAATGCCAGCTCGTGAATATAGTAGTTAATCATTAGTTACTGATTAGTCGGTCAGTTCCATGAGTAGAGTAGTTAATCGTTTGTTAATGATTAATAAATGTCAGTTCGTGAATATATTAGTTCATCATTAGTTACTGATTAGTCGGTCAATTCCTGAATAGATGGTTAATGATTAGTAGCCTAAATGTGAGTTTATGAATATATAGAGTAGTTAATCATTAGTTAATGATTAGTTAATAATTATTTTGTAGGTATATCAAAGCTGTTCACTCCAAATGGTGACTTATTCATTATTACTTAACACCACTTACCTTTATCGTTCCCCCCTTAAGTGCTGCTCCAGAGTTGTTACTGCATGAGTACTGAATCATTACTTACTTATTACCTGACCATTGGTTCTTCTTTTTGTGTACCCTAATGTAAAGTGATGCATTATACTGAGTAGTCAACAGTGTTGGGGAGTAGTGAACTACATGTAGTTGAACTATGTAGTTTAACTACATTTTGTAGTAGCTTGCTGGTAGTTCAACTACATTCATATTTGCGTAGTGAGTCAAGTAGTTAAACTACTTTTTGGTCATTTTGGTGTAGTTTAACTACTCAGACTACAAACTACAATTTTTGGCAATAAAATGAAAGGAACATGTAGCACACGCCTCCTAATACTGCTGGTAGTGGAGGGAGTGCAGTAATTGTTATAGTTAGTAAAGACTACCAATAATACTGGACCAGAATCAGAAGATACCAGATACGAACAGGAGACAGAAAAGTGACTATTTGCAACATCAATGACCACACGAGACAAGGAGTTAGAACTGTATGAACTGGTACCTTGTATTTATATAAAAAACATTAAAGGAATGAAAGGAATGAAATAAAATAAAAACCATAAATTCAGTTTTCAGTGAATAACAAAAATATCTCAGTTTAGTTATTTAACAAAGCTTTCTTTTGTCACTCTTGTTTTAGCTTTTAACCACTGAGTTCTTTTCAACTATTTTTCCCAGCTAGGTTATTTTCGGACCGGGTGCACCCTAATACGGTAAGTACTGTAATTCTGTATCAATCTCTATTTTAACATTTCAGGTAATCCAAGGATCCTAGGTAAGTATAAATATTAACACTGTAACAGTTCAATATTTTCACCTTTCAATTCAAATCAATCATTCAATAGGTCAAGAATACCCCAATATCAAATATAATCGAATGCACAGAAATAATATCAGTAGTGATCCTATGAATACTCAGTCCATTCACTCGAACTAGTGATGTTTACTGCTCAGTCCTTCCATAGGCACGGGGTTGTTTGGAGAAGAATGAAGAAGGTAAGTGTCTTTCCAAGTCAAGTCAAAGAGAGGTAAGTCAAAGTCTGGGATTTGGGCTGTGCAAGGGGGAAGTTGAGCGTACGAGTAGGCTGGCGTTGTGTGATTATGATTGTTCGTCCTACCGCCGTGGCAGGAGAGGGGTAAGGTTGGCAGTTCTGGGCTCTGGGTTCTACTCAGGGACCTTCAGGAATCTGGGAATCATCAATCCAGGAATCCAGGAATCATCAATCCAGGGGTCTCATCTGGGTTGGGTTGGCTCGCCATCGAACTTCGAATCGACTCAAAAAACCTGACCTGCAGTCATTGACATGGCCAGAATTGTTCGATCAATCAAATGTCTTTCAATCCTTTTTCTGATCAGGAATTAATCATTCTTTTAACTTCACCAAAACATGTATAAATTATAATGTAAATTGTATATTCAACACATTTTAAATAACCTTTACAGCAATTGAATTCCTGAGCAAAATGAAATAAAGTGTCTTTTTAGCTTAATATTAATGTAATTATTTTTTACAGTGCAACAAATAAATGCTAAATGAATTGCATCATCTTTTACAGTGCAACAAATAAATGCTAAATGAATTGCATCATCTTTCACAGTGCAATAAATAAAATACTTGACAAAACATGACTCATGTTGCTTCTAGACTAGTAAACAGTGTAGCAGCTTGAAAGCAGCTTAAAACATTGAGCAATAAAACACTCCACATAACGTTTTCATACTCTTCTCAGTTGAGTTGTCAACCAGCTTGACTTTAGTTGAGCTAAACAGTCAGCTAATTGCACTGTAGTGTTCATCATTCAATGCTAATGTTGTTAGCTCCAGGCCTAGTGACTTGAAACTCGCTAGCTTAGCCTGCACCTCATGGCGCAGCATTAATTATTTATTTCTTCCGTGACTCACCAATTCGGGAGTTCCTCTGTTTTGTTCGGTCGGTTTCGGTGAGCAAGGCTTCTCACACAGGCATCTACAAGCTTACAACAAAGTACAGGCTGTTACCATTCTGATTTGACAACTTTAGATTGTGTTTTCTACGTTTTATCTGTGTTGCATTTTTACCGTTCAGCAGCACAGGTCCTCTCTCCACTGCGTCTCCCAGCGTTTGACTAACGTAAAATCTAGCTTGTCAACAGTGCTAGGATCGGCGCTCTGATTGGCTAAGGCACTTCAGTGCTGTTATTTCTCATTGGCTAAGGCACTTCCTGGGTTTTGTTAACTCTTTGTGACCTGGTTCAGACAGGCATGAGAGAGAATAATGTACTGCTGTTTTATCATTTCAATTGTATTGTACATGTGACTTTTCTATTTAAGGATTAGACTGTTTTTATATCTCATTTGTGACCTGGGTTACACCCTCCCCTCTTGAACCCATGCACGTCCCGTTGCATGCACAACTAGGCTGTGTAGTCACTACAGGGGGTGGTTGACCAGAGTCTGAGTCAGGACCATTAATCTCACTTAAAACATCAGTATAGGCTACACTTAGACCTTGAAAAAGTGCTTGTACTATAGAAATTAAAGGGTTGCCTATCTGAGGATAATGAAATTTCTTGGGCCTCTCTCTGTGTCTTTGTGATCGTCTGAGAAAGCTTTCAGCTTCCTGATTGTCATTATCAATTTGATTGTCTGATACGTCATTGGTCGTGTCTGTATTAACATTTGTGTTTTCTCTGATTTCCATCTCATCAGATGCACTGCTGGGTCCTGGACGTTCCTCTTCGCCTCCTGGCACATCAGATGTGTGACATGGCTCATCAGGAGTGTGCAGGATATCAACAGGTTCACAAGGTGCTTTAGATAGACTTGCATTTTCAGGTTCTGCTGAGACATTTCCTCCATCAGGTGAGTTTCCTGGAGGTAAGTGATCAGCAGGAGTGTCTTTTCCCTTTGTATTTATCTCATCTAGGTCTTCTGCATCAGCAGGATTTGTCACGTCCTGTTCCTCAGTATCCGGGATTTCAGGTGAGTGAGTTTCATCAACTGACTGATGGACTGAAGTAGATTCCAGTAGGAAATCATGATTTGTCTTTGTAGTTCCTTCTATCTGAGTGTTTGGATGGTCGTGGACAGCGGTGAATCTAGTGGTGCTTTGAGAAGGGGATTCATGGAACCAGTGGACTACACCGTCATCCTCCAGATCACTTGAATCAGCAACCTCAGTTTCACTGACACCTGCTGTCTGACGTGTTCTCGGCCTTCGGACAGGTTTGGGCTGAGGAGGCTCTTCCTCTTCTGCCATTGGAAGAAAACTACATGGAAGGAGGAGATCACGATGCAGTGTACGTGTGGGACCTTCTCTATTTTCTGGCTTAACAGTATAGACCGGGAGGTCTCCAGCACGTTTGACTACAATATGGACATCGGCTTCCCACTTATCTGCAAGTTTGTGCTTGCCACGTAGTCGTACATTCCTTACCAAGACTCTGTCTCCAATTTCAAGACTTGAAGCTGTCACTTTACTATCAAATCTAGTCTTATTTCTTTCGGCTACTTTCTGGGAGTTTCGAAAAGCCAATTTATAGCTCTCTTCTAACCGAGATCTAAGGTCTTGTACGTACTGGGAATGAGATTTTTGCTGATCTCCCTTCAAGGGCAATCCATAAGCTAGGTCGACAGGCAGTCTGGGTTTACGCCCGAACATTAACTCATAGGGAGTGAACCCTGTTACCTCATTACGTGTACAATTGTAGGCATGTACTAAGGGTTTTACAAACTCTTTCCAATGTGACTTTTGTTTGTTCTCCAACGTTCCTAACATGCCTAACAAAGTTCTGTTAAATCTTTCGACAGGGTTACCCCGCGGGTGGTACGGAGTTGTTCTGATTTTGCGAATACCTGCGACTTCACATAGCTCCTTGATCAATCTGGATTCAAAATCAGGCCCTTGGTCGCTGTGCAACCGCTCAGGTATGCCATAACAGACTATAAAGTTATCCCACAAACACTTAGCAACTGTTCTCGCTTTCTGATTGGGTGTGGGAATCGCGATCGCAAACTTAGTGAAGTGGTCGGTCAGTACTAGGATATCTTTCGTGTTGCTGCTATCGGGCTCGATCGACAAGAAATCCATGCATACTAATTCTAAGGGTCTTGTAGTCTTTATGGTTACCAGGGGTGCTGCTCTTTCAGGAAGGCTTTTTCTGCGTGTACAGCGGTCACAGGTTTTAACTTTACGCTCTACATCTGCAGATAGTCTCGGCCAGTAAAATCTAGTTCTGACAAGATCGAGAGTTCTGTCAATGCCCATATGGCCCATATCATTGTGCAAACTTTGCAGCACTGATGCTCTGAGTACTTCAGGTAGAACTAGCTGGTACGTAACCTGGTCTCCATCTTGTCTTTTTCGGTATAGCACATTGTCATGTAGCTCCAGTCGATTCCATTCCCTGAGCATGAGAGGGAGCTCTGGAAGTTCTTTACGCACAGTTGGAGGTGGTTTCTCTCCCAGTTCCATCTGAGCAATGACCTCTCTGATAGTTGAATCAGCTCTCTGTTTCTCTTTAAGCTCAGAGTGAGAAAGAGAAGGAATGACTGGTAAGCCGTGCTGGTCCTCTGCAATATAGCTCTCTGGGATTGCATCCGCGGAGACTGTAAGGGACTCAACGAGAGCGATACCACAGTTGCTGGAGTCATTTGCAACTACGAGATGACTTTCACAGATTGCTTTGATGGCATCCTGGTTGATTTCTTGGTTTTCTGTGTCAGCTAAGTGACGTTGAGTGAAGCGGGCTATGCGCTCTTGCTCTTTCTTAGACTGGGCATCATTTAGAAGTTCTCCATGTGGCCGTCTGGAGAGGCCATCAGCGTCCAGGTTTTGCTTGCCTGCCCGATACTTGAGTTTAAAAGAGTAGTTGGACAGAGCTGCAAGCCATCTATAACCTGTGGCGTCTAATCTCGCAGTGGTGAGTATGTACGTTAAGGGGTTACTGTCTGTAACAACAGTAAAGTCAACCCCATAAACATAGTCATGGAATTTTTCTGTCACAGACCACTTGAGGGCGAGAAACTCTAATTTATGCGCTGGGTATCGGGACTCACTTCGTGACAGCCCTCGACTGGCAAAAGCTATGACCCTAAGCTTTCCCTCCTGCTCTTGGTATAATGCTGCCCCGAGGCCAGTAGTACTGGCGTCCGTGTGCAGAATATAAGGCAGCTTGGGATCTGCAAAACCGAGAACAGGGGCTGTGGTCAGTTTCTCAATGATGGTCTCAAACGCTCTCTGACAGTTACATGTCCATCTACTTTCAAAGGGTTTTCTGGGGTCATGATATTGATCTGACTTCACCTTGACTTTGGGACTTTTGCGGAGTGGCGGATATCCACGGGTCAAATCATTAAGTGGTCTGATTATGGCTGCATAATCTTTAATAAAGCGGCGATAATAGCCTGAGAAGCCAAGAAATGATTTCAACTCTTTCAGATTTTTTGGAATTGGCCAGGTTTTTAAGGCTTCAAGTTTTTCAGAATCTGTCTCAACGCCATTCTCAGACACTACATGCCCAAGATAACGCACTCTTGTCTGAAAAAACTTGCACTTTTCAGGAGATAATTTGAGTCCATACTCCTTGAGACGGGTGAGGACTCGCATTAATCTGCTCTCATGCTCCTCCAGAGTTTCTGAAAAAATGATGAGGTCATCCAAAAAGACCAGAACTTCTTTCAAGTTCATATCTCCTACACATTTTTCCATCAGTCTCTGGAAGGTGCTAGGCGCATTTGTTATGCCCTGCGGCATGCGATTGAACTCCCAGAATCCTAATGGAGTGACAAAAGCTGTCTTGGCTTTGTCAGCTTCGTCAACCTCAATCTGATAATAACCAGACTTTAGGTCGAGCACAGTGAACCATTTGGATCCTGTTAGCGCCGAAAAAGTGTCTTGCAGGTTCGGGAGAGCATAGGCGTCCTTTATCGTTTGTAGATTGAGCTTCCGATAATCGATGCACAGGCGAACATCATTATTGCGTTTCCTTACAACCACAATGGGGGAGGAATACGGCGATTCAGACTCTCTTATCACGCCTGCATCAAGCAACTCGTGCAGATGTTTTCGCACCGCCTCGATGTCTTGAGGATATATGGGTCTGGCGCGATGCTTAAAGGGAGTCTCATCGTGGAATTTTATATGATGCTTCACCTTGTCAGTGCATCCGAAATCCAAGTCATGATGAGCGAAGACTTCCGGCATCTCATTCAGCGTTTTAGTGACACGCTCTTTCCACTCCGGTGGTATTGGAGAATCGCCAAAGTTAAAGCTCAAGTCTGACTTTGATGTTTCTTCGGAATCAGCTGCATTGATCACGTTGTGTTGTGATAGGATGCTGTGGAAAGCTCCGAGCTCAGCGATGACACAGTTAGGTGGGATTGTGACATCCTGTTCTGATTCATTGTTGATCACTACAGGCACTTTATGTGGTGAGTTAGCAGAAAGTGTGATCAGGCAACTCTGTACACAAAGGCCACCTGGCAATGATGACTCAGTGGGATGGTCTACAGTAATCCATTTGTCTGTGGATTGGTTATGGACGTTGGCTGATCCCTCAAGAACAACACTGTGGCCCGCAGGAATGACAACAGGGGTCTTCCCTAGCATTTGGACTAAACCTACACTGCCATCTCTGTTCTGTTTTTGTCTTAGCTCAAGTATGTTAAGTACTGCCCTGTAACCATAAGGACTTGGTAGATGGTTTGGGGTCTTAATGTCTGAGTACCTTTCATATAGGACATCAAGTGTGTTTGTTCCTATTAAGACTGGTGACTGGCTATCAGGGTGTACGTCAGGAACAACAAGAGCAAGGGTAGGTATTTCTATGTCAATTTCAAGAAAGTCTTTGGGGAATGTGACAGCCATCTCTATGTAACCTAGATAAGGGACAGATTGTCCGGCTGCACCTTCAACCTCTAAAAGATTATTAAGTGGTTTGATGTCTTGATCGGATAAGTTCTGTTTGTAGAACGACTCTGGAACTGTAGTTACTTGAGAACCAGTATCTAGAAGGCAACTATAATCTACACCAGCTATTTTGACAAGAGCTGTGCATTTGGACCCTACTAACCCTTTGGGCAGTTTGTAGACTGGTTTCTTCGTATAGGACTGGTTAAGGTTAACACGTTTTTTGCGCTTAATTTTAGCGGGACATAATTGACCGGCTTCAGCCCCCGTTCGCCCCGTAACAGAGACTGTGTCTAGTTTAACTGTTCAGCTGCAGCTATAGGGTTTTCAAGTTCCCACTTCCTTTGCCTTTCTTTCAACAGCTTTCTTTTCTCTGCGACCAATGCTGGGTTTGGTTCGCTGTCGCAGTTGGGTTTGATGTGCCCATCTTCACCACATAGGAAGCAGTACCATGGTTTTGGCTTCGAGCTCTGAGTTCTGACCATTTCCTGCTCAGATTCTTTCGTCCGTTTCTCAGATTTCTGTTTTTCACGTGACTTGCTGTTATAAGCTCCACTGGAATTGGAGGTTCCTTTTCTCTGTTGCTTTGCGGTCAGTGTCGCTAGTTGACTTTGGATCTCTGCCACTTGTCTACTAAGTTCTTGGGTAGTTGTGCTAAGTGCAGCACAGGCACCCTTTTCTTCCTCACAGCTATATGCAGTTTGCACTTGAGATGATGCTTTCTGCGTTGTGTTACCTAGATGCTGTCTCATGCGCATGGCTTTGGCTGCATGACGATCTTCCTCTGTGCGCAACAGTAATAGCAGCTCTGCAAACGATGGTGGGTTTGTCTTCTTTTGCTTTAGCTGGAGTTCAGTGAGAAGAGAATTATTCCAACATCCCCTGCAAAACTGTGTGAGAAGATGTTTGTTAACTTCTTCACCTGACACACCGCCTCTTTTCACAGCTGAGTTTAATGCTACCTGAAGGCGCTGCAGGTATGCAGATGGTTTCTCACCAGCATCTTGGAATGTATCTAGGAATTTAGCATACAGCTCATCACCATCTTGAACCGTCCCATAAGCAGAATCTAGTAACTGGAGGTAAGCAGCTGGCAAACTACGTGGGCTCAAGTGTCTGACCACATCGGCTGCTGGAGGTAAGAGACTTTCAAGTATTCTCCTAGACCGCTGAAGGTCTGATATGGCCGGATCAGTCATGACTAGTTCAACACTGGATCGCCATGAATCGTAGTCAGGTTCATGAGTTGGTCTGGGGACTTTCCCTGAGAATGCACGGAGTCTCATTGAGGACTGCATCTGTAGTGCACCATCTTCCCTTTTCACGATGTGCTCCACCACGACTCTTTGAACTTCTGGTGGGCTGAGATCATGTGCAGTAATCACAGGAATGTTTCTGATTCCACTGCTTTGAACTACATGTGGCGATCTACCAACATCGGGTAGGGCATCTTTAAGAGGAAGGTTAACTTTGGGAGAATGGACTGAGGTTTCTACAACACCTAACTCAGGCACTTCAACAGGTGTCTCTTTTTCTGCAGGTGGTGCAAGATCAGCGATAGTCTCAGTTACTTGTGACATCATGTCTTTTAGGACCTCAGCATAATCCCTCCCACTCAATTTAGCAAGCCCTTCAAGTTCAGCAAGAAATAACTTGGTTGAGGTTTTCCCTTTTGTCTGTGTGTAAACACTAGCAAAAGATTGTATCTGGTAGGTATTCCCACTAACCTCAGCTACATGAATGTAAGGTAGTTGCGGGTTTAATTTTTCCACTGCATTTCCTGTGTTATACTCTATGATTAGGGTTAAGAAAAACTCAGAGGAAATGTCATCTACCGATATGACTCTGTCAATGGTACCATATTGGTTTAGGAAATCCAGAATCTCCTTATCTTTGTCATTATCTCCAGTTATTCCACTAACTATTAAAGCATTTGGAATTTTGATGCCGTGTTTCTGGGCTATATCCATTTTGTTTTTGTAGTCACAGGGTGTTCATTTAATATTGCAAATCAGTCATATATGTCTCCTGGCTGCTGGCTCGCCAATTTTATGTAGCACACGCCTCCTAATACTGCTGGTAGTGGAGGGAGTGCAGTAATTGTTATAGTTAGTAAAGACTACCAATAATACTGGACCAGAATCAGAAGATACCAGATACGAACAGGAGACAGAAAAGTGACTATTTGCAACATCAATGACCACACGAGACAAGGAGTTAGAACTGTATGAACTGGTACCTTGTATTTATATAAAAAACATTAAAGGAATGAAAGGAATGAAATAAAATAAAAACCATAAATTCAGTTTTCAGTGAATAACAAAAATATCTCAGTTTAGTTATTTAACAAAGCTTTCTTTTGTCACTCTTGTTTTAGCTTTTAACCACTGAGTTCTTTTCAACTATTTTTCCCAGCTAGGTTATTTTCGGACCGGGTGCACCCTAATACGGTAAGTACTGTAATTCTGTATCAATCTCTATTTTAACATTTCAGGTAATCCAAGGATCCTAGGTAAGTATAAATATTAACACTGTAACAGTTCAATATTTTCACCTTTCAATTCAAATCAATCATTCAATAGGTCAAGAATACCCCAATATCAAATATAATCGAATGCACAGAAATAATATCAGTAGTGATCCTATGAATACTCAGTCCATTCACTCGAACTAGTGATGTTTACTGCTCAGTCCTTCCATAGGCACGGGGTTGTTTGGAGAAGAATGAAGAAGGTAAGTGTCTTTCCAAGTCAAGTCAAAGAGAGGTAAGTCAAAGTCTGGGATTTGGGCTGTGCAAGGGGGAAGTTGAGCGTACGAGTAGGCTGGCGTTGTGTGATTATGATTGTTCGTCCTACCGCCGTGGCAGGAGAGGGGTAAGGTTGGCAGTTCTGGGCTCTGGGTTCTACTCAGGGACCTTCAGGAATCTGGGAATCATCAATCCAGGAATCCAGGAATCATCAATCCAGGGGTCTCATCTGGGTTGGGTTGGCTCGCCATCGAACTTCGAATCGACTCAAAAAACCTGACCTGCAGTCATTGACATGGCCAGAATTGTTCGATCAATCAAATGTCTTTCAATCCTTTTTCTGATCAGGAATTAATCATTCTTTTAACTTCACCAAAACATGTATAAATTATAATGTAAATTGTATATTCAACACATTTTAAATAACCTTTACAGCAATTGAATTCCTGAGCAAAATGAAATAAAGTGTCTTTTTAGCTTAATATTAATGTAATTATTTTTTACAGTGCAACAAATAAATGCTAAATGAATTGCATCATCTTTTACAGTGCAACAAATAAATGCTAAATGAATTGCATCATCTTTCACAGTGCAATAAATAAAATACTTGACAAAACATGACTCATGTTGCTTCTAGACTAGTAAACAGTGTAGCAGCTTGAAAGCAGCTTAAAACATTGAGCAATAAAACACTCCACATAACGTTTTCATACTCTTCTCAGTTGAGTTGTCAACCAGCTTGACTTTAGTTGAGCTAAACAGTCAGCTAATTGCACTGTAGTGTTCATCATTCAATGCTAATGTTGTTAGCTCCAGGCCTAGTGACTTGAAACTCGCTAGCTTAGCCTGCACCTCATGGCGCAGCATTAATTATTTATTTCTTCCGTGACTCACCAATTCGGGAGTTCCTCTGTTTTGTTCGGTCGGTTTCGGTGAGCAAGGCTTCTCACACAGGCATCTACAAGCTTACAACAAAGTACAGGCTGTTACCATTCTGATTTGACAACTTTAGATTGTGTTTTCTACGTTTTATCTGTGTTGCATTTTTACCGTTCAGCAGCACAGGTCCTCTCTCCACTGCGTCTCCCAGCGTTTGACTAACGTAAAATCTAGCTTGTCAACAGTGCTAGGATCGGCGCTCTGATTGGCTAAGGCACTTCAGTGCTGTTATTTCTCATTGGCTAAGGCACTTCCTGGGTTTTGTTAACTCTTTGTGACCTGGTTCAGACAGGCATGAGAGAGAATAATGTACTGCTGTTTTATCATTTCAATTGTATTGTACATGTGACTTTTCTATTTAAGGATTAGACTGTTTTTATATCTCATTTGTGACCTGGGTTACAAACAGGCACGGCTCCAGGATTTTTCTAAGGGGGGGATTGGGGGAGGCTAGACCAATCTGTCGATTGTCGATTTTCATGACTTCAAAGTTACTCTATAATGAAGTCCCCCCCGTCCCCAAATAAAACCAGATATTAGCCGTCATTCAAAATAAATGTAGTTTTTAAATTAATTTGGCCAAAGAATATAAAATATATAGCTATAATACTACAAGTGACCACAAGGCAATGGCAGAAACTTTCACATGCAAAGGTTTATGCATGAGGAGTGATTGGTTAGGTTTAGGCACGATGAGTGATGATTGGTTGGGTTTAGGCATGATGAGTGATGATTGGTTATGTTTAGGCATGAGGAGTGATGATTGGTTAGGTTAATATCAGGATAAGAAGAAGTCCACAATTGAAATAAGCCTTTTGATTGATTGGTTGATTGATTGCATTTATTTGATAATTGATAAAAAGATACGTATACAACTGCCCAGCAGGAATACATACAGTACATTTAAAAAATCATCGAGGTTGAGAACACAATAGAACATCATGGACCATGTTGGAAATACGTGTTTACACTTTTACATGCTATCCTTTGGATCTTTTATTGTCTCTATAGCCATGAATAAAGTCAATCAAAGGTTTATTTTCATTGTGGACTTTTTCTTACCCTGATATTAACCTAACCAATCATCACTCCTCATGCCTAAACCCAGAGATGGGAAGTAACTAAGTACAAATACTTTGTTACTGTACTTGAGTAGGATTTTCAGGTATCTGTACTTTACAGAGTATTTATTTTTCTGACAACTTTTTACTTTTACTCCCTACAATTTAACACAAATATCTGTACTTTCTACTCCTTACATTTTTCAAAACAGGCTAGTTACTTTAATTTTAATGCATGACATGATATGATGCAACATTGTTTGTTTGTCTCTCTCGTCTCGCGCTCCCCCCGCTTTTACGCATTATGTGCACCTTTTTCGTGGAAAAACCATGTCACAAACCCTCAGTCTTCTGATCCAAAATCATACACCTTGTCCATTAGGCCAGGTGATTTGACTGCTGGGCCAGGGTAACTTCTTATTTATTTGCCACTAAAGAAAAGGTTTTTGTTAATTGTCGAAAAGCCCATCATAAAACCGTTGTCATCATTTGCCATTCAATCATCTGCACATCAACTACAACCTTGAAACATCTCCCTCTGGGTCCTCAGACTTTGATGGGTGTGCCACTTGCCAAGGCTTGAAGTGTAACTAGCAGTCCCTCAGTTTAGCACATTGTCTTTATATTATACCCTTGGCAGTGGACATGGATCAGAGGAATCAGCAGCAAGATGAGAAACTGATAAGGAGATCCAAACTGGAGCCAAACCCATCAGAGTAAAAACAGCTGACAGAAGCTCACAGATGGAACAGAGCTTTTATGCCCTCTGAACAATGGCGTGTTCACCACACACACCCATAATCCACTCCCTGACTTGATTGTAACCTGGCTTGTAATTGCTGCCTTCTTGGCCAGATCACATTCGCAAAAGAGATCTTGTATCTCAAATGTTTTATCTGGTTAAATAAAGGTTAAATAAAATAAAATAAAAAAAAGGAAACCTGTTTGGTGGCCTC
This sequence comes from Poromitra crassiceps, assembly GCF_964638095.1. NCBI lineage: Eukaryota > Metazoa > Chordata > Actinopteri > Beryciformes > Melamphaidae > Poromitra > Poromitra crassiceps. The sequence goes on along the minus strand of NC_139631.1, from coordinate 18,884,407 downwards.
ACACAGATCAATCAGCATCCAGATCTACTGGATCCCAGCCGATTTAGTATCTGGAAACTAAGATCTGGTCCAGGTGACATATCAAAGACTGCAGGATACCGTGCGTCCTGGTGGCTTACCTGGTAGCACATACGACGGAGGCTCGGGTCCAAATCTGACCCGAGGTCCTTTGCCACATGTCATCCCCTCTCTCTATCCTCACCTTTCCTGTCTGCCTGTCCTATCTAAATAAAGAAGAAGAAGTTACCCTGTTCCGGTAGTCAAACCACCTGGCCTAATGGACAAGGTGTCTGATTTTGCTGATTACGCTTTCTCTTAATGCATCCATAGCAGTGTTGATTTCGTAGACGAAAACTACGAGGAAAAATGTTAGTCGACTACCTATTTTCACTGGTGAAAACTACACTAAAAATGTTAGGGGGGACATTGGGAAGATATCCAATCAGAAGACAAGAAGAAGTTAAACATCTGTGTCTGTATTGCATATTCAAACCTTAAAACAATTCCAGAATAACAGATTAGTTCAGTTCAGTTCACTTTATTTATACAGGAAGGGATAAAAATGACATTTCACATGTACATTTAACTGGCCTGACTGAGTTACAAACTGGTTTTCAGCAGGTTCCTGTTCTGCAGTACATTAAACAGAAAAATAATTATACAATGTTCAATTTCCCTACATACAATATTACAGACCTAACAAAAACAATTACATTTACAGACATTCATTCTTTCATCAATACGAAGACAACAACAACAAAGATTAAAACCTAACCTAAAACCTAAAACCTTAATATATCTTTACAATAAGTTTGGAAATTCTAATGAATAGTTACGGTTTTCTTTGACTAAGATGAGATGAAAATACTTAGACACTTAGTCGATGAAAACTTGACTAAATAAAATCAGGATGAGGTTGACTAAATATGATAAGAGCTTAAGAGAAAGTGCATTATAGCTCACTCAGATAAACATGTGAATGTTGTGTGATATGCAAAGATTGTTGGTTCAATCCCAGCCTCAGGCAATTTCTTAAAAAGTACTCACATTATAAGCTGCAGCAGTGATCCTTCTTTATCATCACCAGTAGTTTGAACACTGATAGAAATAAGCTGATGAAGGAGACTAGTCAGTCCCTGACTCTAGCTCAACTCACTGGTACAAATCTCACCTGTCTCACTCTGTATGCTCTGTTATTGTCAGTGTGAATACAGTGTGTAGAAATCAGAAGCTTAACTCCCAACAGCTCATAGCTCAGTCGGCTGAGCGGCTGTGTCACTGTCTCTGTCTGACAGGTAGACTGTTGGTTCGATTCCCGATGGAGGAGACATATTACAGCACTGCCCTGTCTTTAACATCACCAGTGTAGCGCCTCCTACAGGCAGATACACAGAGCGACACAGCGCCTCCTACAGATCCACAGAAATGGACACTGCCGACCGACTGCAAAGAGATCCAGACATGTCATATACTGAGTCTAGAGCAGTTTTTCAAAAAGTTGTTTTACGCCTAGCGGCAGCCAGCAAGGAAAGCACAACCACAAATCATACTTCCCATGTCAGTAAAGTTTCAGCTCTCTGTGGTTTTCTGTCTCATAACCCTCAGCTCATGTCTCTGCAGAGGTCAGGGGGGGAGAACAGCCCCCCCCTTAGCTCCAGGTAGTGGCAGCGGAGCGGGAATCGAACCCACAACCTCTGGCCCCGGTGTTTCTGTGTGTATTATTCCTTCACACCACCAGCTGCCCTTCACACTCACAGCTCTTCTCCAGGCGCTCTTGTCTCTTCCCTCTGCCTGTCACCATTCAAAACTGACTGAGGCTCGAACCCACGACCGCAAAAGTGCCTGTGGCCTCAATATTGCCAGGCAGCAAGCCTAGTCTCTGTGCCACCAAGTCAGACTGATTGAATTAAGGTTTTCTCAGGGCTTTAAATGACTCTTTCCTCTGGCTGTCAACATTCAAAACTGACTGAGGATTGAACCCACAACCTCAAAAGTCACTGAGGTTCAAACCCACAAGCTCCAAACTGCTAGACAGCAATCCAACTCTCTGAGCTAGTGGGCCATAGTGATTAAGACTAGAAGATTAAAGTATAGTATTTATGCATCTTAAAATAGTCTTTATGCATCTCAAAATGTTTTGAAGGGCCCTTTTAAGTTGAATAGTATTTGAATTATATTAATATGACGTGAGTTTCTATTCACCTTGCACAGAAAACCTTTTACTTTTATACTTGAGTACATTTCAGAGCCTGTACTTTTTTCCTTTTACTTGAGTAATTAAGTTGAATCAGTACTTCTGCTTTACCAGTCTTTTTTTTTTTACACAAATAACTGTACTTCTACTTAATCAGAGCAACAATGTGATTACATTTGGAATGACAAGAAAAAATTACACTCTGTGCAATAGGCTAAGTAGTCCTAAATAACTCAGATATAGGGTTTGCAATTGTAACGTTCCATATAATGAAGTATCTCATGCTTGTTGATTTAATGATTGTTTTGCACCTGCTGCTCACGTTATGAACAAATGCTTAGATGACCATAGCCTCAGCAACAACTAACTGCAGTCATGTAGCCTATGAATGTTAGCTGTCCAGCAAATACTAATATCTATAGGAATCATGCTTGGAAGTAGCCTACTTTCCCCCCGCTGCATCGTGACATTGAATGAAACTATGTTTAGGCTTGTTTGAGATACTTTTGGCTCACCTGGAAAGAAGGTGGGAGCAGCAGAGTACAGTCAGCCAATCAGAGGCAGTGAGGGGCGGGTCATGCCTTCGCCTAGCCTTCGCCATCTGTTCGCCATCATGGGAAAAACAAACAATATCCCCTGCCGTAAACCGTTTCGTTTCACTTCCTGGTCTATCTGGCCTGCCAGAAGACAGACACAGACTCTACAATCATCAAGAGAGCAATCTCCGATTCACACGGCTTTGGTCTCAGCTACTATTGTAGGTAAGATGTGATGCATCAATATTACATTTAGACTTGTTTAATAACAATCGAAAATCTTCCTCGTAGCTGCTTTAATGCTTTATTTTACAAAGTAGTTTGAACTACTTTTTCTGCGTAGCTTGTAGTTTCCTAAACTACATTTCTCCAAGGGTAGCTTTGAAGCAGTTTCAACTACTTCAATGGTGAAGTAGTTGGTAGCTTCCTAAGCTATGCTTTCAAAGTAGCTTCCCCAACGCTGGTAGTTAATGGGTACTGAATCATTACTTAGTTATTACCTGGTCATTAGTTACTCTTATACTGAGTAGTTAATGAATACTGAATCATTACTTATTTATTACCTGACCATTAGTTACTCTTTTTGTGTACCCTATTGTAAAGTGGTGCATCATACTCAGTAGTTTATGAGTACTGAATCATCACTTAATTATTACCTGTCTATTAGTTAGTATTTTTGTGTACCCTATTGTAAAGTGGTGCATTAAACTCAGTAGTTTATGAGTACTGAATCATTACTTAATTATTACCTGTCCATTTGTTAGTGAATGATCATATCATTAAAAAATAAACACTCCGGGTGAGATTTGAACCCTCAGCCTCAAGATTGTAAAATTATAAGTCTGGTTCTCTACCATCTGAGCTAACCATCCTGTTGTTTGGGAGAGCCATAATATGCATCTGTATAGCCGGAGATTAACACGTTCACTGCCAATGACGTGTTTTTACGTCAAACAAAATCCAACCGATTTTGTTTTTTTGACGGTGGGATGTGCATCTAACCCTTTTACATCTCTTATATAAGTATTGGACGTGTACAACGTGTACAACCCATTCCACCGACCCACTAAGTGGCGACAGTGCTTTCCTGACTAGAGGAAGGCAAGCAAAAAGCAGTGTGACGAAGCCATTCTCATGAAAATGGATTGGCAAAAACGCTTTCGTTTTCGCGCTGATTGCTGGCGGTGCGGGATTGCAAATTTGCATAATAGATTACGGGTGGAACACACTTTGAAACACGCAGCATAAATATGACCAGAATCGCAAAAGCTTCATCAAAGCTCTCAACCAAAACTCCAAGAAGCGAGCGAATCCATCCAGACTTCCTCAAAGAGCGGCCGCGCAGACAGGCACAGCAGCAGCAAAGCAATGAGACTGGTGACGCGAGGTTACAGCAGCAGAAACGAGCTTGTGACACGGCCGCTGCAGCCAAGAAGACACACACGGAGGGAGGAGTTGGAAGCAGAGGGGGGTTTCCTGCTGTTATGGAGGAAATTACTGTTCAAAACTATTGTTTAGATGTCTGACGTCTTACTGATGCCAAAAATGAATGGTTAAAGTGACTGTTCTATCGAATTTCACAAAAAGCCGTTTATCTCAGAATAATTTTTCTGACGCTGAAACCATGCTGTATTCAACTGCTAATGCTTACATAACTACTAACTCTACAAACTAACTCTTTTAGACAGAGAAAGCACACATTCTATTAGTTCTTTTGAGATATTGTGTGTTCACAAAATCTTAGCAGAAAAGAATCCTCGGGTCTTGAAAGATGAGCCAGAATCCTCAAAAAAACCCTCTGGCAGAACCTACCTACAGTAAAAAAAAACGGCTGGCAGTGAATGTGTTAAGTATTATGTTCTATCCACATACTACTTTCTGTTCAAGTACTTATCGTTTTGAAGATATATTCCAGCCAAATACTACCTTCTCTCCAAATACTTATAGTTTAAAAGGTATATTCCATCCAGAAACTACTTCATGTCCAAGTACTTAGGTATGTTTCAGCCAAATGCTACTTCTGTATAAGTACTTGTGTTTTAAAGCACAGAATATACCTTCAAAACTATAAGTACTTGGACAGAAAGTAGTATGTGGGTGGAATATACCTTCAAAACTATAATACTTGGTCTCCGACTCTACAGATCCATAGTATGGCTCTACCGACTAAGCTGTGTTAACAGGCTGGTTAGTTCAGTTGGTAGAGAACCAGACTTACACCCTGTGGGTTCAAATCTCACCTCGAACAAGTCTTCAAGTCTTGAATTTATTACGTATGATGTTTCACTTTATATTAGGGTACACAAAAAGAGTAACTAATGGACAGGTAATGATTAAGTACTCATAAAATACTCAGTATGATGCACCACTTTACAATAAGGTACACAAAAGAGTAACTTTGTACAGGTAATAATTAACTAATGATTCAGTAGCCTACTCATAAACTACTGAGTATGATGCACCACTTTACAATAGGGTACACAAAAAGAGTAACTAATGGACAGGTAATAATTAAGTAATGAGAAACTAACAATTAACTACTATAATCACAAACTGACCATTGACTAACCATTAACTAATGAGTAATTACTCTACTAAGGAACTAAAAACTAATCATGAACTAATGATTAACTACTATACTCACAATGTGACCTTAACTAATGATTAACTACTATATTCACAAACTGACTTTTATTAATCATTAACGAACGATTAACTACTCTACTCATGGAACTGACCGACTAATCAGTAACTAATGATTAACTACTATATTCAGGAGCTGACATTTAGTCATCATTAAGTAATGATTAACTACTCTACTCAGGAACTTAGATACTAATCATTAACTAATGACTACCTACTCATTAACTATGATTAACTAGTGATTGACTAATGACAAATTATTCAGTAACTATATTAACTATTAGTTAATGATTCGTTTACTAGTAACTACTACATTATTTGTGTACGTTGTTGTTAAGTGTTACCCATGTTTTTAGTGATTGATGCATTTCATCATCACTTCAGTCATGACTCATGCACCATTGCAGGTGTTTTTATTGGTTTTCCAGTTGATTGTTCCAATTGTTACTTAATGAAAGCCAAGAAATAAGATAACATTATGGCATAGTTGAAAATACTACAAAAAAGAAGAAAAAATGTAGGCTAATAGGCCCTAATGAGCAACTGGTCTACTCAGCACAGTCTTATGAATAATCAACATGCTGCATGACAACAAAGCCCAGTAAAGATGACACCCTGTCCTTTTAGTCGTGTTTAGAAAAGGAGTTTGTTCTCTTCTTAGCATCTTTCCAGTGTGTGTCGGGCTCTTTCAACACACTGGTGCTGAATTGATTACATTATAGTGAAAAGGCGTAGTGATCTGCTGATGTATATGGTTTGCGTATGATGTGTTGACATTCCCCAGTTTATGGTTGGGATGGATGGATTATAACTGATAGGATTTCAGACAATAATACTTACTTGTACTGTAATGACAGTAGCACAACAATAGCACCGTCACGTGCCACCACGCTCTGCCGTCTCGTTTCTCATACGTTACCCTCCTATATAGCCTATAGTAGGCCAAGACTGGCGGAATGCTTTCAACTTTTATGGTGCAGAGTTGTGCCAAGTGATCGTTGTTTTCCCTGCTTCTTTCAAAGGGAAATCAACACATGCTGTCATTCAGATGGAAGCATTACGCTCATATCAGATCGGCCCTTTTGATGTGCCCAGTGACGGAACTACATAAATAGTGAGCGCAAGGCTGCGAAGGATTTGCAATGCAGTGCGTTAATTAACGAAGGGCTATACCAATTAGGCGCCCATGATTGGTGTGCGAACATCAGTGCAGTCACGCAGTTTGGGGCTCGGCGCAGAGTGAGTAACACCGCTGTTTACTCAACACAAAGCCCATAAACAAGAGCTGGCAACAAGTGCACTGCCAAGTGTGAATAGTTGGGCATTTAAAAGAATTTATGGCTTAAGCTCTCCAGAGATCGCCACTTTATCTCAGTGGGGCGAGGAAGGTTTACGTGGCTCATGATTTACAAGCTTATGTGGAATATGGCTCAATTAACAAGTAATGAAGTTAATCAAGTAAGATGAAGTAAAATGACAACAAAAGAGTTCTGTTTTTAACCAGGAATGGTCATCTGTTTCTGCTCCATATAAACTAATCTCATATAAAAACCAGGCTGCTGATCCTGCAGTAGGCTGTAATACTCTTACTATTTTATCATCTTAGATTTAGCTAGAAAATGTGAAACATGGGTAGAACCTTACTGGATCACCATGGCCCTAGTATTCAAGTGGTTTTATTTGGTCTAGTTGTATGAGGTTCTTCCAAGTCATTTTATAACAACTTCCAGATAAATGCCAGTAAATAAATGAAAAGGGCATGTTAATGTGGCAGTCTGACTGAAAAGGTGAATGTTACCTTTGGACAAACCACAATCTAAATGATAATGCTGATAAATGACATGGCAGCTCCAGGGGTTGGAGTGGACTTAATCTTTAGGAGGGGAAAATGTGCTTGGATGTTATTCAAATTCCAGTTGAACAGCTCCCCTTAGACACCAAGGCATTTCAGGTAAGAGAATGGAAACAAAGAGTCACACAAGAAAAATGTTATTGGGTTTGGCTTACAGTGATATTTATCCTTTTGTTTAAACTGGTTCTAATTGTAATAATATGTTCTCCTAAAACACTTCATTAGCAGCAATTGGACTAGCTTAGGTGATTAGTCAGGTAATTAATGAGGTGAATGTTTGAACTGTTAAAATGACACAGGCCAACAGATTTGGTTTACACATATATATTTATTTATCAATTTATTGACAAGTTGAGAATGTACAGGTCTGCTGCAGAACAAACAGAGGTCAAGCAGCCTAACAGATGGGTGTCCTCAGTTTACTTAGCGGACCTCCTGGTCCTCTTGTCCCAGGAGAAGTTGGCTCCGTAGGACTTCACCCTGGGCTTTGAAGTCCTTTTCTCTGTTATGTCGTAGCTCCAACCTGGGAGGAAATAGCATTACAGTAAGTGATGGGGCGAGATCATCATGTATATTCACTTTGGACGCGTTCCAACCACAATGAGGTGTTTTGTAGACATCAACAGGCTGTGTATAATCAGAACTGCCCTAATCACTTTCATGGTGCAATAAACAGCCAGTTTCCTTTGCTTCGTTTCAAACAAAGTTTCCCAGATGGTTGGGTTCTCCAGGTCTACGCGTACTTTCTGTGTGACATGGGGAGTCGTCATGCTAACCAGGTCGGTGTGCGGAAGCTTGTGCAGACACACCGACCACCTTTAACTAACAGGGAACTTTATGATTTGCCTTGTATTGCTGTCATCACATTGCTTTAACATTTAATCGTGCCATTTGTTATTGGGCCCATGCACACCTACGGTTTATCTGTAGGCTGTGTCAGTCACACAGAGGAACAGTGTGGCCTCTGAATGTAGTTTAAAAGAGCAGGTGTAAAGTGTAAAAGAGTTGTGTCAATTTAACTGTCGAGTATACGCTGTATATGTCTATGCCGCAATTAAAGGGTTAACTAATAGCTACATTATCCTGGTTTTCATGAGCGCAGACTTTAAATGTGTGTAAGTGCTAGTGTTGAAATTATATTTTTGTTTGAGCATGGCTTGGTGGGCGAGAGAATAGATGCCTTCAGTCGCCATCCAGGACGGTCAGGTACTCTAATGATGTTTTGCATTAACTAACATGCTGTAACTGACTCGGGACTCATTTTAGACGGAGATCAAAGCGCACATTGATCCAGACCAAATCTAATTAGTACAGTACTGACCGGTACTGACCAATTCACTCAATGATGCAGTCAATGCCACCAAATTGGCTTCCACTTATCACATCACAAGCCTCCTACATGAGGAGAGAGAAAGTGGGGGGGGTGTGTGTGTGTGTGTGTGTGTGTGTGTGTGTGTGTGTGTGTGTGTGTGTGTGTTTGTGTGTATATATATTTTGGGCATTTTTACAAACTTATAATGTTTTAGTGAGTTTTAGTTCTTGTAAATTTGATAATCTTTTATTTAATTAAATTGTAGTGTTGTTGTTTTTACATTTTGATTGTTTTATTAAGTCTTGCTTTCATAGAAGGCACTTTAGAAAACTGTTGTGATGATTTAAAAAAAAGAAAAGAAATTACCATTTTTCTCAGCAAAAGCAATGGCATCCTCCTTGGAGGTGAAAGTGAGGAGCATGTTGGATAAAGGGTCGCCCCTGAAAGACAAAGAGCAGACGTCCCACAGAATTAGAGCACAGAATGTATCACCAGGGAACATTTTCTGATCCAATAAACATTATTCAATTAATGATATATAAGTGCTGTTAATCCTTTCTCCCTAGCAATATCGTCATGCTAAAAAGTATCACATGACATAAGAAAGAAAGCTAATTGTTCTCTTCATATAAAAGTATAAAAGGTGTGTGTGTGTGTGTGTGTGTGTGTGTGTGTGTGTGTGTGTGTGTGTGTAAAATGCCAGAGAGAGAGTTCTTACGTTGAGGCCCAGCCCATAAGCGGGTTCTCCCAGCGCTCTCTGGTGTCAAAGTCCATCTTCCACTTCTTGGTGCTGTTGATCCCAGACTGCATGGCCGTCTTGGTGGCCACAAAGATCCGGACTTTCCGTGTTTTGATGTGCTCCTCTGGCACCCCCGTCACAGAGCTGATGTCCTAGGAGACAGAAATGAAGCACAAACTGATTTTAAGAAACGTTTAGAACAGGGTTCCTACACATTTTACATTTCAAAATTCCATAATTCCATACCAGACTCAAACTTCAACCCCCCCCCCCCCCTTTTTTTTTTGTTTGGGGGGGGGGGGGGGCAATGACAGCTGAACTTTTACTGACATGGGAAGTTTTTCTTTAGGCCAACCCAACCCTGAGGGAGTGGCAGGCTAGGTGTAAAGACTAGACAAAACACATCTAGACTCTGTATAGGACCTGTCTGTTTCTCCATTTGGGCTTTAGCATCTGATTTGAAAGTGTAAAGAGCCAGGTGGGATTTGAACCTGCGAACAACTACATGACAAGCAGCTGTTTATCTCTCTGAGCTGGAGTCAGGGGCTTTGCCCAGTCTCCATCAGCTTCTTTATATCAGTCTTCAAACTACTGATAATAAAGAAGGATCACTGCTGCTATCTTACAGTCTCCAGCTTATCATGTGAACACATCGTCTTGGTGGAAGAATTTAGTTATCGGAGTTATCTGATATGGTTATCTGAGTGAGCTACAGCCCACTTCCTCTGGCACAGGGCTGGGCGATATGGACCAAAAAACCCTATCTTGGTATTTTTAGGCTGAAGGGTGATACACGATATATATGTATATCTCTGTATTTTCTAAGAAGTGGGCTAAATGTTCAGTTCTAAGTCAAAGCAAACCGTTAACATGTATGTTAGATTATTCTATGTGTGCTATTATTCTATTGCTATTATGTTTCCAAATACTTGCCAGAGGATTGTAGAGCTATAGGTCCAATTAACACCAAACCCAGACAAGTTCAATGCACAACATTTTATTATGATAATAATTAATATATTATTCTTTTTTAGATGCTGCTCTACATTATTTCTGCAAATATTGGTTGTGGATGTGTGTGGATTTGGTACAGTTAGAAAGCACTTGGGGCAGAGCTGTTTTGCAGGACAGTGGCTGTGGGGGGGGGGGGGGGGGGGGACTTTTTTTTTAACCTAATTATTAACTCTATAAAGGCCTTACAAACAATTTGGACCTCAGAAATGAGCATAGCAGGCAGCAAACCCACATTAGTGTCAGAATAGAAACAACACAAAAAGACTAAATAATAATAACAAGATGTTTTGTGTGTAGTACATACACTGGGGAAAAAGGGAACCTTAACGGCTGACAGTTCAGGGTGTTTACAGTTTCACTGAAGCCTGTTCAGGTCTGTTAAAATTCCTGTGGTACTTGTAATTTGTAGATGTGAGCAGCATGCACAGTAATACTCAGTAGCAGATCTTCTATCAACCTGGACCTATACCCGGTTAAATGTGAAATAATGATCAATAAATGAATTATATTATGGACACTAATATGCAAGTTATCTTGATGCATTGCATTTATATTTTCACCCTTACAGAGCGGAAAAATTCAAGAGAAGCGGAGAAATTATTTTCATTAGTGATTAATCTGTGGATTATTTTCTTTTTTTTTTTGTCTATAAAATGTCCACAACGCAAAGATAATAGGTTTACTGTCAAAGAAGACTAAACCGGAGGACGAAACCAGAAAAACTAAAATCTTACAAATGTGTCTAACGTTCTCCAGACCAGTGGTTCTCAACCTGTGGTACGGGTACCACTGGTGGTACGCGGGGCTCCCTCCCTCATACTTTCATATGGTGGTCATTTCTGAGGTGGTACTTGGTGTAAAAAGGTTGAGAACCACTGCTCGATTCAAAATGGCCTCTAAACTATTAATCAACTAATCATTGCAGCTCTACTCCAAAAATAACTTTGTGGAAGCTATAATGAATGAATGATATTTGAATGAACAGGGTTAGGGTTATATCAAGCAGATGGAGAATTAATCAGTTGGCGAAACGGCTTTAAAAACAACAAAAGAGGGAAGTGAAATGAAGGTTATGGGGTGCAGACTCAACAAAGAACAAAGACAGCCCAAGCTTCCCAATTGTGCTACGTTGCTGTGATAGCTCCTCTCCGGCACGCTGTGTGGAAGAAGGTCACTAATGCTACGTTGCTGTGCTAGCTCCTCTCCGGCACTCTGTGTGGAAGAAAGTCACTAATTGACCCGTTTGTGGTGACAGCCTGGCCAAGGGTCTTACAGGACCATTTTGACTGTCATGTGAGTTGGTGACTGATGTCTTTTTCTTTGCCAGTGAACTTTTTTCCCCCCAGTATTTTATTTTTAAGTTTTTACAGGACAATAAACAAACAAACAAGCTCAGACACAGGAAAAGAAAAAAATCCACATCTTTGATATTTAGCATTGTAACGTGGTGCTACCAGCCGCATAAGGTGCTTATGTGCTTGTACATGCTATTGTGCATGGGATCCCACGCCAGGGGTCCATGGTAAACCATCCGGGAAAGCCGTCCATCACCCCTAACCTCAGTCACTAGTCATTCTTAACCTTGTCAAAGTAGGCCAAAAAGGGGTCCCAGATATTTGAGAACCTTCTAAGCGAGTTGCCTCTCAGGAACCTCAGTCTCTCCATCTGTATAACAGAGATCATGTCCATCAGCCACACCTGAAAAGAAGGTGAAGAGGAGGACTTCCATTCCTTTAAAATTAGTCTTTTAGCGACAGTTGTCCCCAGTGTCAGAGATTGCTGCACGGCTGTAGGGAAGTTCAGAGAGGAGCAGCCGAAGATGGCGAGTTCTGCCTCCGGCTGTGCACCATTACTCGCAGGTGGGGAAATAACATTCAGGCTTAGGCCAATCTCTAATATATCACAGCCACAGGCATGTGAAAACCTCAATAATATCATTAGTCTAGTCTTTCTAATAGCGTTTAGCAATTATAAATACATTTTAATCACTATTTTAACTGGGGGGGGGGGGGGGTAGAATAGAAAGAAAAAAATATTAGAATAAATGTGCAAAACCTGATCATGTAAAATAAATACACTTTTGAAATCACTTTGAAGCTCTGTTGTCACGGTTTTCGGTACTTCGGTACTTAGTCGGTACTACATTGTTTTCGGTACTTCGGTACCTGTTTTTGCATGGTACCGAGGGTATAGATTTTTTTTTTTTTTTAATTCAATAAACAATACTTGAGAGCTACATGCCACTGGTGTTGCACTGTCTGCACTCACTGCCATACAGAGTTGAATGTAAGAAGTAAGCAGAAGCACATCGTTTTGTTTTAAAGTTGAAGGCTACATGCCATTTGTTCATTGGAAATGGTTGCATACTTTAATAAAGGAGAATATGTTGAAGAAATATCAGTCTGTTTTTTTTTTTACCGTGGTACCGAAATTGGTACAGAGTACCGTGGAAATTCACTAGTACCGGTACCGACTACTGAATTATTGGTACCGTGACATCAGTGTGAACTGATCAGTTTTGTTTGTTTTCCCCAGGGATCTAGGTTTCCTCTCAGGACATTATTTTGAGTTCAAATTTGCTTCCCAAAATGTCAGAGTAGCTCTTTAATTGACCTGATGAATACCAAGTTTAAAAAATATCAGGAACCAAGAATTGATATGAGTATTTTGTACAAAAGGTTAATGATGATCAAAAGGCCTAGTAGTGCACACAAAGAACAAATAGCGTGGCCCTCTTCTTGATGCGTTATTCATACTCTCTTGCATTAAGGTGGATCAAATTAAAAGCTAAATACTTGAGGTGACAACACACACCTTAACCTAAATCTATGGAAAAGACCTTATTCAAGAGCTTCAGAAAGTAGGCCAGTGCGAGAAGAGTAGGAGGGGCCTGTGGGCGTAAATGCATATTCTTGGGCAACTGGAGCCCCTTCAAGCTCCTATAGAGGATCTCGTCCAATTCTTCAGGGAATTAGCAAACAAGCAATGGGAAGTCGGCGACAAAACACAGACGAACCTCCCAGCACGCAGGCAGCAGCCACCCAAGACCGAGGGCTTTCCAGGGCGCTCCCCTTTCAATACAAGAATTTTACACATTTCAATGGCCATTACAACTTCAAAGAATCAAATTTTCAGCATTGTCTGTCATCGGCCAGTTGATTTGTAGAAAGGGGGCCATCTTTTTGCATGAACTCCACACAAAAGCCTGCCTTCGCTTTGGCACAGAACGCTGCAATGATATTTAAGCCGAGTAAATTACTGCTAAAATACAGCTCGCTAGTCGCTTCAGTGAAACATCTTTTGCCATCCTGGAAGAGCAGATTGAATTTAATCATGAACAAGATCTGCACACTGAAAAGATTGTTCAAATCAAAGGGAAAAGAGGAGGAGGAGAGAGGGGGGGGGGACTTCACAAGTACTTGGTAATTATTTCCGGTTGCCCTATCTACTTAACCTTAACAATTCCTCCTTGTCAAGAGAAAGGATGAAAACATGTTCTCTTCACGCAAAGAGGGTAACGGTCGACTCTTCATGACACAACAACAGACAAGATGGTGTGAGAGAGCAAGAATATGAGAGGCCAGGTAGGTTTTGATCTTGGAAGCAGCAGGAGACAATAAAACATGTGAAATGTTTCAAGAGGGTTGCTTTCTACAGAGATGCGGGGTTTGCTTAAATACAACTTCCTTTGATTTGTAGTTCAGTTTTTAGTCCGAAAACAAGTGGTGAGCAAACATTTCCAGGGAGTTTTGGAGAGCAACACAAGAACCAACATTGATGAGGCTGCAAGTACTTTGCACATGAACGGTAGCACATTTGGATGAATCCAGGCCAAAAACACTCATGCATTTATTAGTAGCTTTAGCGCTGAGCTTAATCAAGTTTGTGGTTGGACAGGGACAACATTTTGCAGTTTGTGGTTGGACAGGGACATTCTGCAGTTTGTGGTTGGACAGGGACATTTTGCAGTTGTTCTGTAGTCTCTCCAACAAACACTTCCGAAAGATGGATGCATGAAAATCCCTCTCCCAGACAGATGCGAGCATTAGAAATGATACCCTTGGGATTAGCAGGCCAGACTGCGGTTACGCGTATTAATGTTACATAAAGCATAACTGACACATGGGGCCCATGTATGTATGGCCAACTCACGCAATAATGTGTCCAGATGTAGCGGACCTTAAATCACACCTTATGCGTGGATGAGCACAAAAGGTGCGTTGATGAATAAAAGGGAGGATGTGTCAAAACAGAAGCTCTGCCGGACCATTGGGAAATACTGTGCTCATTATCTTGCATTGTTTGTAAAAAAAAAAACACGTCTAGACTTCTATGATACTCGCATACATTAGCCTGAAAGCTAGGAGGGCTATCGGCAGCCACAATGCCTGGATCACAAAGAGAATGATTGTGGCTGGAATGTGGTGCGTTCCCAGGAAGACTAGAGAGGGCCATCACAAAAGGAAAACCCACACGGTGGGCACTTTTTCTTCTGCCATGTACAGGAAGCAAAATGAAAAGTATCAAGTTTGACACTATTCACAGCGCCCGACAATACCTGGCTGGGCCGACGGGCTTAAGAGAGGGGGGAAAACGGCTGGCAAAGTCTCCGTCACGTCAAAGCGTGTCCATATTTGTGACACCTCCAGGCTCCTCGCCCAATAAAGAGCATGGGGGCTTGTCGCTGTGGGGCCACTGGGGCCACTGGTCCCCCTAATGCTCCAACAGAGACCTGGGATGGGAGATTTCTATGTTTTAGTTATTTCTATGAGGGGATCCCCCCCAGGGGAATTCCAACCAATCGTATATCGGCCTGGATCTTACGTTAATAGTTACTCCAGTCGGGCGAATGTAGGAAGAAAAAATAAACTTTGAATAAATGCCCTCGGTGCCATTCGGATTTCAAAGTAATTGGTACTTTTAATCAATTTAAGACAGCCTCGATAGCAGGTGGCGGCCGCGGCCATATTTGTTTGTTGACCTCGACACAGTTTTGACAACCTCTTGACAACAGCTTAGTCCTGCCTGTTGGGCTGTTTATTGACGCTGACTGGCGAATCGTTAGTCCCCCTCGGCACCGATTGGTGAATCGCTGGTAAAACCGGAGAAAAGGCATTTATATATGACGATGCCAGACCAAGAGCAGCCAAAGTCAACTCCGTGTTGGAGTGGGTAGATTCGAAGGTCTGGACCCAGGCAAAGATTTCTATGTAAACAAGAAAAATAAATCAATACCTCTAAATGGGGTCAAACAGCAGAGGATGGCTGAACCATTCTCAAAACACAAATATATAATGGCATTTTCCTCTGAGGGAAGCCTGGGTGCAAAATGCCTCTATGTAAACATTGGTCAAATGAAATGCAATCAAATTCGTGCATCTTTCCAGCTCCTACTGGAAACCTCCAGCTATAGAAGTGCTGTTCGTGTTTGTCAATCAACACATTTGAGAAGAGGGAGGTTTAGGTGTAGAGCATGAAAACAAATAATACTGACATCCATGTTATTGTTAGTGAAATGTGTTTGACTTGGTAGAGTCCACTAGAAATGTTTTGACAACAATGAAAGAATGAATCTTACTCTATTATGTGTTTTGTGCTGGACTCACTCCAGCATTACTTTTATATATCCTTCAGCACATCTCGTCAGCTGGGATTGATTCACAGGTGAATGCCCCCATTTCCCAGAAGTTAATCTCTCAGTTTATACAGCTGCTGTTTGAAATGGACGCATTATTAACCACTCACTGACATAAATATGACCTTCATAATGTTTTATATGATTTGCAGGTCTGGTCCAAATGGAAAGAAAGTTAAAAGGATAGCCGTATTTGTGGTGTGTAATCTACATTACAGTGTTGGGCAGTAAAGTAAAGTAACACGTTACTGTAATTTTATTACTTTCCTAGTAACTAACTACCGTAGTAATTATTACAATTTACAAAACAGTAAAAAAAAAAAAAATCCGATTTCTTTCCCCAATTGTACTTGGCCAATTTTTCCCCTTGTTGGTCACTGCTCCACCCTCTGCCGATCTGGGGAGAGCCGAGACTAGCACCATGCTTCCTCTGATACATGCGCAGTTGCCAGCCACTTCTTTTCACCTGACATGGGGAGCTTCACCGGCAGGATGTAGCACGTGGGAGGATCACGCTATTCCCACCAGTTCCCTTCCACCCCGACCAGGCGCCCCGACACATACCCTCAATCTGGCTTCCCACCCGCAGACACAACCAATCGTGCCTGTGTACGGATGCCCGACCAGGCCGGAGGTAACACGCGGATGCAAACCCACGACCCTCGTGTTGGTAGGCAGGGAATCTACCACTACACTACCCGAATGCGCACAAAACAGTAATTATACTAGTTACTAATCCAAGTAACTTCAAGTTACTTTCTCCAGCGCTGGCACAGCACTAAATTGAAGTGTGGAGATCGGTCTGGCTATGCGAGACTACAGCGTTGCTAGAACGCAATTCATTTTTTGTCCTAGGTAATCAAATAAATAAAAAGTATGATGTTTAACTGATTGTTGATTCCTCCTGGAAGGTTAATTATTGTTCCAATAAAGTGGATTCAGTTCTAAAAGGAGCTGGCTACAGGTTGTACGTCACTTCTTCAGAAGGGGGGTAGCGAAAGTAATCGATCCATCTATATATAAATTTGGCAATGTGGACTCTGTGTTTGTTTCAAGAATTTTGGCCGGCCACAGCTATGCCGTTTTATGTGCAATTGGGCTGAAACTTTCAGGAAGAGCACCCAGGGTGACCTGACTGAGCCGGATTTTTTAATTAGGTGATGTCATCAGTGATGTCATCCATGGGGGTACGGTGGTGCAGTGGTAAGCGCTGTCGCTTCACAGCTCGAAGGTCCTGGGTTCGATTCTCACCTGGGACGCTGTGAACGCTGAAGCATGTCCTCGAGTGCCCACCACCCGGGTGGGGTCGTCAAAGGGCCTTTCTGTGTGGAGTTTGCATGTTCTCCCCGTGCCTCCCGGGGGTTTCCTTCATATAGGAACCCCCTTCACCAAAACATGCAATATCCTGGTTGCTAATGTGGTTCCTCCTCTGGTCGTTAAGGGCGCCTGTTCAGAGGGAGGGGAACCGGTTGGAATAGCGTGAACCACCCACGTGCTATGTCCTACCCATTGACATATATATAATGGACCAACGGAGCTCATTGACTTTGACACAGCAAAATGAAGCTCACTTCCGGATATTGTTTGATTTCGTTTGATTGGTTGAATGAATGAATGCTACACGGAAGTACGAGGAGAGGGGGTGGCTGCCCCTAGCGGCTGCCGGGGGAGTTTCCGAATTTGTCCTGTCTCGCTTATCGCCGAAATACATTATGGGTAGTCAGCTACTTTGGCTAATGTTAGCGGCTAACGCTACTTACTTTACATTGCAGTAAAACGGCACTGAATGACCAAATTGATTTCACTTTTAACCATTTCGAGTAACACTTTTTCCATACGGACCCCCAGCGTTGGTTAGTTGTTTATAATGTGACTATATTTATAATGTTATAACATACTCCAGTTTCTGGGCTGAATCCAATGGTCTGAATACAGAGAAGGCTTAAGGCTTTATCTAACGGTATAGATAACGTTAAATGGTCCGCCATGTTATGGACGTTAGATGTATGCTATCTATATAGTTACGTGTGTCTACTAACATTATTAAAATATCATAAAGTAACGCTATTTTCTGATAATTTGCTCAACTATTACTTGCTACCTGATGCCTTGCGGCACATTGCTGCCTCTACCGGTCGGAAGTATTACTGTTCTTATTATCCGATGTTTGTCGCCAATTTTCCTCGAAATGGGGCTATAATTTGGAAAAATGAAAAAGACTTGAAATTGTTTTTTCAGACCATAAACTCATTTGGAAAGTGTTTATTTAAGACATAGACCGAGAGAGAAGTTGGCTCGTTTCCCATAGAGTTGAATGGATATTCCTGGGAGTGCTACACAAGCTGCGCCCCCCACTGGCCATTTGAAAGAATGCAATTTCTGCATAGGCATCAAAAATAGGCAGGCTGAATTGCGGACTGGTCCTACCAGAAAAGAAGCGGCTGGCTAACTGCCCATGTCTCGGAGGAAGCATGGAGCCAGTTTCGGCTCTCCCCAGATCGGCAGAGGGTCGAGTAGCAACCAGGATAAATAAAAGTAAATTAGCACTAAGGGGGATAAAAAAATGGGATAAAAAAAATCGGGAAAAATATCAAATTTGATTAAAAAAAAGAAAGAAATGATGTCATCCATGATGATGTCATCAGTGATGCCATAGAGCAGGCGAGGCCGCGGCGTGCAGTGGTCATCAGTGAGGTCATAAGAGCAAGTGAGCCTGCAAAGCGGGCGAGCTGCAGGGGGGGCGAGGCCACGCAGCGGCTGAGCTGCACATGCAAGCTGCAGGGCCAGCATGCCGAGCTGCAGGGCGGTAGCGCGAGATGCCTAGTATAGTAAAGTAGCGAGTACTGTAATTAATTACTTTTGATACCAAGTAATAAGTAAAGTAATTGTATTCCTTTTCAAAGTCATAAGTAACTACATTCCCTGAGTAACTTGCCCAACACTGGTAATGTATTGATGTAAAGACACTTGCACGATAGATGAGTGGCATTTACCCTTAAAAAACGGTTTTCCAAGATATTCCTAAAAATGTACTTCAGCCCTCGCAAAGCAAATTACCTGCGTTTTCCTTAAGTGACCTGTTGGAATGAAAATCTCCTCTGTATGTCAAGCTGTATGGGGCTTTGAAGAGCAGTTCATACTGGGGGACCTGGGGCCTCGTGTAGCTCTGGGCTTGAGAGGCGAGTAGGAGGACCTTGTCTTCCAAACACATTACTGTTCATTCACTTATTGAAGTGAATAGCCCTGTCTTTTTCACTCAATCACTTGATACTCCCTTTGTGCCTATTTAGAAATAGAGGATTATTTTGAAGTTAAAATAAACCCTTAAAGGGAATTCACATCTGTTATTGCTATGATCTTGGACAGCTCAATCAATATTTGTGAACATGACCAACCCTCTCCCGAAGCTATAAACCAGACAACTAAGACTAATGTGATTTTATCAACAGACAAAACCGACAGCTGCTCTAATGACATTGACTGTGGAATCATAGCATGTTTGTCTGAACCTTTTCTCCCAAATGAGCAATATTTTATCATAATAGTCTATAACCAGACCTATCTATTCCTGGAAAAAAATCATTGAATGCCCTGGTTACTGTCACATTGTCTAAACAGATTAGTCTTCTCTTCTTGGCTCTCTCATTCTCCGGGCTTAGAGACTTTGTAGCGATCTAAATTGAGGTGTCCAGCATCATAGGGGAAACCGTTAGCAGGGAATTACAGTTTCTTTTACCGGTAAAATCAATCCAAGCCCAACAAATTAAAATCTGGCAGTCACAAAGTCCGGTCAGACAATAGGCTAATTAAACTTCACAAGCTCAGCTGGGAATATTTTCTTAACTTTAAACTAATGGACGAAAAGATAAAAATAGGCTATTATTGTTAGTTACCTCACCTGTAGCCTTGATCTGAGAGCTCAAAGCACTTGCCAGTGGTGATGTAAGCATTATATCCACCGTTTATTTTTTTGATGACTCCTCTTTCGTTTTTCTCATTCGTCGTCTCAGACAACCCCCTGCGAATTACACTGCAGGCTCCATTTAACAAACAAGCCCCTCTGTGGAATTTGCGGGCTCTTGCCTGAGACTCAGCAAGGCAGCGTGTAACAGCGTCAACTAGAGCTGCAACGATTAATCGATTAATCGATTAGTCGATCGACAGAAAATTAATCGACAACTATTTTGATAATCGATTAATCGTTTTGAGTACAATTTTAAGAGAAAAGGTCTAAATTCTCTGATTCCAGCTTCGTAAATGTGAATATTTTCTGGTTTCTTTACTCCTGTATGACAGTAAACTGATATTATCTTTGAGTTGTGGACAAAACAAGACATTTGAGGGCGTCATCTTGGGCTTTGGGAAACACTGATCGTCATTTGCCACCATTTTCTGTCATTTTATAGACCAAACAACTACGGTAATCGATTAATCGAGAAAAGAATCGACAGATTACCGGTAATCGATTATGAAAATAATCGTTAGTTGCAGCCCTAGCGTCAACGCTGCGCGGCATGGAGATATGCATTTCTCAACTCCCAAGCTTGAGTTTGGGTCGTTCCGTTTGATTGACTGGTCATAGAAGCATGTTTGGCACAGGGAATTTATGGCAATCTCAAGATTATAGGCTATAAGCTGCTATCAATTGTTTTTAAACTCAATAAACACAGATCTAATATCTGACCAGAATTTATTCCATGTGTCCGGGAGACTGAAATCTGGTGGACACATTGACCGGCACCGTTTTGTTTTTGTGTGTGTGTGTGTGTTTTTGGTAAGGGAAATCCTAGTGTAAGAGTGCATTTGCCCAACAGTGATCACAGAAAAACTCCAGATAATTTAAATAAGTAAGTAAATCAATCAATCAATAAATGAATAAATATGCCTTGCACGTTTGGCTATGACAAAAATGCTTTCAGGATAACTCCTCCTATAGGATGTTGTGATGGGTAACTGTGGACACCTTGACAGGCCTGTTGAGAGTACGGGCAGCCTATCAGAAGCGTGAACAACACCCGTACGGCAAAACTGCAGCTCTGCAGCCCGGGGGGGGGGGTCGTAAGGTCAGCCGAGCTGAATCATGTTGACTCAGCGTGTGGCGAAAGCCCAAACACATCACCCTTAACCCCCCGGTGTCCAGCCCACACCCACAGCAAGGGCCTCACTCATCACTCTGCACCCTGCACCCTGCACCCGCTCCCACCTTCACACGGCTTTCAAGTGTCAAGAGCGTGCCAATTACGGATTGTCTCTAATAGAAACAAATATTATGTTGCTTGCTCATGTGTGGGAGGGGCTCGACGCTGGAGAACAAGAAGCAGCTGGCGCTAAGGGTCATCTTAAATCTCACGTTACACATACCGAAGAGGATCGGAAAGGGAGGACGATGGGGGGGTGGGGGGGGATAATTTATGAATATGCTGAACAACAACACTTTATTGGTGCGTCGAATGCCAAAGACGCAGGTTTAGAACTGCAATGATTAGTCGATTCATCGATTAGTCGATCAACAGAAGATTAATCGCCAACTTTTTTTTAAATAATCGATTACCGGTAATCGTTTAGACAATTTGTTTTTTAAGAAATCTCTAGTTCCAGCTTCTTAACTGTGAATATGTTCTGGTTTCTTTAGTCTTCTATGACAGTAAACTGAGTATCTTTGAGTTGTGGACTGTTGGTCAGGACAAAAAGAGACATTTGAGGATGTCATCTTGGGCTTTAGGGAAACAGGGATCGACATTTTTCATCATGGATATGTCGGCAAACAGAAGTAGCAAGCAATCATTTTATCCCCACTGCAAACACTACACTGAGCTACACTACACTGAGCTACGCTACACTGAGCTACGCTACGCTGAGCTACACTACGCTGAGCTACACTACGCTGAGCTACGCTACGCTGAGCTACGCTACGCTGAGCTACGCTACGCTGAGCTACACTGAGCTACGCTACACTGAGCTACGCTACACTGAGCTACACTACGCTGAGCTACACTACGCTGAGCTACACTACGCTGAGCTACACTACACTGAGCTACACTACACTGAGCTACACTACACTGAGCTACACTACACTGAGCTACACTACACACTGAGCTACACTACACTGAGCTACACTACACTGAGCTACACTACACTGAGCTACACTACACTGAGCTACACTACACACTGAGCTACACTACACTGAGCTACACTACACTGAGCTACACTACACTGAGCTACACTACACTGAGCTACACTACACACTGAGCTACACTACACTGAGCTACACTACACTGAGCTACACTACACTGAGCTACACTACACTGAGCTACACTACACACTGAGCTACACTACACTGAGCTACACTACACTGAGCTACACTACACACTGAGCTACACTACACTGAGCTACACTACACTGAGCTACACTACACTGAGCAGCTAGACGCTGACAGAGCTGAGGAGTCCTTAAGAGGCTTAGTCTCTATGGAAGAGAGCGTTAATGAATGAAATACTTTTTAGTGGATGATACATAATAAAACTTCTTGTCTGGCACTCTTCAAAGAGCTGATTACATAAAGAGCTGATTCCACTGGACTCTTCAAACAGCAACATCCTCTGAGAGCACTACTCCAAACTTCAGCCCAGAGAGTTTTTGCATAAGCGCGGCGCGCCGTATGAGAGGGGCAACCAGACAAAACAGACACTTAAGTTGTCTGTGTGCAAAGGACGGAGGGAGGGAGGGAGGGAGGGAGGGAGGGAGGGAGGGGGGGAGAAAAGGATGAGAGGAGAGGAAGGGGTGGGGTGGGGGTGGTGAATGTGGTCTGTTCCACTGTAGGTCACTCTGTGTCTGAGGCGAGACAGGCTTAGAGAATTTACACCCTGCTTGTGCTAAAAATATCCCATAGTTGGCATTGCTCTTTTTATTGTGATTCTACGTCTTCATTGCCATATACGCGCAGATGTTCTTACACTTTCGAAGTGTGAACGCGATTTCCCTACAGTTTCTGAATGTGAAAGCGATTTTCTTACCATTTCTGAGTTTGAAAGTGAAAGTAGTTGTTTGAAGTCGCTGTGGCTGAAGGTACTTTGCTTGATGACACTCTAAAGAGGCGTTTATTTCTGAGAAATTGACTTCTCATCATGTGTTACTAAGTGAATTGGCGTGTCCAGGGTTTCCGCTATATACATTTAACAGCGGCGACCCCCCCCCCCCCCCCGCTACTAAATCCTGGCCCCCGAAGCTTCAAAACAATACAAAATGTTTTGGGGAGGACCCGGCCAAGAAAAGGAGCAAAAAGTTACAGACGGCAAATACAAACATTACATTTAATAACTAATTATTGCTAATTACTTTTAGAGAGAAATAAATGGTGCAAAGCACATACTGTTATAGAAAAGTAAATCTGTGCAATTCTGTGGACCGCCAGCGACGGCGTACGACACGCCCACAACCCAGGTACAACGAAGCCCTCCCCCCCCATCCCTGCTAAAAAGAAAGAGTCCTAGACATCCGAGTAATGAGGTGATCTTTTGCTACCCAGCTTCCCTTGAAGGACAGGGGATTGAACACTGGGAATTTCCTGATATCCGTGCACGATAAATATTGACTGAAATCTGATTTCAATTTAGGGCTTTTCAAAACAACCAACAGCCTGGACCCAACTAACTACCTCACAGAAATCATCAAATCCAGCATCTTTTGTCCAGATGTAATCTGACTTGCCAAACAGCCCACTCTAAATATGTAAGAAATGGAATGAGAGATTAGCAAATGTAACATGCCAAGCATCAGACAAGCCTCCCAATTTATACTCTTCCTCTCCCATGCTTCTTCACCTCCCAGCAATTCCCCCCACTCTCGTAACTGTCCTCCTCTGTCTCGTAAAAGCCCAGTGCCTTTAGAGAACTCTATAACGAGGCTTCACAAGCACTTTAAGATGATGCTGTTGGCTTTATGTGCAGAGAGGGAGGGCACTGGGCCCCGGACGGAGGCAGGCATACACTCTGGCCCTTATAGTGCATTGATCCATTTGCAGTGGGAACGAGGAATATCGCAGTTGAGTGACGTCGCACCCGAGTTGTCGGCGTTCCATTTAAACACCAGCCAGAAAACCAGCCAGGGTTAGTTAGCTCTAGCCAGGCTAGCCACTGTTAGCAGTAACAGTTGATAGCAACTAGGGATGTTCATTGTGAACAATTTACATAATCGAAATTTGGGAAAATTAACGATCAATTATCGATTATCGATAGCGTAATAATAATAATAATAATAATAATATATATATATATTTTTTTTTACTCTGGTCTGGTAATAACGTTGCGCGTTCTCGGCCAGCTATAATGGCGATGCCACTGTGTAGTAAGAATATCTGACACTAGCGCTGTGACCAGGTAAACAAACATGTTACATGTCAGGTTACATGATGTAAGGCAATCGGCTGGGTGCGTTTGTTTGTGTCCCCGCGCATGCCGGTGTGAATTCCCCATGTTAAAAACAGTTTTGTTGGCACAAAGGCCCGCGCCCAGCCAGAAAACTAGAGACTATATGAAGCTCCACCTCATGTTAGTCGGCTGTGCAATGGAGTGGGGCGAGGAGGAACGAATTCCACCCAAACCTAGTCTGCAAAAAAAATAAAATAAAAAAATAATAATAATAATAATAATAATCGATAAAAATTCCACGTGATCGAATTCATTCCTCAACGATCCATTATCGATTATCGATTATTGATGAACATCCCTAATAGCAACGTATTTTGCGTTATTTTGCACATACAAACACTGTAGCAACATGTCCACAGATACAAGTTAGACAGTGCTGTGTGTGTACAAGTGATTTAATGAGACACAAATAAGACAGAAGTGCTAATAAACAGTA
Organism: Poromitra crassiceps; assembly: GCF_964638095.1. Taxonomy (NCBI): domain Eukaryota; kingdom Metazoa; phylum Chordata; class Actinopteri; order Beryciformes; family Melamphaidae; genus Poromitra; species Poromitra crassiceps. Next base: position 18,859,620 of record NC_139631.1, on the reverse strand, counting down.
TCAAGGTAGAGGAGTCTCTTGTGCTTCAGCCCCTCCACAGAGGGAGGTTGCTGCTCTCAGGACAGGACAGTATTCACAACAGAAATAAATGGGTAAACCCAAGAAGGACCTGGAGCAGTCGATTCACTGGAATTGATTTAATTCAATAGGTGCAGACTGACCCTGCTAGCCGGGCGCTTCTCGCTCATACTGAGCAGCATTAGCGCCCGGGGAGCCACGTAGCATTTGCCATCAGACCAGCGCGCCGCTCTCGCGTCTAGGTCTTAAAACGAGTCTTTACCTGAGCCAGAAACTTGAAGTAAAGACGCTATCCGATGCATAACATCCTCTTCTTCTAAATAACAGATGTTGCCGCTTCCAACTTGTTGCATAAAATCCACTTTTATGTCTTTGATATCAAAAAGTATTTGATGCAGTAACATTCAGGTGGCAGGGAAATGGTATTGCATCAAGGACTTTTTGATATCAAAGACATAAAAGTGGATTTTATGCAACAAGTTGGAAGCGGCAACATCTGTTATTTAGAAGAAGAGAATGTTGCGCATGGGATAGCGCCTTCACTTCAAGTTTCTAGCTCAGGTAAATAGTCTTTTAAGACATAGACGCGAGAGCGGCGTGCTGGTCTGATGGCAAATGCTATGTGGGTCCCCGGGCGCTAATGCTCAGCATGAGCGAGAAGCGCCCGGCTAGCAGGGTAAGGTGCAGGGTAAGGTGCAGACCAACGTTTTGACGCGACAGCATCTTCATCAGCGTCTTCATCAGAGTCAAACAGTAATAAACAGTATTTACTAACTACAATTTTAACTACTGTTGGATTTTTTAGATCGGGGCTCGTGAGGCTCCCCCGAGTTTGGCGGAGAAAATCCGAGGGCAGGTGACATCACATGGGGCGTTCCTGACCTTTGAACCCTGAAATCCCCAGCTCCCAGTACAAATGGAATGGACTATCCATTTGAATTGGGAACTAGGAATATCACAGTTGAGCGATGTCACACCCGAGTTGTCAGCGTTCCTAACAGTCGGGAAACCAGCACTGCTCTGTCCTGCCTGGATCCAGGCAGGCAGCAGACAGCACTGCTCTGTCCTGCCTGGATGCAGGCAGGCAGGCAGGCAGGCAGCAGACATTGCGTGTAAAGCTGTATCAGTGGCCAGCCAGCCGGACCCTGCATGGGAGCTGCCCAGCATGCTTAATCAAACAGTAATTACAAACAAAAGCAGGTCGGCATGGGCACTCGAGGGCACAGAGGCTCCATCACGCAGGTCTTTCATTGCCACCATTTCTAAAACTCAGACAGTGCTTTCAAAGTTTGGCTCACAGAAACAACAGGTTTTAAAAGGCGTTTTTCATATGAGACAGCCCAGGTCCACAGTCTAAAGTTACAGGGAAAGTGCTAAGAAATCCCAATTAAAATCCTCTTCACTGGATTAGTTCATCATTTTGAAGAGGAGGAGTTGGTAGTCTAGCCTCACAGACTACAATTGTTGAGGTGATGGACACAGTCTTAAAACACACTCCACAATTAAAGAGAAGCAATTGTTTTCCCATAAGTGAGGTTTGCGTTTTATAAGCTGGAATTACCAGCTTATAAAAAATAAAAGTCATTACATGTGGAGAGACAAGAACTACACAGAGGATAACAAGTGCCGTGCAAAGATACCAAGGTTTTGGTTGGTTTCAAATTAATATTTGTCCAGGCCAAAATGTAACATAATATAAAAAAATAAAAAAAGGAAAAAGAAAAATCACAAGCCAGTTTCTCCTCGGGCCGTCCGAGAGAGACGGCGTCACTCACGGCGTGCCAACCCAGCATAACCTCTCATTGGATCGAGAGCTCGTTTAATTGGTCTAACGACCAAAGCAATTCACACTTATTGACAACGTGATGAATGACGAGCCTGTTTGCTGGATGCCCAAAAGGGAGAGTGCTCTCATCTCATTGCCCTCTTCCATGTGAGACGGGGCCCACACTGTACTGTAAACAGCTGAGGGCCTCTCTCTCTCTCTCTCTGGCCCGTCTGGGCGAACGTTAAGAGTACTTCCCGTCGTCGCCAGCGACAGCACGCCACAAAGGAACCTCTGTGGCCGACAACACTGAAGTGGCCGCTGTCTTTTCCCTCAGTCTCAGGGTGTCTCACAAGCTTTTTTTTTTTTCATGGTGAACTTCTTTTCTTTCTTTTCTCCCCATTTTTTTGAGAGGCCCTTTTTTTTCTCCTCTGCTGTTCCTCTCAGTGGCCCCTACTGTGAGGACAGAGACAGACACTCCGCCCAGCCAAAGGTTTGTCTGCCAGTACGCTCAGCTCTGCTCTGGGACAAAAGCACACTGACGCTGCCCCACACACAGTACCCCCCCCCCCCCCCACCACCACCACCCGCCCCGCAACAAGTCCACAACCAACTCCCACGTTCCCCCACCACCTCTCACCATATCTCTGCCTTTTCTTTCACTTTAGGATCCTTATCCTTATCCTCATTTCTTTAAAGTTTACTCAAATGCTATGCTAAAAATCAACAGGCATTGCTAACCTTGGCCACTTCAAATGCATTCTTATCAGTGTTTAGGCTGCACTTGAACAGTTAATAAGAACAGATGGGGCAAAGACCTTGACTAACCAAACCTAAAGCTAATTACAGCTGCAACAAATCAAACAATAAAAAAGGTAATTTTAAGCAATGATGACTTCATTATAAATGGAGATGACATTTTGTAGATGTCAACTCGCCCGCTGTCCTAATAGCCAGCTTTGATTATTTATTGTTAACTGAAACTTGCCCTTCAAGTGCATGTGGAGCGATGCTGTGTGCCAAGTGGCTTGACAGAGATTCAGTTAGGTTTATTATTGGTATGGCTTGAAACGACAGCCAAAGCTATGGTTATATTATCCTTGGGTAATGTTTTATTCATCCGTTTTAAAGTTAAATTATGCAAGATTGTTAAAATTATACCCATCTTAGCATTTCCCCCCAATATTTTATTTTACAGTTTTTCTTATGACAGTATAGAAAACCCCCCAGAAACGAACAGGCTCAAACACAGGAAAAGAAAAGAAAAAACATACATATATTATCGACATTCAATATTTGATTGGGGTGCTAGCAGCCGCATAAGGTGTTTATGTGCTTGTAAGAGATGTTCATGGGATCCCATGCAAGGGGTTCATGAGAAACCAGCCGTGCGAGTCACCCATCGCCCCTAACCTCATCGAGGTAGGCTAGAAACGGGTCCCAGATAGTTCAAAATCTTTTAAGTGAGTTGGTCCTCAGGAACCTGCCTCTCTCCATCCGTATAAGAGATCATGCGCGTTAACCACAAATGAAAAGAAGATGAAGAGAGGGACTTCCATTACTTCAGAATGTGGGACAGCTGTAGGGAAGTTCAGAGAGGACTCCGAGCAGCCAAAGATGGCAAGTTCATACCCATCTTAGCATTAATCATGAAGTCAAGTGGGCCATAACAGAGAAGAGCGTCTCACCCCCCCTCCTTCTGTAAATTCACCCAAATTAAATTCTAGTCTCAGGTATGGTCACTTTTCCATTCACAGGAAATGACAAATCAGACCTTAACAATGAATAGAAAACCTGCATCTTGACAGCAGTAAGCGAGTGCTCATTAAGATACAAGAAAATTGTTTTGTTTTTTCAAAAATGTGTCAAAGATATTAGATATTTTGCTTGGCTCTCATCCCTTTGTTACAAAGCACCCACAGACCAGCCAGGCTGGCAAAGATGAGCATGCTGTGTGAGGTTTAGTGTCGCCATGATACATGATTTCTATTGAAATCTCTTCTCACTACCACTTGGCTAACATGCTTTGATGCCAAGCTAAAGGGTACGGTGGCGCAGTCGGTAGCGCTGTCGCCTCCCAGTTGGAAGGTCCTGGGTTCGATTCTCGCCTGGGACACTGTGGGCGCTGTGGTTGTGTTCCCCCCCATATCTTCAGTGCCTACTGCCCAGGTGGGTTATCTCGTCGTAAGGGCCTTTCTCTCTGTGTGGAGTTTGCATGTTCTCCCCGTGCTCCCCCAGGGGGTTCCTCCGTATATATAACCCCCCCACTAAAAACATGCAGAAGATCAGATCGTCATCGTCATCCGACCAGTGACGACAACATCCGAAGTTGGTCCCCGGGCGCTGTACAAGAAAGCGACCACTGCTCCTGGCCTGTCCCCTCGGAGGAAAGGACATGCCTGGATGGGTTAAATGGAGAGGACACTTTTCACCGGCCACCGTCAGCATGAGTGTGTTGTGGCCGCATGCATGTATTGTGGTGTTCGTGTGACAATAAAAGACGGGCTTGTCCGTTACGAGAGAGTAAAGCCCAACCAGCTAACAAGTTAGCTACTGGCGGCATCGCATTCTCTACTGCTAGCTTGCTTAATTTAATTCAATCAACACAGCCTAAACAATGCACACAGATTATAAATAGAGCATGCACATTGTTACTGTGCATTATATTTGTCAATGTATTGCATGCTACCTCGATTGCTAATTTGCAGTGCATTCATGTTTCCAGTCTCCTTACAGCAAAGTAGTGGTCAATAGTGGTCAAGGCTGCTCTGATTCAAAAGGGAAGCCTCTCCTAACTTCCTTCCGGAATGGTTTGTCTGGCTCAGAGGCTGACAAACCATATTAAATGATACTACTACTACTATGTTACAGTTTACTTTTGAATTTGCTTTCATGGATGAAAAGTATTTTTCAATTATTATTAATTCATAATTATTATCATCATTATTTTTCAACTGTCCAGCAAAACAAAATCTCCACAAAAACGATACAGCCTAATTGGATGACAGTAGATCAGACAGACAACACGTTGTCACGTTGAACAGGGAGGGATCCTTACCAGTTTCTCCTCAACTGTAATAAGTTGCCTGTCTTGTCCTGCTTTCTCTGCCAGCCTCCATGCCGACGTGCTGGTAGACCTGAAAAACAGTTGGATAGACATTACACACAAAGCACAACACCCAGGCAGACAAGCAACAAACAAGTAAATTACATAAACAACAACAACTGACTATCATGGAGGAGGTGGCAAGGAGAGGATGACCAGGGGGAATCCCCCCTCCCCATTAGTTCTGTCTGGTGAATCTCTGGCAGGCTCTCACTCTCCTCCTAATGACAGGATGTGCTTAATGTCGGCTGTGGCCAACTGTCAGGCGAGGACTATGTGGCTCTTTGTGACTGTACAGTGGTGTCCTGCACAAACCAGCAATGTGCCATCCTGCCTCAGCCAGCAAAGGGCAAGTCCATATCACGCTCACGATGCAAACACACTGGAAATACACCTCCCCCAACACCTCTCTACATTCAGGAGAGAGATGTCGACAGGCTCTTTAAAAGGCAGAAGTCCAGAAAGCCAGCCACACCTGACTGTCTCACCCTCTGGCCTAAAGCACTGTGCTGATCAGCTGGCCCCAGTGTTCACCGACAACTTCAACACCTCATTGGAGACAAGCCACGTTCCAGCCTGCTTCAAGTCCTCAACTATTATCCCCATCCCCAAAAAGACAAGGCCCGTGACACTAAAAGAGTACAGACCGGTCGCCTTGACCTCTGTGGTCATGAAGTCCTTCAAGTGCCTTGTTCTGTCCTACCTAATATCCATACAGTAACCTATGGCAGGGTACTTGTACATGTAATTTCTTGGGCGGCTGAGGAAGTTCAAGGTGCCAAAGGCAACATTGGCACTCTTCTACATCTCCACCTTTGAGTCCATCCTCACCTCCTCGATCACCGTCTGGTATGCTGCTGCTGCTACCTGCAAGGATATCTCCAGACTGCAGCCGGTAGGGCTGGGCAATATAGCAAAAAAAACGGGAAAAAAACGATCTAAAATATTTCATATCAGTCTATATCAATAACATCGATCAACATTGATCAACTCCATTGCAGCTGGTATGTTTCTAGCTGGCCGGCCAGCCAGAGCCACTAGTAGTTATGTGATCACTGGTCTTTTTCCACAGTTGTATTTTCCTGTCAAGAATGCACATTCTAAAACACAAAGATTTGACCACCATCCTGCTTATGTTTATTCGCCATACATTCACTAGCATGGTATACTAGTAGTAGGTGTGTCTGTTATTAAAAAGTGTAAATAAAAGAGCATTTTATCGGTTACAAAACCTAAGCCTGTGGTATTTAATGCGGTTTGTTAGCCACGAGTCAGTAGCCATCATAGCAATCCCTTAACAGCTAACGTTTTAAGTTAATGCAACTGTTGTAATGCCGAGCACTGAGCAACATTTAGCGTTAGTAACTTTAATTGGAAAAGCGAAAAAAAGACCTAACGTTAACGCTACTGTTAACGAATTAGCTTGCTAACAGAATGCTCTAAGGACACAGGATAACATTATCGTTAGCTAGTGGCATAACAGTTACTTTGAAGCCATCAAAATGAGTAGACTATCAGTCAAGTGTCTGAAGCATTGACTGTAAACAAAAGGCACGTCTTATGTCTAGCAATGAATTAGGAATATGTATTTACTTTATTAGCTTTAAGGATGTTAGCGTCAGTTAGCTACCCTGCCAGGCAGGGCCTACTTGCATTGCCTTCTTTAGTCTACATTGAGATACATGTTTCAAATAGAATGACTCGCACTAACACACACGATCATAAACATCATATACAAATATATGTTATTACCTGGTGGGATTCAGAAAGACTTTAGTAGCCGCATTAATCACAGACAGACGCCCCAAGCCTAAAAGTGACATTGAGGACGCCATGATTATTGTCAACAATGTCGTACGGTGCCTGCGAAGGCACAAAAAGTGTCTATGGTTGAAAGGTTGAAAAGCGATCGCACTATGAATGCAATCACCTTTACATAAGTTTCTCGCGTATTTTGAACACTATCCATCTCTAGTCGGCTCCATAATTTATTTAGCCTCATAGCTAATTATGAGAAACTAGACGGAACAAAAACCTGAAAACGAATATGGAAATAATTCAAAGAAAAATGGGCATAGTTTTATGTAGCCTATAATTTTTGTGTCTCATATTGCTTTCAAACAATTGGTCTTTCTTTCTTTCTTTCTCTTTCTTTCTTTCTTTCTTTCTTTCTTTCTTTCTTTCTTTCTTTCTCTCTCTCTCTCTCTCTCTCTCTCTCTCTCTCTCTCTCTCTCTCTCTCTCTCTCTCTCCCTCTCTCTCTCTCTCTCCCCCTCAGTGCACTTTCCCCTTGTCAAAATAAAGGTTCTTGAATTAATATGATCTTCTATGGTGCTATATTTTTTACATCCTGATGATACTGGAGTAGGGAGTATAAATGTCTTAAAACTCAGCAGATTTGCAACAGTCTGGTGGACTTTCCCATATCAACTGTTGGTTTAAATGGTATCATACATGGTTTAAACGGGTCTTCCCCAGATCATATAGCTACAGATTTATAAAGTTGTAAATGTCAGTAGCCTATTGAGCACAAAGAAGAAGGGAGTTTTGTATTACAGACCACACATACTGTCTGTAAGTAGTATTCAGATAGGGTTAAAGACATTTCAATACTTCTCACTTCTCATGCGTTTTTCTTATAAAATGCTTGAGATAATTGAGTAACGTGTGTGTGTGCGTGGGGGGGGGGGGGGGGGGTATTGTATCATCAGTGAATGCTCGATGGTAGGACAAGATGCAAATTATGTTTTGAATTGTAGGCTACTTGATTGCCTATACTGTGGAAATTGATAAGTCTAATCACATCTTTGATATGATTTAAATATCAAGAATATGTCAGTCAGAAAATGTATAAGGAAAAAAAACTTTTATTGTTTCACTCTTCATATCTGTACAAATACCATCAAACTTTGTATGTACATATGACATTTACATAAAAAATACAAAACTATATATTCATAACAGAATTTTGTATTTCTCTTGTGATGTTTGAAAAAAAAAACATTCAGAGAAAAAACAGAGAAAGAAGCAAAGTGATGAAGTTCGATATAGTGTTGAGTACTGCTGTACGTTATTGTAGCTCTGCGAGAGCAATACGGAGCACGTTGGCAAGAAGACAGCACACAAATGTTAATGGCACATTTCTTTTTCTCCAAAAAATAATCAAGTATCGTCCAAAACTCATCTCTGTCCTAATGTGGGGAGTCAAAGTGAATGCTATTGAATGTCTACACTCGACATCTTCATGGGGAAGCAAATCTAAAGGACTACACTTGAAGAGTAACAAAAAACACACCAAATGGCTCTTCTTTTTCTCTTCCTTTTCATCACCACCATGTTGCAGCTTTTACAGTGCACCTTTGCAGAACCATTGAGAGAATCCCTTTGGTCAGTTATTATGAGTTGTAAACAAACCAGAAACACTTCTGTACATAAAATGATTGATATATTCCCAATAAATAAACACACAGCCTAAACATGCATTTACGTATGTGTGACATAAACATCTGTGATAAAGATTTGACAAGCAGATTTTTACAGCTCAGGGAATGCAATTTACAGCTTGCAGAAGACTTATACTTACACGGTCACATGACAAATAAATAACACTGCTTCTCTTTGGACAAAATATATTTCTTCATGATAAAAAAGAAAGTAAAAGAGACAACAACAACAAAAGGGGAAATGAGTGGTAACACAATATATCATGGTAGATAGTAAGCCTGACATTGTAAATGTATAAATTATAAAACACACAAAAACAGTATAAATAAACATCTAGCAGACTGAACTATATGTATACTTCCTTTTTTCTTGAAAAAATAAATAAGCATACACATAATGTACAGTATGGACATGATTCCTTGCCCTAGGACTGTTCCCCTAGTGATGGCGGCCTATCCATCCAGTATAGAAGATAAACGTACATAGGCCATGTTGTCTGAGTCCTCATCTTCCTCATCCTCCTCCTGGTCTTCCGTAATGGCTATATGGGAGAATATATGGTAGCTGTTGTATGAATATGGACCACAACAGCGCAGAATATCACTGAATGTTCTCATAAACACATCACAGCAAAGCCACTAGTACACAGCCTCCCATTACTTTCTTTGTGTGTGTGTGTGTGTGTGTGTGTGTGTGTGTGTGTGTGTGTGTGTGTGTGTGTGTGCGTGCGTGCGTGCGTGCGTGTGTGTGTGTGTGTGTGTGTGTGCGCGTGTGTGTTTGTGTGTGAGGCGTGGGGTTATTCTGTGTGACTTGGCATCAACGTTTCACTGTGGCATCCCCAATTATGCAACTGGATTTACATAATGTAGCAAGTCAGGGCTGTGACAAGAGGGGAAGTTGGGATGATGGTGGAAGAGTGGGATGGGTGGTAGAAGGGGAGGGGTGGGTGGTGGGTGATGGCGGTGATGCAGGGGGTTAGGTCACTGGGGCTGATGGGTCCGGTGGCTCGGTCTCTTTTGAGCAGGTTTTCTGAAAGCAGACACGCATAACACACAAACGTGCTCTTGTGTTCTAGGATTTGCTAGTGTCCTTATGATGCGTCTCATTATGATTTCTTCTTATATTATTTTTTGTCTCTGACACAAACGTACAGTTGCTGCTACTGGGAGGGAGGACGCTGTGCCACAGCCTGACCTTAGCAAGCAGGTCAAAGTCCACTGACACAGTTCTGAGGTATTTTCTTTTCTTTTTACAGAAGAGATTTACATTGGACATGTAAAAGCACACAAGCAAGAGCAACAGTGACAATACAAAAAAAAGAAAGAAAAAAAGGCAGTCCCTCATCAATCCAAATGGATTTGTATATTTTTTTGATACATACTTTTCTGATAGACATCACATTCACTGGAAACAGCACGAACAGTCAAAGTCAGCTGATAGATGTTACTTTTTTGTAATGGTGAGATGAGAAGTAAGAGAGCGTGGTTCTACAAGCGTCTTATGCTTATCCTGCATACTGTAAAATATCACATTAATATTTCGTTCACGAGGTGATCATAAACTTGGTCCCTTGGATTCCATTGTATACCTTAAGGCACATCACATTAAGGTACTCAGTCGGGAGAGAAACAATAACAAGGAGACATTCTTTTACATAGCAACTTGGAATGTAAATTTGATAATTCCTTGAGGCTAATGTTCATTTTGATGGTTTTCCCCCCAAATCAGCGAGCACCTGAATGGCTCACACTGCTCTACAAATAGGTAGTCTACATGAAGAGCAACTTTAAAATCCACCATCGTTATAATGGCACCAATGTTACAATCACCTTATGCACATGAGTATATTCAAAAGTATTCTGTTCTTAATTGACATGTTGGCATTGCGGTGTATGTCACAAGAGGCAGTGCATTTTGAATTGATTGATTATAGCCAAAAGCAACAACAAAAAAGAAAACTAAAACATAAATACACCATTACCGTGAAATTAGCAATGTGACCATGGAATTTACAAGCTGTAAAGATATGACCACTATCGTAAAAATAAACCACTATTGACAAAAAAAGGGGAAAAAGAAAGAAACTTAAGGCAACCTGCTCAGGCAGGTCACTAGCATAACCACAAACTCGACTAGACTTTTAAATAGGATTGTTCCACTGCAAACAAAACAAGTCTCCTTTAATATTTGTGTTAGTTTAATGAAGTTAGTGTTTCCCAGACTCCCAGACAGAGTCTGCTGACTGTGTGTTCACTTATAGACGATGATTGTTTATTCACCTTTCTGTTATTTTGTTTTGCAGAAGAATTGCAAAAAGAAAAAAGAAAAAAAAAGAGCCAGCAACAAAGATGACATCATGCAAGTTCTTCCATTCCCAAGTCCTTTCTGCTTGCTTAAGCTGTGCTTGGTGGAGTGGGTGGGGTGGGAGTTGGGGGAGGATTGGGGTGGGGGTACTTTCAGGGGAGGTTTTGTTGAGGAAACAACATGGAATATTGTCTTTTGCTTGGAGGGGGCAGGGGTGTTTCTTTTTGTGTTGTTTTTTTTTTTACTTACAGTTGCAAGATCCAGAGTGCTTGACTTCCAGCAGCACCCCCAAAGAACAAGCAGCTTGCTTCATGGCACATTCACTGGGATATGAGGTGTTGTCGCTGGCACACACCACCTCATCCGTCCGGCTCTCCGGACACGTCTCATCACAGAGAGAGCAGCGTCCCCGGCTCATCCTCGCATCCCACAGACACTTTTTCCCTGCACTGCACTGGATGTCCTCACACGACTTGGCCTCTGGAAGCAGATTGGAATCAGTGCAGGGGAAATCTTTGATTAGATGGATTACCATGACTGTTTTGCAAGCTAGATCAGATGACTGGTGAGCTAAGCTTGCAGCAAAAAGTAAATTCCATCCAGACATTGTATCGTATGTTTGGTATATGATTAAGGGCTAATACTACATAGGTTTACGTTAACAGTTATGCAAATAAGAATGAATCTGACTCAAATATTAACTGGCAGCATTGTCTTTATGCCCCCAGCAATTCTCTCACTCCCTCCCCCTCACTCTCGCTCTCTCCCATGTTGGATTGTGCTGCCAACATCAGGAAACAATAAGATGTCCATCATTTCTTGAGCAAACATGAGCAACTACAACACACTCGCTGCTCAAGACCCCCTTTGTAGTGGAATGTTGGCACAAATGAACAATGAATAACTGCAACATTGGCCAGGAGGAGGAAAACGCACTATTCAAAGTCAATTGCAGGAGGAGGCCACTCTCAGGGAATGAAGTCTCAGGCTGAGTCTCCTGTTGCAGACTTACTGATGCATTTTCCCTCATATGCCACTCCGATGGATCTGCCAAGAAGACAGGTAGCCCTTCTCAGGTGACAGGCACTGGCATAGATGATCCCGTCGTTTCCACACAGGTACTGCTCAGGCGACGTTACCTCGGGGCAAATCCGATTACACGTCACACAATACGCGTTATTTGTCTGGTCCACCACGCATGTGGAGCTGCCGGGGCACAAGACGTCACGGCACGTTTCTGTCAAGTCAAAGGAAATGGAAGATTTTGAGAACAGGACCTGAAATGTTATCTGCTGATAAACACATAACATCCAGTTCAGACAATTTGACTTTGAAAAACATGTCTGAAGTACCTTGTGGAATCTCATGAGTGGTAAAGGTAACACTTTACAATAATGTAACCCTTAATGTACCCTTATTGAATAAGGGTACATTAAGGGTTACATTAGTTAATAATCATCAACTAACCCTTAACTAACTGTTAGTGTGTCTAGTAATCATGACTAATGGTGTTCATGTTAATGAAGTATTTTTATACATTATTTAATAGTTTAGGGTTAGTTAATGGTTAGGGTAGGGTTAACTAACCCTTAGGGTTAGTTAATCAGCATTAACTATGGGTTAGTTAATGCTTAGTACGCATTATTAAGCATTAACTAACCATTAATTAATGTACTCTTATTGTAAAGTGGTACCATGGTTAATAAATAAATAAATAAATAAATAAATAAATAAATAAATAAATAAATAAATGAATGAATGAATGAATGAATGAATGAATGAATGAATGTACTTACTCTTGCACTTTCCCTGGTACTGCACGTCCAGGTCGGGATGGCCTTTACATTTAGACTTGAGGAGAGCGCACTCGTCTTTGTAGGTCTTCCCATCCGAGCCGCAGACGGGTCCTTTCCAGGTGATGTTGGAGCAGTCTGGCGCGCACACGCAGCGTGGCTTACTCCTCCTGTTCATCTTGCACCTCTTCCCAGGCCCGCAGTCAACATTATCGCAGGTTTCTAAAATAAAAGGTTTGTGTTACACCTCTATGTGATGCTAGTAGGGCTTTGGGCGCATGCGTAAAAACAATTTTACGCAGTTGATAAAAAACAGAGCATGAATCATTACGCATGTAAAACAGCTGAGGCTAGTCATCACTACAAAAAAGCAAAGGGGGGGGGGGGCATGCGTGAGGATATGTGTTGTGTGGAAACCAACGGAATTGAGTGCACCTCCACCTTTGCAAGGTATGCAATTGGGGGCTCCGCCATTGAAGATCATCCACCTAAAGAGCGTGCTGTTGGGGACGTCCTCCTCGGTCCAGGACGTCCCTAGTCTGCCACTCCGACAGCACTCCTCTCTGCTCATGCCGGGCATGTAGAGCACCTGGCACCTCCCGTTCTTCCCCTGCTGCAACCAGCAGTTTCCAGCTGCAAACAAACACAAACTCATTTGCCCCACTGGCCACTGCACTGTTGCATGTCGAACGTCTGAAACTGCTGCTCCAGACAGACGCACTACACACGCAGCCTGCATCGAGACGCGCCCTCCCTCCCCTCTCCCCCTCCCCGCAGTATTTTGTCTGATTTTGTGCGAGACTGTGTTAACACTTGCCTATCCCATCTGACTGAGCCCCTACAATACAACCACCAACAAAAAAGTAGGGAGAATCTTTGGAGGGGGGTTGCCCTTTATTCTCCTAGCCTCCTTATCACTGGACAGAAAGTGGAGCGTCTAGACAGTGTTAATAGCAGCTATCTCTTTCGGAAAACCACGATGTTGAGGTGACAGGGCTACCCACACTACACCACACCATATTGGAGAACAATATAGCCTACCAGACATTGAAATGCTTATCAGCAAACCAATGCAAAGTTTGATCAAAATGGCAAAAAAATATAAATACAAAAACAAAAAGCAGGACCTGTCCTAATATGGTACACAAATGGTCCAGACAGCAGCAGGGTATCAAAACCGATACAGACACAGATGACCAGCCCACGAGCTATCGAGGAGCATGGGCTTCTAACATTGTATCCATTAGTAAGTTCTGAAACCATAGGTGAAAAAAAATATTTATGCTCAAAATGAATAAAAAGGGAATGCAATCTCTAGACACCAATGCGGGTAATTTAAAAATAACATGCACGCCCATAAACTCATAGTGTAAACGATTAAGTTTGTTTTTGCCTTGACCAGAACATCGTAAGACATCCGTAGTACAGTAGCCTACATACATGAAATATTTGGCTATTCTTATTATGGAGAGCTGACGCAGCCATCGACACGGTTTGGCGGCTTAAGTCTGTGCCGCGAAACTTGCCATGCAGTCTATCACTTTGAAGTGTCCCATATGGCACCTGTTTTATGGACACTTTACGCACGCACTGTCTGAGGTAGAGGGAGTTCTATCAGAGGGAAAAATTGAAACTCACTTTAAAAAAAGTTTGTCCGTCCCAGTAAGTAGCCTATGCGACACCCATGCCCGCTCTGTAGCTGACAGTAAGTCGAAGTTTTTCCAAATGTAAAGATGACCACAAAATGATGAAGAGCTTACCTTGAACTTTTTGATCTTCCATAAGATGACAAAGCCATATCAACAAGAGAATAATGCCCGGGTGAAGGTGGTGTTTCAGCATCCTGAACATGATGGAGAGGTAAAGTCAACCACGGATTTGACACAGGCAGCGCAAAAGTAATCTGCTTAAGGTGGCAGTGTTGAATAAGTGTCAGTCTGAGAATGCAGCCTCTCTTTTTAAATCTATAAGGGTCTCGGGTTGACTGTCTCTGGTGGGCGGGCTCCTCTTCTGTGGGGGTGGGGAGATTTTTTCTTCTTACCAAAGTTCTTTCAATCCCAATCAGGTGACATCGTTATACGCAACTTTCTCTTGCAACAATAATTAAAGAATATTATATTTTTTTTATGAATTCATAATAGGCGACAGGCAGTTAAGGCTTGATGCACAGAAGCAGATGAAACAAAATGCACCAGTTGATATCAGTGTGGTTTTGAAGGTGTATACAATCTGGTTTGTTTAATTTTAAACGTTTTAGGCCAGCATTTACTGACCATATTGTGCAAGTGGGATACACGGCTCGTTTTACGCATGACGTTTCTGGACGTGGGTATGTGCCTTTATAGCCATCATAATAGGGTATTAATAGCCGAATAACAACAACAACAACAACAACAACAACAACAACAACAATACAGTAATAACAATGTCACTCTCATAACTATAGGCCTTAATTATAATCAAATAGCCATCTATATCTCCGGAGTCCGGACATACAATCATCCCTCAAGAGTAGGCTACTTGGTGATAACTGATATTTTTTTCCACCAACTGCAGACAACAGTGGTAATCTTTTGATGAGAGTTGCCTATTGGAATACATCTGAGCACAGACAATAATAGAATTCATAGTAGCCTGCAGCCGCACTACTAATATTAGAACAGACAGTTGTTTGGGTTTCTCTCCCGGGTCAAGCTTTTAAATATAATCAACCCTGTTTCCGAAGAGGCTTCAGACAGAGGAGCAGGGTGTTACGTTTCATTGAATGAAACGCACGCACGCACTCGCGCACAGACAGACACAGAGGACTCCTTCAGAAGTCCTTGCGCGACCTCTTCAGCGGGACATTGGTTACAACTTTACGCATGGCCCAGTGTGAAGTGTCTGGTTTGAAATCAGGCATCAGGGAATTAGAGTGTCAGCCAGGGACGGAGAAGGTTGTAATCTCTCTTTATACCGGGGGAATATCTCAGGTAATCCATGATCTACTAATTATGAAAATAACATCTAGCCTAGCCTAGCCTATTATGTTCTCCTCAGTCTCTGAAATCAGAATGCTATTTCTAAGGGACTTCAGTTAAAATCAGCCTGTGGTATATACGCAAGAGTTATCTCTCATCACAGCAGAACATAATTCCTATAAGAGCCAGCTATAGGCCTATTTGCTTACGTTTTGCGGTGATATTTATGACATCCTGATATCCCCAATGTATAGGCATTGCTGCATTTCTAGGGTATTATTATCACTAATGCATTGGTGGGCTTTAATCTTCAAATAGTCAGACGTGTGCATGCATATAGGTGTGTGTGTGTGTGTGTGAGAGAGAGAGAGAGAGAGAGAGAGAGAGAGAGAGAGAGAGAGAGAGAGAGAGAGAGAGAGAGAGTGTGTGTGTGTGTGTGGGGGGGGGCGGGGGGTTGCATGTTAGACAAAACCAAATTATGTTTACTATTTTTGGATTGGTTTTAATTTCATTTCTTTAAACACCATTTACAGTAATAAACCTGCAGGGCAAAGTCTTGACAGGAAGTGTAAAGACATTTTCTCAGTAAAAAAACAAAGGAGCGTTTTAAGAACCATTTCCAACTCCCCCAGAACAAAAGACGAGTAAAAACAGTCAGATATCAACACGACATACAGTCTCATACAAACTGCAACAAAATATTAATCGCACACTCTCTTACTTTCCAATCAAACACACTCATATTTTGGTTAAGATACTTTACTTTGTAGTGGTGGATAGCCTAATTGTATGCCTAAAAGAAAAACAACTTTGATTCATTGGCCCCATTCTGGTCCTCATTTAGCCTACATGATCCACATATAAGGTTGATTAGCTATACTTTCAAAATCTAATGTTATTACCAATTAAATCAGTGCAATCCATCGGAAGACTCAAAATAAGTCCTCAATCTAATTGCCAAATCCTCTGAATATGAATATAAACAAACATTTGCCAACATTTGCCAAAAACAATTAGGCTAACTCTTAACTATTATTTCAAGATGCAGATATTCTTACAATCTCAATGTAATTTCTCAGTAATCCAACAAGTCTCAAAAGCATCTGTCAAATCATTATTGTTGCAGATTACAGTTACTGTGCTCTCACAATCAGGTTATGATAATTATCTTTCATATAATCTGTTACGCCGCAACACTGAATGTTTAGCTGGCTGTCTGCTGTGCTGCAAAACAGACTGTGATCGTCACCATAAGAAAGCTTTGGACCTGTGATGATTATTTTTTACTGCCACTGCTTCCATCCTGTGTGAGTGAATCAGACAGAGATTTCTCACATAATTTTGATTTGGACCCAATATGAGTTTTTGAATGAACAAACACTGCTAAAGAGAAGAGACATCCCATCATGAAAGCCCAGAGAGGTTGATTGTGATCAAAATGATCAGTCTGAAGGGAAACATCAACACTAGTACATTCATACCCAAAATGCCACACATACTGTTTTATTCAACTATTTTTAATTTAAGCAGATTATAGGCTACCACTGGCCCTGAATCTTGACCATCTTCCCAACTCAATAACTGCAGTGAAGAGGACTTTCCTTTATCACCTTATAAACTTCAGTGTACAGACACAATTTAATCATGTTTGTCCTGGATGTGTGTAAGAATTGTGTTGTGGAAATGCCACAAAGATCAAATTTCTGTATATTTACACAAACTTGGCCATTTAACTGAGTCCCTTTCTGAGTTTGAATGAATAGATGAGGCTGTACCAAAACTTTTATATGAACTGTAAAGCAGTACGCTGCTCGTCAAACCATTCTGTGTCTGGTGACTAATGATTCATGAGTTTTTCTTCGTGCCAAAATTGAAAAGCAAAATCAGTGAAATTCTCATTGAAGACTAAAAGGTACAGTATACTCTTGTTGCCTCACTGTATCTACCTTCACTGTATCTACCTGCTGTCCTGGAGCCATGACAGGCACCAGCAGAGGGACAACCTTACCCTGGGTAAACCCAGCCTCCACGTGACCTGCTCTCAGGCTTACCCTGCTCTCAGTCACTACAGTGACAGTAGTGACTGAGAGCAGGTCTGAGAGCAGGTCACGTGGCGGCTGGGTTTACCCAGGCTAGGACAACGTGGCTCACTGTCCCAGACCCTGAAATCACTAAATTCACTTTAACAATCTAGCATAAAAGCTATTGCCATTAAAAAGGCATTTTTTGCTAAGAGAGTACATGATTGGTTGGATTGGGTGCACACATTTCTGATGACAGTGATAATTTTGTTTTTACAAAAGTTTACAAAATTCTTGCATAAAAACAGACTAAAGTTTATACTGTCATACTGTGGAATGTAGCCTTTTGCCCCTAGATTATGTAACACTGCATTAAAAAATCCACCCCAAACCTGCATAACAAAATGTTCAAGTTTTCATTTTCACTCTCAAGTGAAATAAAAGAAAAACCAGTGAACCATCACCACAGCAACTTGTCAGTATTGTCATATTATTGGCAGCCAATGCTGTGCAACGATACAAAGAAATGGTCTTAAATCATAGTTAGAGTGAACGTCATTCTCTAAGATTTATAAGCTACAAAAGCATGACAAAGTGCAAATAAAGGTCAATCCTATATGAGCTATCATCAAATAGTTAATCATGAGATCAATGTCAATTTTGACTCGCAAAGAATATTGCAGCAATTTGTGAACAATCATGCCGATGTGGTATGCGCTGAGTCGTGTATTGCTACATAACTGCCAATCTTCTGTAGAAGCCCCAGAAGGATAGACTCACAAAGGTGGTCAAACACTTCTACTGTATCTCATTTCATCAACTATTTCAACACTGTTCCCTATCGACACATAGCATCCAAATGCTCTTTCTCAACTCTGCAATGCATCACAAATTGTGAAATAGAGTAGTTTGATCATTTATCAAATGTAATAATTCTCCCCAACAAGGAAGGCTGGACCCTGGGATCACAAAACTATGTTACTTATGAGAAACAAATAGGAGATTCCACCTCGCCAGATCCAATGGAATGTATGCTAAAGACCCTGCAGTTGGCTCCTTAATAAGAAAAGCACTAAGAAAAACATTCCAAAAACAGTCAAGGGAAAGACTAAGCCAGCTATGGGAGAACATGACAATCAAACATGTGAGAAAGAAATGAACTGAGTTAGAGAGAAAAGTTAAATTGTCTTGATTTTTGGAAGGATGTGATCCAACCAGGGCTCCTAGCGGGGTTAGGTTTTCCAAAAGTATTCCAGCAGGAGAGGAGAGGAGAGGAGGGGAGGAGAAGATGAGAGGAGAAGAGTGGAGGAGGAGGAGAGGAGAGGGGAGGGGAGGGGAGGAGAAGAGGAGACTAAACAGAATAAAACAGAGTTAAACAGAACAACAATTATGATCTGAATCCTAAATAAAGTATCATGTTTGATGCCATATAGTGGTTTCGTGTTCAGGTCATCCACATACTGTGGAGCAGTGACAAAACATTCAACAGTCCCAAGATGTCACCTATATCATGCTGCCATCTTGTGGTGAAGCTGGGCAAATACAACCACACAAAGACTTTGATCTCTAACCTCAGTCCCAATATGAAAAACCAAGGTACCAGTTGGGAGAACCTGACCCATGCAATCACTTCATCCAGCTGACCATGAACAACCACTGATCCTCAAGCAACAGGAGGAGAACAGAGCATGCAATAGTCTTTGGATTTTATCGCTCTATATGATAAACTATAGTTTATTACTATATTAGAATTTAGCTAAGTGTCATAGTTTATGCACAGGTAGCCAAACCAAACCACCAAAGTTGATTTTAGTGCACATTCTGTACCTCATCTGTAACTGAATGGTCACGTCAACCACCACAGTTGGCCACTCCAGGGACCCATAGACACGGCCACATAGCTTATCAAATCATAGTCTAAAACATCACATTTCTAACTCATACACAAACAACAAAATGTGCTGGTGGCCAATCATGTTGCCAAACAATGGTCAAAACAAATGGCTATTTATATAACAGTTACAATGACAGTGTCATACTACGGATGGAAACATTTACATAAAGTAAATATCCATCTAGGCCAAATTCATTTTTGTGTGTGTTGGATTTTTTTCTACATTTATTCAAAATCAGTGCATAACAGCGATTTGTCAATGTACGATCCAGAAAACAAAAAGTTAAAGATGAACAAAAATCCTGTGCAAGATCAACAGAAGATTGAATCCCAGTTATCCACAAACTGCAGGTTGCTGCTCCAGAGGCAGAGGTCAGAGGAAAATGGAAAGCAGTTTCCATTTGATTAAAATGGCCCAATCCCCAGTGACTGAGATACTGTCCAATCCCCAGTGACTGAGATACTGTCCAATCCCCAGTGACTGAGATACTGTCCCTTCCCAGTTTGCAAGAACCTGAGAGAAATGTCAGTATCCACTTTGATAATATCCAAAGTGAGCAGGCTGGAAGTTCTCTCTTTTGTTCACAGCCCATCGTCTTCAGCGTCCATGTCGTCATCAGCCTCCTTCTGAAGCAGTTTGTATTTTCTTTTGAAAAACCCAAACTAGAAAGTGAACAGATAATGTTCAGGTACACAGTATAATCTTGTACAATTGGAAAAAATACAAACAATTGTGCTAGGTGCTAGGTCAGTGCTAGGCCCTCAATTCACTAAAGGCAAGTCTTCTCACCTGATGGATTGTGGAAATTAATAATACTAGTCATAATAAATAAATAAATAAATAAATAAATAAATAAATAAATAAATAAATAAATAAATAATCTAAATTTATCTGCCTCAATGCAATATTCATTCTATGCACTGCCTCATGACACCAATGTCCTGTTGGACCAGAGCTTAGGTGTATGGCACTTACTCAAAACATGAATATTTTTGTCCCATTTAGAATATGGGGTAGTGGTACACTCTTGTGGCCGAATGAGTATTACAACAACAAACACAGGAAGAAAGAAAAATAAAATCAGCTGCTAAAACTTTTTTTCACATGTTTTCACAGATGAAAATACAAACAAACATTTAGATCAGACTTAGAAAGTGGATCACCAGATTTCTCTCTCACTTGCCTCTCAGGGCTTCCGTAAAACTGTTATGTGTTTCAGCTGTAAAACTAATCCACCAAGGCTGGCAGCTTTGTGCACTAAAGCAGCCCTTCTAACTGCAGCGTTCTCTGGTCTGATTTGAGATTCCACGACAACCCTCTCTCCATGCTTCCCTTACTACAGTGTTTTAGTGATTTGGTCGCAATCTCAATAACATTGGTGGTGGTTGAGTTGAGTTCCACCCCCTCCCCCCACCCCCCTCCCAGTTATGTGAAGCGCTTTGAGAAAGGCACTATATAAACGCAATCAATTAATTAAATTGCATGCAATCAGTTAATTAAATGACATGACCTAATTTACAAATAGATATGTGGGCAAAATAATTAAAATAATATGAATATAGCAGGTGGAAAGAGGCTTCATTTGACTCTTTTCCCCTCACTGAACATAGTTATTGCAGAGCCTGGCCTCCTGATCTGATCATTTTGGTGATACAGCATGTGCTTTTCCCTGCACAAACCTTAGAGAATATCTGCCTTACTGTTGCATGTAAACTAATTGAACGACAATTAGAACTGCTCATGTTGACAAAATACTGATTGGGCAGCCCTGAGCTATGGAAATAATCCATACGAACCCTTTAAACCCTGTAATGAAATCTCCTTTAAATTGAAATGTAAGTAAATTTCCCCTCTAACGTAGATAGATGCTCACCTTCCACAGCAGTCCGACAACCAGCGCCAGCAGCAGCAGCCCTCCGATAACGCTGCCCACGATCACCCCGACCGGAACGTCAGCCGTCTCTCCCGGCTTACTGATGGTGAGCACCACCTGGGAGAGCGAGGGAAGGGAGGACAGCTCACAGAACGACCCACGGCATGTCGGCTCAGGTGACATAAAACATCATCAGTGGATGAACATCATCTATTTACTGTAGTCATTAAAATCTATGTTTCTTTTTATTTTATTTTCATTTGTACGGATTTTTCTCCCATTTTCTCCCCAATTGTACTTGGGTTAGAGTTAGAGTAGCACATGCTTCCTCCGATACATGTGCAGTCGCCAGCTGCTTCTTTTCACCTGACAGCGAGGAGTTTCACTGGCAGGAGGTAGTGCGTGGGAGGATCACAATTCCATCCAGTTCCCCAAAATCTGTTTGTTTAATTCAATGTGAAAACTAGATTTATCGGCAATGGAGACCATCATGAGAGTCTGTCTGATAATGGTCTCCATGGCCAACACTTTTACCGTCCCTTTGTTTTCACTGGAGAGAATGACAGTCTTTCTTTCTACAATGAAATGTTATCTTTCTATGTTGTTGTTTTTTTACATTTCCTTACATAAATTATCACAATTTTGACTTTGAGCTTGCTTGCTTCCACTTTTTCTGTTCCTGCTTACATAAATCCTCACCATATAAAAGTGAATCAACAAAGATCTTGAATCCAGAGATCAACTTAAGTCACAATTAGTCTTAGAAATTTTAACTTTAAAGTGTAATGCTTTGAGTTACAGATAAACCTAGCTTTAATGCTAAAGAAAGAAAAAAAACATTGCATGGATGCATAACTGGGACGTATCCTCAGTGATGTACCCTGGGGTCATAGGATGTTTCGGGTCTCGCAACATCATACACCCTCGCCCAGGTGACCCAGCCGGGGCTGGCCAAGCCCCAACTTACGTCCCAGTAGCTACCCACGGTCAGCCCTATAGGGAGGGTCGAAGGTGGTCATGCGGTCAGGGCCACTCAATCCGCTGCTCCGGAACTACTCTGCCGGGACCGGGGGAGGGAGAGGGCTCTGGTACGTAGAGGGACCGGGCTCTGTGGGTTGCCACCCGGCCGGGTTCCTCCCTCGTCTCACCAGGTCTACGACCTGTGCGCTGCACCAGACTCCCCCGCTCCAAACATCTCATTCCGAGGTGATGGTATCTTAGTGGACACCATGCAGTACCAGTACTTGGTGGCACTGCAGTCTCCACTTGCGGCTTGAATGGCCCTCCTAAAAGGCCTCTCGTGGGTTTTTGGGCTTCTTCCTCACGGAAGACGCAGGCTGGGGAGCTAACCCATACTGCTACCCGGGTGCCGTCCCTGTTCCGGCTGTCAACTGACTCTCCAGTAGTCACCAGTCTTTCCTGGTTGTCACGTAGTCTATTCCTATGAGTCACTGGCTAGGCCAGGCTAACTACTAAAGAAAGAAAAAAACATCGCATGGATGCATAACTGGGACGTATCCTCAGTGATGTACCCTGGGGTCATAGGATGTTTCGGGTCTCGCAACCTCTAAGTGTCTCTTAGGAACCAAAGCAAAATGTTGCAATGTGATCTTACTGGTAACTGCTTGAGGCCGATGATAAGTAGATCAGGCTGGGAGCTCTCGACCTCAGCAGTGGAAGTCAGCGCAATGGTCTGATAGGTAGCCTGTGTTGAATTAATACAAAATAATTACAGGTAATGAATGAACATAAACCAAACATTCAGGTCTAAAACACACACACACACACACACACACACACACACACACACACACACACACACACACACACACACACACACACACACACACACACACACACACACACACACACACACACACACACACACACACACACACAATTTATCATTGAATATATTTACCAAAGTAAATGTGCCCGTCCATATCCTTGTAGTGACATTCACAAAATACTCGCTCGATACTTCAATGTCTTTCAGTTTGCATTTGACATATTTGCAATTTGCAGTGTTACAGTTCTGTGAATTTGAGAAAAAAAAAAGTATTAGATTAGGTCCAAGTTGATGAGCTGTTGAAATGTGGAACTAGATCCATTTGTAAACACAACAGTTTAGTTTAAAAGACTGCCTGCATGAGAATTGACAGTCTTATAATGTACTAAATCACCGGTACACACTGAAAAAGCTAACATGAGATGAGATGAAACTTTAAAGATCCCTGGGGGGAATTACAGCTATTAGTAATAAAAGGATACAGCAAAGAAAAACATAACCGAGCTGCGTTGCAAAGTAAAAATGTATGGATGAAAAGTGTGAAAACAATTAATTAAAGCAGTAGGAGGGTGTGTAAACTAACAGCAGTAAAAAGGAGGTGACTGACCAGTGTCTGTATGCCTCTGAGGCTCTCCTCAGAGAAGGAGGCTTTGTGGATCTTTGTGCCAATCTTTAGTGGGTCCACCAGACTGCTGGAGTCACAGCTGACAGAACTTCCCTTTTTCAACAGAACACAATCCAAAGACAAAATGCAGAAAGAAAGTTTGTACAGCCCGACTCAGAACATATCTGTCTATCTATACTATAATGATGATAGCGTCTGTCTCTCTGTCCTTCGCGTATCTCCAGAACCGTTGGTCGGATCGACTTCAAACTCGGGGAGTGCGCTGATGGCGACCTGACGGAGTGCAGTGCCCTGTTTTTGTGCGATTCGGACGCGAAACACATTCGATATTAATACATTTGTCTTCAGTTCTGCGCTCCTTCAAGCCCTAAGCCCCAGCTTTAAGTAGCGTCGTTGACACTAACAGGGGAAAGTCAACACAGGAACGACCCTGTGTTTAGGGGGGGTAGCATCCCTCCTCAGGTTCCAATTAAGAACAGAGGGTGAAGAAATCTCCTCCTATGTATGTGCCTGTCCAAATATGCATTTACAAGTCAGCCATGAATAAAATCAAGGGGAAATAATCAGTAGACAAAAAGTGGTTTATCTTGAGAACCGTTCATCCGATTGACTTCAAACTTGGGGAGTGTGCTCCTGGGAACTCGAAGTAGTGCATCGCTGAAACTCTTGCAATTTGACATAGTGCCACCTACTGGCAACACAAAAAGCAGTTTATCTCGTGAAACATTTGTCCGATTGTGACTTCAAATTTGGGGAGTGCGCTGCTCGGACCCCGATGGAGTGCGGTGCCGCATTTCATGCAATTTGGACTTATTCCAGAGCCCTGTACTACGAAACTAGTTTAACAGATCCGCGATAAGTCCCTTTGATCTGGTTTGACTGAACAGGATCAAAGCTATCTAGTTAACTGATACTACGACGCTGGTTTTTTACTAGGTAAGTGGACCTGGGATCTGCCTGTGCACGCGCACGTTTTTCGCTCGTGCACAGGCGCGCGTCCACGCGAAAGAGGTGCACTAGCCAATCACATTATGAACAGCTGAGTTGATCCACGCCCACACCAATTTCCACACCCATTTCCTCGTTCCATGAAAGCGCAGTGCATGATCAGAGTTTTAGCGGATATTTAATGTATCCGCGATTTAATGTCAGAATGAAAATCCGCGTTGGATAGTCTGCTGAAGGGCTGTCTAAAGCAACAGCTTGTATTCACATCAGTCATTTGATTTACTTCGATCAGCGATTTCTGTCTGATACAGCTGCATACATTGATACAGCAGCAACAAATGTAATCTCAGTCTATACATTTCCACAATCTGTAAGCCTATTTAGACCATAGATTTAGAAACGCATGCTCAATGAATAATGATCTCTATCACTCATGTGTGTGGTTGCACTGATCGAATAATTCATATATAAAATAGCCTAGTATAAAGCCTAATAGCCTACTATAAAAGAGAAAACTGCTGAACTGAATTGAGACGATGCGGATTTTCTGGCATGTAGGAGAATATCACCCTCACTCCATTTGAGGGTCCATTCATGATATGCACGGCGGTGATTAATAGTGATCATATTTCTCCACGCATCGTTGAGCTGTTAAGACATAAAGTGGTAAGTAGGCTTAATTTAATTATGTAGCCTACAGAGCCACAAATGTTTTTCTTGTTATATTCTCAGTTGACTGCAATCTATTTTTCATATGGCGATCTTATATGAACGGTGAGTGACTCCAGAGAGCCGATTATATGGGTCTGTCATGGATTTTGATCTTATCCTCTGAAGCTAACCTGGTCGCGACCAGGTTAGCTTTGCAGCGTCAGTTGCCATGGTGATTGAAAGTTAACTTGCTTTGTAGTACGGCTAAACCAGGTTTAAACTCAAACTTACTCGGATAAGGCATTAAACTAGCTTCGTAGTACAGGCTACAGGACTGTCTGTATGTCTATCCTCCACGTATCTCGAGAACCGTTTGTCGGATCGACTTCAAACTTGCGCTTACGGGGACCTGACAGAGTGCAGTGTGTGTGCGGGGGGGAAGTGCCCACGGGGTGGTGCATGGGGGAATGGGCACTGCATAACAACAACAACAACAACAACAACAACAACAACAACAACAACAACAGTGTAAACTTTGGTTCCTGAATGCTCACCTCTTGTGTGTCCACACCCGTAACATAGAGCAGTGGATTGTCAGCTTTGGTGGTCATGGGTAGAGCTATGGTCAGGTGCAGGAGGCTGACAGGGAAGTTACCTGTTGAAACCTTTAAATCCAGTATATTTTCATTAGGGCTGGGCGATATGGACAAAATTAAATATCACAATATTTTTGAGCAAATAACTCAATATGGATATTGTGACAATATTGTAGGGATGACTATTGGTGCTTTCACAAAATATTTACAAAGTGAGATTTTTGACTTAAGCTGCATTCACACCGACCTATTAAATTTTTTCGCTGGCATCAAGTTTACATACAAAGTCAATGCAAATGAGCGATTGAGCGTATATTCGCCCGGGAGAAAAATCGCTGGGCGTCCGAGCGACAGAGACAGAGCAATAGGGAGAAAATACGCTCGTCGCCCCCGAGATGAAATATCCCAACTCGAGCGAAATTACGCTGGCATCAGTCGCTCGCTGTTCAACGCTGATTGGCTGCCGTGTGAGAGTGAGTCGAGGATCACACTGGCTTGGAACAAACTGCTGGTTTATTGTGTGGCAACAAACCGCATTGACAGCTCATTGACAGGCTGACAGCTGACATGAAGTGAAGTCTGTACTACCGGTATAGAGCTCGCATTAGGAGCACGCTGATAGGCGTAGCTTGTAAACAACTACAGTGGCTCGTAGTGGACAAATATCATGACATTGCGTAACGTTATAGCCCCCAGATGTCCGTCAATTATTGTGCCTATTGATGAGCGATTTAAACAGAGCGACAGAGCGATTCCAAACTTTCCAAAGGGTTCAGTCGAGCGACAGAGAGAAAAATAAATATCTCAGTGTGAACACAGCTTAAGTGGGTAAAGGCAAATGAAGGCAGTGGTGGCCTAAAGCGGAATTCACGGTTGGGCGTCAAAGCTGCTGCGCTTTGTGTGTGAGGATTATCCTGCTGAACACAAATTACCACTCCCATAAACTTTTGTTAAGCACAGACCCTATTTCATGCATGTAACGGAAATACCGATTCTAAAATCCCATAGCCTTTCCCCCCTAAGAACCAACATGGCGGCTATTTCTGGTAGCCTACACAAATACATCATCCCTGCGATACTCTATATCGATATATTGCCCAGTCATAATTTCAAATTGATATTTCTATAATGTCACAAATGGGAGATGCCTGGTGATATTTTAGAGGCAGATTAATTTACTTCACCTTCAGGGAGAAGTTAAACTCTGGACCGATGTCATCTAGAGTTTTCACTGTCGTCACCACATTGGTTTCATCCGCCACATAGAAATTGATATTTGATTGCCTATAGGGGAGGCGAAAAAGACAATTTAATACTGTCATTGCTTTGTCATTGATCTAAATCTGCTATTTAACACACAGTTATGGTCAATAAAAAAGGAGATGCAGCATCTGAGGATCTCATGAATCACCTGGATATAATGATCCCTGGATCATATCGGACATCAATCGTTTTGTCCACTTTGTTGTCTGCGGGTCTGTGCTCTTTACCATCACTATAAACGATAAAGGTACATCATTACATCATTATGAAGTATCAGACGAAATGGCAGCACTCACAATAAAGTTTCCATAAGTTTAATCGAGCACAGCAGCAGAAAAACTGACATGTTTCAGCCTGACGGCGTTCAACGTTTCTATTGACTTGAGTACATTATTGAGGGACAGTGATATATTAATCAATACACATTTTAAACATGTCCGTCTACCTTTTTGCCTCAAAGTTCACAACAGCTTGGTTTTGCAGTTGAGCAAGGTTGTAGTCAAAATTGATCCGAAATGTCACCTGCAGAGAAATCACGTGAAGTATTAAAACAAAGAGAATATCTATCACCAAAGTCACACAATTACGTCAAATGAATGAACAAATTGTTTCCCCCCTTTAAGTTGCACCACCTACCTCTTGGTCTTTTTCTAAAGCTGGGTATCCCACTTGGCAAGTGACAACACTTGTTTGCTCTGTAGAGGTGCATTTGACCTCTGTACCATCCTTCTGTGAAGTTACAGTTCAAGATAGTATACTCTGTGTATAGCTTTTTAACCATTCACAAAGACAGACAGCAAAGGACACCTACACGTTTTGAACTCTATGCTAGTGCACTAGGTAGCTGAGTTAAGTTGTCAAAATCCACACTTTCATACATCAGGACATAATTAGTGTGCTACAGTTATACCAGCGCATGTTAAAAATGTTTTGATTAAACTGTGTTGATAGTACAAATAAATATAGAAATGTAGACTGAAATAAATCCCTGTAGTTAGGTAGTTAGTGCATTATTTACCGCAACACTCAACAAAGAAAGAATTTGATAGTAATAATTTTTCACATTAACCATCATGTCAACACATCATCTCCTCATTAACTCTGCTATTAGAACTCACAGGAGAGTTGATGGAGGCATAGAAGATGTTGCTGGAGTACGTGGCCAAGACCTGAGTGTTGTAAGCGTTCTCCATTTTGTTCTTCACAACAACTTCAAACGACAGCTCCCGGTTATTGTAGCTGACCAGAACGGGAGCTGAGCTGCAACACAAGAGCTAAGATTACTCTACTCTGCTGTGCAGAGTTACATGTAGGATTACTCTACTCTGCTAGTCTTTGATGCAGAGTTAGGATTACTCTACTCTGCTACTCTTTGATGCAGAGTTAGGATTACTCTACTCTGCTACTCTTTGATGCAGAGTTAGGACTACTCTACTCTGCTACTCTGTTGTGCAGAGTTAGGATTACTCTACTCTGCTACTCTTTGATGCAGGGTTAGGATTACTCTACTCTGCTACTCTTTGATGCAGAGTTAGGACTAGTCTACTCTGCTACTCTGTTGTGCAGAGTTAGGATTACTCTACTCTGCTACTCTTTGATGCAGGGTTAGGATTACTCTACTCTGCTACTCTGTTGTGCAGAGTTAGGATTACTCTACTCTGCTACTCTGTTGTGCAGAGTTAGGATTACTCTACTCTGCTACTCTTTGATGCAGGGTTAGGATTATTCTACTCTGCTATTCTGTTGTGCAGAGTTAGGATTAATTTACTCTGCTACTCTGTTGTGCAGAGTTAGGATTACTCTACTCTACTACCCTGTTGTGCAGAGTTAGGATTACTCTACTCTGCTACTCTGCTGTGCAGAGTTAGGATTACTCTACTCTGCTACTCTTTGATGCAGTTAGGATTACTCTACTCTGCTACTCTGTTGTGCAGAGTTAGGATTATCCTACTCTGCTACTCTGTTGTGCAGAGTTAGGATTACTCTACTCTGCTACTCTGTTGTGCAGAGATAGGATTACTCTACTCTGCTACTCTTTGATGCAGATTTAGGATTACTCTACTCTGCTACTCTGTTGTGCAGAGTTAGGATTACTCTACTCTGCTACCCTGTTGTGCAGAGTTAGGATTACTCTACTCTGCTACTCTTTGATGCATACGGTAACACATAACATCAAATAAACCAAATAGAACAATCAACAAAAACACAAGTTAAATAACCCTTACAACGCATTACTCTAGTTTACTCAGCAATAAAAAAAAAAACAGGTTTTTAAAACCATTTAGAGAATATGCAGATTTAATTCCATTAGGGATCTTGTTCCACTCCTCTCCACCGGTAGGTATAGAGGAATGTACTTCTCCCAACATCTTATGCCCAGGCGGATTATGACATGATGGCATGGCATGGTCACATAAAGGGCCCCCCCTCACAGCGCACATACCGGTATGCAGTATCCAGAATAACTATGACTCAACAGGATTTACAGCACAGCCACCTGAACACTCAAAAGCCAACAGCACAATAACGAGAAATAAATTCACCTGGATCTCAATACAGGGTCCAACATTTACTTTTTTGTCCACCAGTCAAATGGCTAGTGAATGTTAAAATTTTACCAGCCACTCAATAGATTACCATTGTGTTTTTTTTGGATGGTGAGTGAAGCAAATCTACCAGCCACTTGCATATATTACCAGCATTTGGCTGGTGTAATTTTGGACGCTGTCTAAATAACACAGGATTTACAGCACAGGTATATTCTATTAAAGCAAAAAGCACAATTACCCTCTAATTGCCCATAAACGAATGGAACATTTTGTCAAAATAAGGGATCATTTTGGTTCTGCCCTTCGCTAACGGGATTCTGGTGACTCGCCCAGCTGGTTGCTCGTAGACCCCTTGTGTGGGATCCTTTGGACAATATCTCTTATGAGCACATAAGCACCTTAAGCGTTTTGTAGCACCACATGGTAATATTGAATGTTGATGTTTCTGTTGTTGTTTTTTGTTTTATCAGTTCGAGCCTGTTCATGTCTTTTGTTTATGTACTTTAAGAAAAAAAAAAAAAAGAAAAAAAAAAGAAAATATATATATATATATATATATATATACCGTAAAACTGCCAATAAGGGCCCGGGCGCTTATTATGCTAAATCAATTTGGACCAGGCGGTAAAAGGAAGACCAGGCGGCAATTAGAGTCAGGCGGTTATTTCCATTTGGGCATAATTGAGCCAGGCGGTTATTATTTTTTTTAACATAAATGCCTGCTCAGCAAAAACGTAAAGTATCAAATTGCTTATTTAAACCAGTGAGATAGTACTTAGTACACACAAGAGGCTAGGTACAGGCAGTTTAAACCAGTGAGATAGTACTTAGTACACACAAGAGGCTAGGTACAGGCAGTTTAAACCAGTGAGATAGTACTTAGTACACACAAGAGGCTAGGCACAGGCAGTTTAAACCAGTGAGATAGTACTTAGTACACACAAGAGGGTAGGTACAGGCAGTTTTGACAAAAACAACAATAACAACGGTAACCAAAAAAATATTCCATTTCCGGCCCGGGCGGCAATTAGAGTCAGGCGCTTATTATGCTAAATCAATTTGGACCAGGCGGTAAATGGAAGACCCGGCGGCAATTAGGGTACAGGCGCTTATTGGAAGAATTACGGTATATATATATATATATATTGGGGGGGGGGGGGGAGCAACAGCAATAGCGGATGTGATAGATAAAATTACTACATTCCCTCAACAAAACAAAACAAAACAAAACAAAACAAAACAAAACATAAAAGGATAATTTTGTCCTGGGCAAGAGACGTGGTGGGTTTCATTTCAGAGCTCCGGTTTGTTGGATTTAACATCAAATGTCTGTTGTTGACCTAATTGAGATGTAATTACACCTGCATGCAATGCAACATGTTTATTGTTTATCATTTATTTCACTCTGATCAAATTGTTGAATTCAACAGCTATTTTATCAATGCTGGCATTGCTTGTGGTTACTATGGCTGAACAAACTAACCATATGCCAGATGAAGGTCGCTTGACCGAAACGTTGCATTTATTTAATAAAAGCCTTCTTTAAGTGGTAGTCAGTGTGCGGGAATCTTCCTCTTCAACTGAACAAACTAACTAACATGCAACTCACACCATAGCAACTTTGACCACGGCACGGCATGGTTGTTGTTGCAACCCTTCTGAAACTGCTGATAACACAACAGTCTCAAGAATTTACACAGAATGGTGCAAAAACAACTACTTTGGTCAGCAGAAAAGTATCTCAGAATGCAACACGTCAAACCTTAAGGCGGATGTCACTTTGGTAGCCGGTTAACACGAGCTGAAAGCTATACCTACCAGGGTGGGAATTACACGGAGGCCATGGCCTCCATTGCTCCTCCTTCTGGCCGTGATGCCCTGAGGATCCCTAAGGCCACCTTGGCAGTGCCCTGCTACCAGCCTGCTACTGTCAGTTGCTTTAAAAACATCAGTGGTCTCAGTTTAATGTGCAAAGGATGTGTAATTGGCTCATTTTAACACACATTTCTGAAAAATCGCTCTTCACGATTTCAATAGTACTAAACTATAACTAATAGTAGTAAACAGTAGGGCAGCTTCTGTTTTGCACCTTGCACATTCATTGCAGTGGACTCCATTGTGTTTTTGAGTTGAGGTTTGCCAAAGCGAAAGGGGTTGGATACTTCAAACAGCACATATTACATTTTTCATTTTCTAAAAAATACTGGACTGGCTATATTAATCGTTTAGCTGCTGCTGGGGGTGGGGGGGGTGTTCAACCACTTTTGCGAGGCACTGTATGCATGTCACATTCTGATTAGGGGCTGAGCCCTCCTGCCAGCAGTCTTATTATCAGAGCTCATCTTGACCAGTTACTTCGAACATTAGAAAATAACATTTGAATCTATAGGCCGAAGTATTTTATGGGAATACTAACACAATTACACTTATTGACCTAATATTAATTAGGATATGAATAGATGATTAAAAATGATGTGATCATGCTTATCTCAGCAATGCATTTTCAGTTAACTTCTGAGCTGTTCTTGTTCTTGTTGAGTGGGGGTTTTCCTAGGTGTGAAAAGGGCAGAGGTGTTTAGGCCCTTTTGGCAGCAGAGATAGGCAGGTTTCCTCTTGAAGCAAACAGCAGTTGTTATTAGCAGCAGTTGCCTTAAATGAAAGCTAAGAAGGTCCCCTTTAAAATAGATTGAAAAAGATTGACAAAAGATTGAAAAATGCCCTGACCATGTGCCTAACCCAGGATATGCACCAGCGTCTAAAATGCAATTTACGTTAGGGGTGGTTCATTTCACAAGCTTGTAACTGTGTCACAGCTACCACTAAGGAATGGCTATCATACCAAAATATCATCTACAGACATGTGTCTTATCAAAAATTATAAGCAAGTTTTGCCACCTTGAGTGGTACCGGAATCTGGACTGACCCATGGACTATCAGTGGTGGGATCTATTCCGCAGGACACTGTGGGTGATTTATTTATATTTTCTACCAATATATGCAAATAGATTGTTGTTCTCCCAGTTTTGTTCCTTCACATCTGTGATGACAAGGGACGGGAGATATACTTAATTTATGTCAACTAGATGGATGCCATCTATCTTCCCAGTTTAAAAAGTACGATAGACCGAATCACCGTGACATCGCGTTGACAAGGTCCCTTCCGGGTAGACACCTGTCGTTTGATTTCAATTGTGGAGATATCACCAACTTGTTTGTTGTTTATTTCTGTTGTCATCTTCAGCCGTAATTGTAACGTTAAAGATATATACTCTAGTTAAACACGGTGGCCCGACCTATCTGACGTTTGGTTGTGCTTATTTTATGTACTGTGTTGATAAAGCAAATCTACCCAATGTGATATATCTCACCACTGGTCCGATCAGCTGCTAGTTTGGGGTGAACTCAAGCTGTTTGTTTTTATTCTGTGGCCCAACAGGTAAATTAGGTCTCTAAACTAACATTAGTGAAAGTGTTGTTAATTAATGAGATATGAAGGCATCAAACCTGCATTTTACACTTAACCATTTTCTCTTCATGTCAGTTGTTCCCCACCCAGTTTGCTCCGCTCCATTAAACTGTATGTACCTGCGTTGTCTACCTGGACATTATTATAAACAACTGGGGGATTGGGTCTATATATAGGAATGACTCAGAGTGGATTTCTTTGAGTTTAGTGTTAGTGCCAACAGAGCCGGGTTTAAAAGCCTTACAAACTAGTTACCAGGTTTTTTTTACTAACTTGCTATCCCACCACATGCTTTGTTTTCCACTTTGTTTAATTCCAATACTCTGACATGGAAAGTAACTAAATTTGTATTTAGCACAAAGGGCCTTATTTAGATGATATGTAGCGCATGATCTAAGCTTTTAGAGCATTTTCTAGTTAGAGGATGCATCTGGGTGGAAAATAAGACGCAAGGCACAAAGGGCTTATATTCCTTAATTAATCATAGGTGACAGTGTTTTACATGTAACATGAACTCAACCGATCAGTGTCATCTTCCATTCTATTTAAAAGCTAGGGGCGCTTGCGGCTTGGAACATTGCTATTTAAATGGCAGATTCGGCAAGTGGGAGGAATGAAACTGTGAGAAAACATCTTAAAAAAGTGCTGTAAGGTTCTCCGTAAATTTATTTGTCACATCCTTTCATCTGAATTAATTCACTGAGCACGTCACCCAAACTAAAATTTTCCAAGCTCTCAAGCACAGACTGGCACACCCATTTTATGAGCTCTGCACTTGCTCTATAAACTGGGATATTCTGCTTTGTGAAGCCATTTGCCACTAAGACAGACTCATAACCAAGATTAAAATAGAACAACGCCGTAATGGCTGTTAGGAATTACCAGGGTATGACATTTATTGGAGAGATCAATCATTTTGTCACATTTAGCCAAATCTTGACACAGAATTATTTATTTTGTGTTAAATAAATTTGTACACGAAATTAGCCTTATGCAATAGCAGATTCATCATAGTAACAACTTCATTCCAAAGGAACAAGATGTTGCTTCATCGTTTAATACTGTAACTCGCCTGAACATGTTCTGTGACACACAGTATTCCTTCAATTTCAACTGATTTCATGACAATAAAAACCATGTGACCTGAGCCCAGTTATCAGATATCAAATGAAATCATGGGATGAGCATATTGTTACTCCTAAAACACTGTATACATCTAAATTAAGTTATTATTATAACTAAGGTTCAGGAACGTTCTACTCACCTGGACACATGTGTTTGTGTCGTCACACTCAGCACCAGATCGCTCACACACACTTCGTCAGTGCCACAGTCTTTTGAGAAGGGGACCTGAAACAATGAAAGAGAGGTGCTTTATTCTTCTAAAGACATGTTTTGAATTCATGTCTGGGATTTTTTTTTATCTTATTGGCTTTTATTTATTATCCTGTCATCATTTGTAAAGAACCATATAACTGTTTTGTTTTGTGCTATAGAGAATACATTTTGTATACCGTAAATTCCGGACTATAAGCCGCGGCTTTTTCCCCGTTTTTTGGCCCCTGCGGCTTATATAACGGTGCGGCTTATCTATGGATTTTTTCCAAAAAAAAAAAAAAAAAAAAAAAAAATCTCTCTTTTTTAGCACTCTTTCTAACTATAAATCCACTTCTGTTTTAATTTCCTCTCTTGCCCTCTTTTCACCACACCGCGGACACTGTGTGCACTGTAAAAAAAAACACAGGTGGTGTTGTGTTATGTTGTTTTGTTGAAATGTTAATAAATGGGAGCTTCCTCAAACAGCCATCTCTTTCCCGACAATCCCCTCTGTGCATGAACCCTTACATATGGTAATTAAACATTAAAACACAATAATAAAAAAAAATATATATATATATATATATATTAAAACACCCGCGGCTTATAGTCCGGTGCGGCTTATATATGTAACAAACAGGCAATTTTGCTGCTGCGGCTTATACTCCGGTGCGCCTTATAGTGCGGAATTTACGGTAATTATAGGTTTATTATATTACTCACTTGCATGAACCAACCAAGTGATGTCTGTGTCTCAGAACTTGCGTGACTTAGTGACACAGTTTGGTGTTGATGCTAGTAATCATGACACTAGGGAGTGTCCACACCTTGTAATTTAAAATGACGAAGACAAATACCTCTGCAACATAACAGCTAGCTTTGAAGCCTTTTTCACCTGAAGTGTTTCCTGTCATGCAGATCTATAAAGACTGAATAGATAACGACAACTTTAACAAAAACAACTAGGTGCAAATGGACAGGGGGACAAGACAAAAAATGTATCACACTTACAAAGAATTCCCATGCACTGGGAGAGAAGACATCAAGGACTGGGTTTGCATCTGGGCTCTGCATACCGATATCTACCTTAAGACTGATGGAGTTGACAAAGTCTGGTGCCTCCTGTTGAAGAAATCATGACATAGACGGACACATCAAGAGATCCAAAATGCTTGATGCCTATTTTGGAAAAACAATATTGCTTGAAGTTAATACTGTAATGTATCTATATGGGAGATACATTCTGCAAACATAGAAATAGCCTATGATGTGCATGCGTTCTCTGCCAGCCTTATCACATCAAGGTACCCAGATAATAACAGCTGACTTTCACACCTAAGGATTATATCTGAAGTCTTTTCATGCCCATTAATGCCTACACGCACTGAATCATCAAAATAGAACCAATGCAGAGAACACTGGTCAATCAATCAATCAATCAATCAATCAATCTCCATCAAGTACCTGAACATAGACTTGGTAGTCTTGACACACACGCTGAGATGATATTTTGACATTTGCAGAGAGGAAGCGCTCAGTGTTTTGACTGAACAATGCTCGAGACGTCACTCGAGAAGCCTGCAAGTCAGCATCCAGAGTCAGATTGTAGGATACATCTGGAAGAAGTAAAGACGGTGTACAGACACTTTTTTTTATTTGACTTCGATCAGAAATGATAAGTTGTTCTGAAAACTATTTGGACAGGATTTACAGAAGTTGCTCATTTAAAGCAACAGAAAGGTAATGTACTACTGAAAAGCCGAAAATATTGTTATACTGTATCTATCTAAAGTGGGAGTTAATCAGATTTACCAATGGGTCCAACGGGCTTCAGGGGCCTGAATGCAGCACTGAGACAGAGGTTGGTGTTGAAACAGGAAAGCTTGCGGCCATTAATGACACAAGGCTTACTAAGAATGCTGATTTTATTGGGGGTAAAGGAGGCTCCAGCTGTGACCACAGCCAGACCACGAGACCTGAGAAGCAAGTGCAAAAACACAAGAAGCAAGAAGTAACACACGTCACAATTCAATGACTAAACTCAGGGGTGGCTCTTTGCTCGTTCTTATGCGGCTCTTCAATTCACATCAAATTGTGTGTGTGTGTGTGTGTGTTTTAACACACTGCCTCTTACAGCCTCTTACAACCACTTCATAGCAATCATATACCTTGGAAACAGACTCAGTTGTTGCAAAAAATGTGCCAAGCTCTCAGAGACAGTAACACTTGCATCATATCAAGTGACGTACAGTAGTACATTACCTGTGCTAAAAAGCCAGCTTAGGGTTATGGTTTGGGTTCAGGTTAAGGTTAAATAGCAAAAGAGTTAAATGTGACTTCCGGTTGACTTTGAACACGCCGCGACATGAAGCGCGGTCTCCGGTGTGAAAGCCGAGTGTTTTACGCCTCCTAGTACAAACAGTGAATGAGAACAGCCTGATACATGATGTAGCTCTTTGCACGACCACAGCTATTTTGTTGGCTCTTAGGGCTCTATTCTCCCACAGGCCATCGGCGCTATTACGGGCCTTAACCGCAAAAAAACGTGCCTTGCGCCTGTTTCGGCAAGATAGCAATAGGCTTTAGGCTGCCAAATGCGCTTTAGGCCGAATGGGCGTGGCGCAGTCCCAAAGTGGGCGTGTCGGCGCTAAATACCAGCCTAGTCATATCTTGGGAGCTGGCCTACATTTAGCGCTTTGCGCTTTTCAAAAGCAGGCCTATTCTTTGCCTTCACTGCTTCTTCTCTGTCACCCTTCTCTCTCTCTCTCTCTGAGTTCCCAGCATGCATTGTGTTTCTTCATTTCGCTACTAAATAGCTACCAAATGAGCCAAAATAGATATAAAAGGTAGTTCTAAATTAATGTGTAATGGTAACACAGCCTGCCATTGTCAACATTTCAATATTGGACCAAATAAAACCTCGAAATGAAAACACCACCCTATGTGAAACATATATGTCCTCCTGGGCATATATATACCCCTTGTCGAGTTAACGTGATTTAGAGAAGTAACAGCGGAACGCGCTTCGGAACGCGCTTCTAATGGCATCTGCTATACTGTGATGTCCATCCAATAACTTGGCCCTATTTCACATTTAGTTTTACAATAAAAACACATTTATGCAATGACTTGACATAATGTAGGGTATATTTATGTGCATCATCCTTCCTGCAGCAGGCGAGAGAAAATGATATCTTTCTGGACAAACTTTCACCAATCTAATAGGCTATATTTTTCTAGCTGATGCATAGAACATTATTTTCACTTTGATCTTGCTATAGTGTAGCGTATTTACATGCTTGCAGTATTGAAACTGCAGTTAGATTGGTTTGAGAAGCATAATAATATGGAATAATAGCCTATAATGCAGACAGACAGGCTGGATGAAGGGAGGGGGGGGGGGGGGCAGAGCGTTTGGCTTTCGTCTGGTTTTGCGGGATCACTGGAATTGGAGCTAAAAAGGCAAGCGTGCGATTCGTTTATTGCACTTATCCAATGAGCATGACGGTGCATAATTTTACGCCTAAAAGGCGTGGTTGTAATGCTTTGGGCTGCATCTAGCGCCAGCACGACGATATCAAGTGCGCCTTTCCACGCCCACTGCTTTGATCTGCGCCTGCCGCTCGGCCTAGAAACTGCGCCGATGCAACGATAGGGGCCTTAGTCTCTGACTGGTTGGCCACCCCTGACTTAACTGATTGAACTTGATTCAAGCAATATCGTAGATTAGAACACGGCTCTCTTGAATACTCGATTCTGATTGGTCAATCAACAATATTCACCGGTCATTATTTCTCGACAACCGACCGCTGCTCTGCCACACCTGGATTAATCAGTTGATAAGAGCTTTTTGTCAGCAAGACACTACTAATTAGGCCAACCAGTTGCAGCTGTGGTGTCTTGTGTGCCAATTACGAATGAAACCGCTTTGTCGTTGAAAACGCTATTAAAAAATCTATTTGAATAATTATTTTTGTCAGATTATTGAATGATTTAGTTGTAGGCCGTGTTCTAAGCGGGATAATGTATATTGAGGCGGTGATTACTGGGAAATAATGACCTTCAGGTGAACGATTAAGCCCTCCGCTGGCGCGTCGGGCTCAATCCACCTGTTGGTCATTATTTCCCCCGTAATCACCGCCTCAA
Organism: Poromitra crassiceps; assembly: GCF_964638095.1. Classification (NCBI taxonomy): domain Eukaryota; kingdom Metazoa; phylum Chordata; class Actinopteri; order Beryciformes; family Melamphaidae; genus Poromitra; species Poromitra crassiceps. The sequence continues at coordinate 18,821,093 of NC_139631.1, read as the reverse complement.
TATACATTATCCCTTACGTATATCACCTTAGAAGCAATTAGCTCAGTTCATAATCATTCACAAATTGTTATCCTTGTTATTCCCACATTGTGTTGACTTAACTCACCAGAGCTGCACCACTTTCCCCTGTGCTCCAACTGAGATGTCAGGGATGCTGTCGTCATTCAGATCTCTAAAGCTATCGAGGGACCTTCCAAAAAACTGCACCTTAGGGTCCAGTTTGGAACCAAGGATTCTCTGGAAGAGATCAAAGATCATTGTCGCTGGCTTATTATCACACTATATTTAATCAATCAAACTTGATGTATTTCTCAAATGAGAGACAAAATTCCCTTTGTAGCAAGTGTTTATATAGACGAGCTCCCAAGTGGCACAAGACCATTCTGCATCAGGATCCATCATACCTGTGTAAAGCCACGGCTAGACGTTTAGGCTCAAAGACAACATTGCAATAAGTATTTCCCCCCCACTCTCTTTCAGTCACTCCGTTTTGCTCCCTACCTGTGAAAACTGCTTGTGTAATGTCTTCTTCACCCCGTTGTAGATGTAAATGACACCTCTCTCTTGGTCTTCTAGTGGTGCTCCAACCACCACATCATTGAAACCATCGCGGTCTAGGTCAGGAACAGCAGAGATGGCCATTCCAAAACGGGCATTCTCAGCTGGGGACGGACCACTGAGGAAGCCCTGCTCATTCAGAATACCCTTTGGATAGCAAGTGGGACAGAGAATGATCCAGGGCGTGAGAGCCAACCATCATACCATCATGCTGTTTGCTGTAGCTGCTTTAGTCATCCTCATTCATGTCTTAACACCAGAAAGGCCAAACCACAGTCAATTGATGGTTGTTTTGAACTTCAGAATTGAAAATCTCAGTTTTCAGAATGTCCCTCTGTGAATTTTCTTAGATCCACATTTAGTACAAACCAGCATCTGCAAGGAAATATTAGTTATAATGATATTTACCCTTTTCAATTGACGTATTGTTGATCTTCTCTTAGACCCACAAAACCCATTGGCCTTTCTAGTATTAATGACCATAATAAAAATCATCATCTTCAACCCATATTCCACGGTGTCTTCATATTTTTGACGGATTCGTGTGAATAATGATGATCATGTTCACGTTCCTTTGCTCAGGAAACCCACACTCCAAGCTGCTCATAACGACGAGATGTTGTGCTCATGTTCACCTTGGTGGTGGAGTAGAGATGTTGTGCTCATGTTTACCTGGGTGACGGAGTAGAGATGTGCTCATGTTTACCTTGGTGACGGAGTAGAGGTAGACCCTGCCCTGCTCTTTCTTCAGCTCGCTCATGAACATGGGTGCACCAACCAGCAGGAGGTCTGACACCTCGTCTTTGTTCACATCCAGAGAGCACAGGACACTGCCGAAGTAGGACCCAATCTAGGACAAGATTGCATACTCTTTACTGATGATGAATTCATTTCATAGGTGCTACTGTATTTGAAGGGCTTTACTGGATTGGCCGGCAGTTAATAGGTATACGACTTTATTTGTCAAAAGCGACTAGCGAAAAATCTGTCGACTTTTTCTGACGATGAAGCAATGTTAATGTGTTGAATCCAGTGCATTTGCCAATAAATTGGTGTGGCTGCTGCCGGGGTTTCTCTCTCTCTCTCTCTCTCTCTCTCTCTCTCTCTCTCTCTCTCTCTCCCCGTCAGTGCTTCACACAGATACACACACAGCGGATAGGGTTTGCTTGTCATGTATAACGGTGTATGCTGAATCTGGCCCGGGCAGGTGGATTCAGCACTTAATATCACAACAGCTACGCTGCGGCGTGCATAATTGGATATGCAAATTAGCGTATGACGCCATCTAGCGATTTTCTGAGCAGCCAATAGCTACTTTCCTTGGTGAAAGAGTTGGCAACACATGTTATAAAAGCAATACCTTCCAAAAGGCCAATAGATAAAACAGAAACTGTATGCACTATGCAGAGTGGGTTTATGAAACAACGTCAATATGGCAGTGAGGGAAAGTCATCAGTACCTGTTTCCCTCTCTCCGTGTCCTCGATAATCGTTTGTTTCTGTGCATTGATGGTATAGACGACAACTTGGCCTGAGTGGTTGGAGCGAGGCGCACCAGCGACAAAGTATTCTGTGGGCCCATTGCTCAGTGTGCTGACTGAGTAACCTGGGAAGAGTACAACAGAAATGTTTAGCAGTGGACATGTACAGTACTGTACTTAGATCAACTGTTAATGCATTTGAGAGTTAAAGAAGGCCTTCAGTCCAATAAACACATAGCGTACATACAGGGGGGATACGGCAATATTGGGATGAAGGTAACACCACAGATTATACTACACTCTGATTTCTGCACTCCTTCTTTAGCTAAATAAATTCAGATTACCGGTACATGATGATACCCCTCGGTGACAGTTTTGGAGCTCGCCGACAAACCCCCCAGATCAGAGGCAAATCTGTGTTGGCTCGCAAATCACCGCTCGATTGCTATGCGTGAACTAGTATCCACAGATGAGTCACAGAGGTCCGACAGGCATCAACATGCTACAGCCAATGAGAGCGCAAGACACGGGGTGACTTTACTTGACTTTACTTCAAGCAAGTGGTCTGAGGAGCAAAAACGAAGAAAGTATATGGGCCATTGGTGCAAACTGCTGTCCCACAACCAAAAGACAATTTTAATACGAATTTAAGTATCCAAATATTAGATGTTTACTAAGATCATTCTATTATCTATTGAAACCCCAAATGATATTTGAGATAGCAATAAACGTAATAACTGACTTAATCAAACTGACGATGAGCCAATTCGGTAGAATGGCCCATACAGTATGTGTGTGTTTATAAATGAAGCCGTGAGCAGACCTGTGTGAGACTGCGTTTGTGGACTCGTCAGGGATTCTCCTGGTGAAAGATCTTGTGTGAGCCCCTGTCGCCGCTCAGTCAGTGTGAAAACCATAATGACTTCAAGACTCCCGATTACAAGACAACAAGTTGTGTCATGTGAACAGAACAGCGATCTAGTAGTGTGTCGGTGCCATTGAATGAAAAGAGCTAATGCAACAAGTAAGCACATAGTGGGTTTGGTCAAATAGCAGCCTCAGATGCTGAGGACCAATGCCAGTGCCTCCTACCCAGTAATGAGCTGTGCTTTCTTGCAGGGTCTTGCAGGATTTCCTCAAAGGCAGAGGAAGGGAAGATGTCTGCTCTGGATCCTGTCTGGTGGACGACAGTCCCGCTCCATGCGTAGGCTCCCACTGCCCCCAGCATCATCACTTTCTGAGACAGCAAAGGTCAAAGGTCAACAGATGAAAACCTGACATTATTCTGGGTCACACAACCATTATCTGTTTCTGGTCTTGGTGCCAGACTGAACAGCTTGAGAACCCAAACAATGTACTGTATGTAGTTAATATCAAAACTATTGTAGTCACTATTTTGGCACGGTGACCCTAATTATAACAAATGGTTAAGATGGGAGCTATGATATTCCTCTGCACCTTGCAAGGTGAAGAACTGCCAAAAGTATCAAATGCCCTGTCAAAGTTCCTCGGATATAGATAGGTTTTAGAGTTGTATAAGGCAGAACTCTGTACCTGTTTGCTGGCATAGTGAGCGCTGAATCCCACCTGGGACATCTCCATCTTGAAGTTGTCGCCCCCCTTTCCGGTGCCTTGTGGGAAAAGAGCGTGATATCAACACCATGTACAGAAATACAGAAGCAGATTAAGGTAAGTATTTCAGACAAATTGCAAAATGTGTATGAAAGAATGCCAATGTGTCTTTGAAACATCTCTCGTGCGATCTTCAACAATGACAGACTTGTTTTGACGTGTACGGGTGAAACTCTTTGAAAAGAGCCCTTGAAGTAGTATGAATGAACATGCAGTGTTTCTTTCTTTCAAGTAAATTACATATACATGCAACAGGAAGGGGAAAGATATAATATTATGTACCCTCTATGTTGAAGATGCGGTTCCCCAGTGCTCCAGCAATCGTGGAAAGGGCAGCCTCTTCAGACACATTGAAGAAGTACTTTTCTGTGGGTAAACTGGCAATGGACTTGATTTCAGCTATTAGGTTTTTAGTGTCAATGTTGTTTCTGGTGTAGTATCCCAGGACCTACGGACAACAGCATAACAAAAGGGAAAATCAGTGCAAATTCAAAATTGCAACATCATCAGCACATAAACACATCAAATAATCAGAAATGAGTCCTAAAAGGCTGACGTTACACGGTGCAACTACTAGGATCAGGATTTTTTATTACAAGACAATGGATCCGTAGATCATTTTACAATGGATCACTGTTTACTTCTAAGGATATTTTGGGATATAACATTAAAAATATATATAAATCTTTTTTTATGCTGTGTTTGGTTTCTGGGAAATTGTTAGCAATGCTGCTGTCATTGAGGGAAACGGGGATAAAATATTTCTGTGCACATGATGAAACCATTTCCCTCAGCCTTGCATGCAAGCCTTTCCTTTTTCTTCTATAAGGCGTGGGTAGTTGTAGTAGTTTAAAAAGAGGTAGTTTCTCAAAAACAAAAACACCTGTATACAAACACGAGCATGTGTGGATCGAGATTCCAGGTGTTGAAGTATTTGTAAACGAACTGATGGGAATCGACGAGTGTGATGCTGGACAGATATTAACAAACCAGTCGCTCCAGGACTTTCATAATGACTGAGGTTAAGGCGACAGGCCTATAGTCATTAAAGACAGGTGATGTTATTTTTCTTGGGACTGGTATAATCACTGCTGCCTTGAAACAAGCAGACACAATTGAGAGTTGAAGTGACCAGTAGAAGATGGAAGTGAGGACAAGTGCGAGTTGGTCAGCACGGTGTTTTAATGTAGCAGGTGCCATGCCCTCAGGCCCTGCCGCCTTCCTGATGTTTTGCTGGCAGAGGGAGCAAGGTTCTAACCTCATGTTCTGAGATGGTAGGTGGTGCTCTCTGGATTTCATTGTTGAAACAATTTGTACACCAGAGAGGCTAATAGCGCATTGAGTCAATGCGCTTTTAGCCTCTCTGGTCTCAGTCAGGATTACCAGGGGACTGCCCATGGTAATCTATCCTAACAGATCATCTTATCAGAGGTCCCGCCCCCTCAAAACAGCGCATAGTTCAAAAGGGGGAGAAACAGAGCGGATAGAGAAGTCCCTTAAAGACTGGATTTGATTTTTTTTGCAAGATAATTCATAAACTTGTCTTAAAGACCCATGAGAGACGTTTTAAACAACTAAAATAGTATAAAATGGGACCTTTAAACAAAAATCAATTAGCAGGAATCACCACTAGTATAAACGTGATGATGACAGTCAACAATAGTTATAATTGCTGCTTATACAGGTTATCACTTACAGCGATCCCGAAGCGTGTAATTGCTTTTTTCTCGCAATCTTGAATAACTGTTTCCCTGGAATCCACATCATGAGACTCCCCATCGGTGACGACCACCATCACCTTGGCAGCACCTGGACGGCCACCATACCTCTGATGGAAGCCCCAGTCGCTAAGGGAATGGAAACAAGTTACTCTTTTCACCATTACTTTTTACACAAAAAGCAGCTACATCAAAAGTGAGTAAGAGATCCAAATCTGAGGCTATACTATGGGTAACATACATCTCTGTTAATTGATGGATGCTACAATGACGGTGGTTGCAAAAAACAAAAACTGTAGCTTCCTAGTTTGCAGGTACATATAAAAGTAGATAGCCATAGTAATCATCCACTTTTCATCAGTTAATATTCAATCTATGTAAACAAGGAAACAGACAGATAGATAGATACACACTCATAAAGAGACTGAGAAATAAATTGAATAAAATGAATTCATAAAGATATAAACACAGACATACATACATGCATGCATGCATGTATAAAGGATAATATTTTTGCCATACCAACCTGGCATATTGGATTGCACCGAAGGTGTTGGTAGATTGACCGTACATCTGTGTGATTCTGGAGGCTGCAGCAACTACGTCATCTTTGGTTTTATAATCACTCAGTCTGAATTCAAATTTCGTTTTATCTGCATATTGAATGATGCTGACCTGACAGGATAACAAATGGTGTGATAAAGTACACAAATATGTCATTAATGACAGGAAGACCAAAGGGAAAACGGGTGAATTAACTCCAGTTTATCCCTAACTTTATCTCACTTACTGCTTTATCAACTACTACTACTATATTGCTACTGTACATGCAGAGCATGATCAGTTGTAGCCTCGAGAACATCACATTACCTGGGTTGTTTGAGGCCCGATGTCTAGTGAAGGTAAGAGTTTCTGCAGAAACAGGATCATTGGAGGCCAAGGATAAATGCTGTTGGAGCCGTCCAAAACAATCACAATGTCCATAGGTCCTCCACATGCTAGAGACATCATGAGGGACAAAACAATCACAATGACCGTAGGTCCTCCACATGCTAGAGACATCATGAGGGGACAAAACAATCACAATGACCGTAGGTCCTCCACATGCTAGAGACATCATGAGGGACAAAACAATCACAATGTCCATAGGTCCTCCACATGCTAGAGACATCATGAGGGACAAAACAATCACAATGTCCATAGGTCCTCCACATGCTAGAGACATCATGAGGGGACAAAACAATCACAATGACCGTAGGTCCTCCACATGCTAGAGACGTCATGAGGGACAAAACAATCACAATGACCGTAGGTCCTCCACATGCTAGAGACATCATGAGGGACAAAACAATCACAATGACAGTAGGTCCTCCACATGCTAGAGACATCATGAGGAACAAAACAATCACAATGACCGTAGGTCCTCCACATGCTAGAGACATCATGAGGGACAAAACAATCACAATGACCGTAGGTCCTCCACATGCTAGAGACATCATGAGGGACAAAACAATCACAATGACCATAGGTCCTCCACATGCTAGAGACGTCATGAGGGACAAAACAATCACAATGACCATAGGTCCTCCACATGCTAGAGACGTCATGAGGGACAAAACAATCACAATGACCATAGGTCCTCCACATGCTAGAGACGTCATGAGGGACAAAACAATCACAATGACAGTAGGTCCTCCACATGCTAGAGATGTCATGAGGGACAAAACAATCACAATGACCGTAGGTCCTCCACATGCTAGAGATGTCATGAGGGACAAAACAATCACAATGACCGTAGGTCCTCCACATGCTAGAGACATCATGAGGGACAAAACAATCACAATGACCGTAGGTCCTCCACATGCTAGAGACGTCATGAGGGACAAAACAATCACAATGACCGTAGGTCCTCCACATGCTAGAGACATCATGAGGGACAAAACAATCACAATGACCGTAGGTCCTCCACATGCTAGAGACATCATGAGGGACAAAACAATCACAATGACCGTAGGTCCTCCACATGCTAGAGACATCATGAGGGACAAAACAATCACAATGACCGTAGGTCCTCCACATGCTAGAGACATCATGAGGGACAAAACAATCACAATGACCATAGGTCCTCCACATGCTAGAGATGTCATGAGGGAGGCATACATGTGACGATGAATGGATGTCATGAGGGAGGCATACATGTGATGATGAATGGATGTCATGAGGGAGGCATACATGTGATGATGAATGGATGTCATGAGGGAGGCATACATGTGATGATGAATGGATGTCATGAGGGAGGCATACATGTGATGAATGGAGAGGAGATGAGGGACTTGCTGAGACCACAGGTGGATGGAAATGATGGAAAAGCACTTTCCAAACATAATGGAGATTTCAGCACAGTGGTTTTAAGGACACCTCGACATTTTGGGGATTACTTGGTTAGTTTACTTCACCAGAGACACTCTATAAAAACACACATTGTGCCAAAGGTTTGGACAGACGATTAGGAAATTGCTCGTTAATGATCAGATTAATAATCAATTATGTACAACTCAAAATGTCAGGCATCACTTTAAGCAGAGAGCAGATGAGAGATGCTCCTATGTATATACTGTAGTGTAACACAGTGGGTCCCAAACAGGTGGGCAGGCCCCTTGGGGATGGGGGCAGAGGAAATACAGGGGAGTGCGCACGAACATACGGTACCTGCAAACACTTTTGCCGGATTTTTAACCCTTTCTCCTGCTGTGCTCCCAATTGGTAATTTATTCCGTTACTGTCTTTCAAGGGCTGTAGTGGGCTTGGTTTTAAAGCCAGAGTGAAGTGTCTGGTATCATATCATATGAAAGTAGATGACCTAAGGCATCCATTGGTACCAACCATGTTATGCTAGCTTGTCGGGAAGGGGGCTAAATAACGCTCCAAATTTAGGCTAAATTATTTTCAGTAAAACAAAGTATTTCAGTTAATATTTCAGTAATTAATAAAAAAAAAGGTGATGGCACATTTGGGGTGTGTGTGTGTGTGGGTGGGTGTGGTGGGAGTAAATGTTCCAATAGCATACTAGAACGACCGCACCGTGGATTTATGCCTCCGCCATTAGTTCATTCTTGACTCAAAATCGGCATTTGAGGCAAATTGGAAGAAATTCCGTCAAGGCACTCCTGAGATGTTGTGTTACAGAGCTTGGAAATTGGGTGTGTGAGGTCATAGTGACCTTGACCTTTGACCTTTGACCACCAAAATCTAATCAGTTCATGCTTGAGTCCAAGTCGATGTTTGAGGCAAATTTGATTAAATTCCGTCAAGGCATTCCTGAGATATCGCGTTAACAAGCTTGAAAATGGCGTTCGAGAGGTCACAGTGACCTTGACCTTTGACCACCAAAATCTAATCAGATCATCCTTGAGTCTAAGTGGATGTTTGAGGCAAATTTGATGAAATTCCGTCAAGGCGTTCCTCAGATATCGCGTTGACGAACATCGGACGGACATACGTACGGACGGACAACCCGGATCCATAATGCCTCCGGCCTGGCTATCGCCGGCGGAGGCATAAAAAAGGGCTGACAGAAAGTTTGGGAACCACTGGTGTAACAGGTCTTACTCTGGATGGCAGGGGAGAAGGCAGGCTGTGGGTTGAAGAGGGGGTCGATTCCTGCACAGACTCCTGGGTAGTAGTAGTCCTGATTGCCGCACTGCTGCGCCCACAGAGGACCACACGTCTGTACCAGAAGACCACAGAAGAAGAGTGAGGCCACTGACTGATGTTCAAAGCTTTTGTCGCCTTCAAATGCTACCGGTAAGATCCTATGTCTGAAGTGAACAGTTCTTAAATCCAACTTGTCGTGCATTAAAGTGCAAATAATAACACAATGGAACCTGTAACAAAAGTAGTTATTGGGTGGCTGTTGTTTTGACTGGCACAGAACTACTTCCCACTTCAGTGACAGAATGAAGAGAAATGCACATCAGGCATGTAACTGATGTTTTAATTTATTAAACAAAAAGTTATTGACCAAACGTAAGGCAGATCATTTTACCATAAAATGATAAGGATTGGCCCGGGTTATCCATATATCATATCAGGCGAGTGCCCAGGGGACACACCACACATTCAAAACACAATTATACCTATATATATATATATATATATATATATATATATATATATATAAGGAGAAACCTGTTCACCACAGGAACTGAAGGTAGGCTGAAAACTACTACTTCCCCAAATGTGTTTGCCAGAGTCAGGCTTTTCTTAACCTGCCTGTTGCGTGAGAGATCTTTGAACATAGATGTTCGCCACAGTCCAGCTTTTCTTAACCTTCCTGTTGCGTGAGAGATCTTTGAACACAACTAAAAGATCTCTCACCACAGGGTGAGAGATCGCCACAGATATGTTCGCTACAGTCAGTGCTTTTCTGGTAACACTTTATAATAACTAGTACACACTATTAAGGATTAGTTAAGTATTAGTAAATACTTAATTCATCATTTATAAAGCATTGTTCATACATTACTAAGCATTTGTAAGTAACTAGGGTATCGGCCCCTAATGTGCCATTACTCGGTTGCTGCGTGGCGCCTCGCCTGCACTATTGGCATGCGCAGCACACATTTGCTCAACTTCGCATCACTGTCACAGATGATGTCACAATGCCTATGACATCATCAGTGACTATGACGTTGAGTTGATGCTTGCAGAAAGGTTTTCTCTTAACTGGATGCACAGTTTGTGATGCTTATAACAACCATAATTTTGAATAGCCTACGCATTGCAATATATTCAGGGATGGACTTGCCATCAGGACTACCAGGAGACTTCCCGCTGGGCCGCTCTATCTAGACCTACTCTAATCTTGGGTGCAGACACACATAATACGGAGGTTAAGCGGGATGGAGGGTGTTGTGCCAAAGAGTGATTAGCTGCCAAAAAGTGATTGCCAAAAAGTGATTAGTGTCATATAACCCATCCTTAAATCATGTTCATTATGGTTTCAAAATATAGGCCATACTAATATTAGACATACCAAACACATGTAAACATCACAAACAATACTACATGTATAGTATTGACATATAGGCCTATATAGACGTATAAACTAGGCAATACAGCTTTAACAGGTGGTGCTGGGGACAGTAATCCCCTTTAGGCAATTACTTTTTGGCAGACAATCACTTTTTAGCAATCACTTCTTGGCAGCTTCACTTCTTCATTTTTTGGCACAACACCTGGTCATCGCTTCTCTCTGCCTCCCAACACACACACACACACACACACACACACACACACACACACACACACACACACACACACACACACACACACACACAAGCACACACACACACACACACACACACACACACACACACACACACACACACACACACACACCATGGAAGTAGTGCAAATAAGTTGTTGTAAACCCTGTACAGTACTTATTTCTTTATTTTTCCTAGTATTTTTGTTGGTTGATTTCATTGGTTTACCCATTTGGTTTATTTGATTTTTTTTTTCTTTCCTCACCTGCACAATTTTATATTATGTTGCATTCTTTTTTTTCTTTGCAAATAATAAACATAAAACAAACAATAATAAGCACCTGACCTCTCTCTTTCCACAGGCATGCTGTAGGAAAAGTAACGTGTTGACAAGTTAGACTGTAGGAAAATAAGACTGTTAGGAAATTAACTCTGTTAATGAAATATTGCTAGTTTCCTAAAAAAGTTGGTAGTTTATTGTTGTTAATCAGGCTGCAATAGACATTTGGAAAGAAAGGGAAGATTATTCTGAAGATGTAATTTAGAGAGGCTATATATGGGTTTGAGAAAAGTTAGCTAAGAAATAAAATAAACGAACGGCTCATGGCTTTAACCAGTTCCTTGTGACCACAATGCTCGTTTTAGGCTGTGACAAGCAGACAACCACAACTGCAGATACAGTACAAGCATTTCCCCTGTGTGAGAGAATAGTACGGTAGATCTTTCCTGACTGAAACTTGCGGTCATTGACCACAGTGCAGTGAAATAAGCCGTGTTTTGCAGTGCGTGTTGCTTTAATTTGAATTTGCCTTAAATTAGTGCTATGACCAATGTGGTGAGAAGTGAAGAAGAGAAGAGAGAAGCGAAATATTTGATAGATTTATTTTTTATATAGCAGCCATGCATTTTATTTCATTAATTTTGTGGTAGTGCATCATGATCATTTAAGTAAAAAAGAGTATATATACATTAAACACGAATATGGTCATCAAGTGGACGAAGGGGGGCACTTCAAATGACGTCACCCTAGGGCACCACTTTGTGATAATCCGGGCGTGGATATGGCTCACATACTTTCCTCCAAGCAAATGTCTCAACTCATGGGGGAAAAATCCTGACTTTCCCAGCTGTATTTACTACTTTGTTGGTCATGTAGTTATCTCATAATTATAAATATTACAGCACATGTAGTGTTAATGTATACTGTATATAGCTTTATTTCAAAAGAAAAAAATTCTCATTTTTAATGAATACATTTGTTGTCCTCTGCATTATGTAATTTATGTTTGTTTTGAGGTCATATTAATAATTTGTGACAAGATCCATTTTTGAAATAGCACAGTTACATAGGCCATTCTAACACATGTACAGTCTCTCTCTCTCTCACACTCTCTTCTGTGAGAGTGCACATTAACAACCCTCGCACACACGCACGAACACGTGTGTGTGCACACACGCACACTCACTTACCATCAGACCATTGATTGTGGGCATCCGGGTGAGAGTCATGCCAAGACTCATGTTACGGTTGATTTCTCTGACATTTGGAATACTAACAGAATCTGCAAATATATTGACAAAGGTGATGAATTTGCAGTAGCTGTTATATTACAACTGCGTTTACTGTATTATGTACAAGCCCCAACCCATAATTTATTCAGCCAATGTTTACAAAAATGTGTATTACACTGACAAGTCCATTTTAGAGTAAAAAACATATTAAGGAATAAAAACATAAACAAAGCCACTAGCTGGGTGATATTGCGACAAACAAAAGGACAATATGTATGTATGTACAGTATGTGATTTGTAGTAGCTAAATCATTAAAAATGCCAATAATTATGTTTCGACCATTGTAAGAGGACAGTGCTCAAAACATGTATTTTTTTATGTGTTTGGACCACCACTGTAAAACCTAGTGGTCGAAACATTTCCGCTTTTTTAACGATGTAGCCACTATAAAGGCTTTTGAAATATTTCCTTCCTTGTATATATTTGTAGATTTGCAGTGCCTGGTAGCACTGCAAATCTACAGTACAGTGCAATACAGTGTTTCCCCATGGGGCACATTTTAAGATCTGCTTACACGTTCTATACACTTGTCTAAAGTTTGGTGGAAAGGTCAAAGGTGAAACAGCGAAACAGCAGAGCTTACCCTGCAGATTGAGCTTGTCACAGCTGCTCTGGGACCCTGAGACTGGACATTTATAAACATCCCCCTTCCTGTTTCGACTGAAACCACTCCAGGGAGCACCAACCAAGAGCCTGGAGAGAAAACACAGCAATATTCACCTCTTCCTCCCTCTCATAAACACTCAGCGCAAGAGGCATTTCTGGAGGCTGTATTTAATGTAATGAGGCTGTATTAAATGTAATGAGGCTTTTTCAGTGTCACGTGGTGGAAAAATATCATAGTTGTAGATGCTGACTTTTTTGTTATAGATTAAAGTAATTTAACTGTAGGTTTTTAAGAAATATAAAAAAAAACATATCATTGCAGATTACTTCTGATTTGGACGACAAACTTCCTTACAGCACTAATAGCTATGATTATTATAGATTTATCATAATTTACAAGCACTTAATAGCAATGTATAAATACCACAACTAATATAGGATGACGCAATATTCTTACATAATACAAGGCAATATAAGTGCACTATGTCTGTCTGGCTCTATTCCGAGCAACAGTGAGATATGTAATTCATCTGTATTAGATAAAAGGAGACAGAATTTCCCAAGTTGAGCATACAGTTCATCACCTATATTATTATGATTCACTGTGGGTTTCTCATGGAATATCGATGTGTAATATACACTTAATTAGGTATACTTCCCTGTTATGTTTGTGCAAACAGCTCACACCTCCAGACAATGAGTTACTGTAGGAGACAGTGACTCAGTAAATATATCATGTAGACCGGGTTGGGAGGTTTAGGTTAGGTTTAACTGTTGAACTAAATGTTGCATTGGTCAAGATGTATGATCTCAGACTATGATGATGTAAGAGACTTTTAAAATGGTGTGAAAATTGGCACCCTCAGATCCACTGGTTCCAGCGTCTCAGAAACCGCTGAAATCCTTTGATTTCGCCTTACTACAGTTTCCTGAATTTAGTGAAAATGGTGTAATAAACAACATGCATTCAGCAGCTATGCTGTGGACAAAAAGCCTTGTAGATGAGCTCAGGGGAGAATGGCAAGACATATTAAAACTATATTACTTATACAAATAACATATCCGTATAACAGGGCTTTGAAGGAAGGCATCTCAAAACGCACAACTCATTGAACAAAGAAGCGGAGCAGACAGGGACAAGAAGATGAAGCCACAGTGGACACATGAGCAGCAGAACTGGACTACTGGAAGAACAGCGTCTGGTGGTGCAACAACTTCTGGTTTCATAGACCGCAACATGCTTATGGATCAGAATTTGGTCTAAACAACATCCATAAAAATTTGAGTAAACACACGCACATCTCTTCTTGTAGGTGCTGAGTCCAAAAAGGTTAATTCATCAAGATTAAACTCTTTTAGACTCTCTTAGACTCGCAACACTGATTAGCTCCCAATGTTTTGTTTAATTTTGCATTTTAAAAGACAACGTTTCGAGCCATTGCAGGCTCTTCGTCAGGTCAGGCAGCAATGATGGGGATGGAAACAACATCCATCCATGACGAATGGATCCATCCTGCTTGGTGTCAACGCAAGAGGCTGATGATGGGGGTGAAAATGCTCCATGTCATGAAAACATAGTCAACGGACTTGAATGATGTACACATCTTTTCAAGAGGGTTCCAGGAACAAGGCAGGCGGTTTACTCCAGCAGCCTGCACATGCAGTCCTCACATCTCAACCCAATACAGCATCTTTGGGATGAAGTGGAACAGGATGTAGCATATAAATAATATGCGTGTCTACTGGAACTTTCCAGTTAGCATGGACCAAGACGCCTGTGGAACGTTTTCCAGCACCTTGTTAAACCTAATAAAGTGGCCACTGCCAGTAGGCTATGTGCTGTTAGCCTATGCACTTGCTTTGTTTGCGGGTATATCTGACATACAGTAGCCTACAGTACATACTCAATGGTGACATCGTCATCTTTTCCACTTTGATTGCTACAGTATGTAAGAGAAGGAAGTAAATAATTAACCGACTTTCCAAAGAAAGCGACCTGGAAACCTGAATCAAAGCCATGCAGTCTGGGGCTTGCAGAAGAAAACATGATGATGTAAGCTGTGCATCACTTTCTGATAAGATTGGCAGTGGTGATGAACCACTTCATTTGCTCTCACTAACATGACTTGAGGAAACAAGTTCAGACTGAAACGTAATCACGACAAACAATCACTCGTCTTTCATTCAACTGTGACTTGGGGCGAGGACGTGCACTTGTACCATTTGCCTTGATGATTTGTCACTTGTTGGATCGTGTAGCCAAACTCTTCTCCTGCCGGGCCGCTGAAGATCTTGGCGTCTGCAGTGCCAACGTTGAAGGACTCTGAGTACCAGATTCTGTCAACTGGAGAAGAAAGAAATAGAGAAATAGATGACTCCTTGACAGCTAGTGACAGTGGTAGTGAAGGTTTGCTTGTACTGTACATCAATACTTCAACAATAACCTTCGCTTTTCGGGATCAAATCAGAAACATTTTTAAGAATCCATTTGAAATCTGGGTCCTATAATATTCAGACTGAGGTGCTATTGGAGATGATTTCAAAAAATTTGAAAACAATCTTATTCGATTAACCTAGCCCGAAAGCTGATTTGTCAAAGCAAAATGGAGCATTATAACATGAACGTTGGGGTGGCCTGAGGAATTACAGATCTGGTGAGGAAAACGGATGTGATTTCACAATTAAATCGGTTGTGATTCTGGTCTGATGGAAGATTTTACGGGAAAGGTGATGTTTACTCCTCACTCCTGTAATAGTTGCAGCCAGCCGGACTTCCCCCTTTGACTCAGGGTATTTTTTGTGACTGAATCACCTCAAGCTTTTTTATCACCATCAGTCTGAGTCATGAAGGCAGCCCACCCTGAAATAGCCACAAAACACATGAAATATAATACTCTAACTATAATACATAAAGAGATAAGGCTTTGATTACCGGTAATAAATATATTATGTCTCGGGGCGGTGTGCGTCGATAAGGACCCGATCCAAAGTCAAACACAGCCCTCTGAACCCCCTCAGGACATGGAATTTGCTTCTCCCAGTGAATCTCGCTGCAGTTGATCACTTAGACCCACAAGCCCATACACGCAGCACCGCTACACACCAGCCTCAGCAGCAGAGGAATGTCCACTGGGTTCAGGATACATTTAGTACAGCACAGGCTACAGTACAACCTTCCTGCCCCCACCTGTTTACCTGGCACCAGTGCTTAGCCTAATATTCTCTTTGGTGCCAGAAAGGGGCATGTGTGATGTGTGGAAGTATGATTAAAGTTTTGTTTTTCCTGGCTGCTTCTTGAAACTCTCCATAAATTGTGGCCATGCATCTACAGTTTGAGCAACACAAACTGTGTATGACTATATTCCCTGTAGGCTACAGTAGCCTACAGTGGGATGCACAGTAAACAGCCTTATTTAATCCATATGTTTGGACTGGGGGAGTGAGTGGTTTCAGTAGTCGGTGGCAGAGGAAGAATTGTGCATGCAGCCATTGCAGCCCAGCGAGGGTGATATGAAATGTAATGTAAAGTGATAGCATTTCTATTGAGATCCATTAAGTGAAGGGGATTGTGTTACTGACACTAAAACACACCCGGTGCTCTCGGCTGTTAATCAGAGGTGCCAGTGTAATGTAACCTATCACAGTTCACTTTTACATTCAAAGCTATAAAACGTTGACTATTACTGAACGACGGCCAAAACGCACCGATGATTCCAACCCTATAAAAACGATGCACACGTGTTTTGATAGCATTTCTCTCCAAGACTCAAAATGAACCTGCATCAATTAAAAGAGTGAGCGGACTACGGAGCGCATCACGTTGAAAACGTCTAAAATATAGTAGGCTAAAAGTTACTTGATGCGTAAAAAAGCGTGATCTATTCCCCTCCTCGAAGAAGTTCACTAGCCTACTTCAATAGTACTTACTTATGACAAATATGGTACAGATGATATTCCTCCCGAAGTACTCCATCTTCACCTTTGTGTGGGATGAGTAGCCTAGTTACTGTAGTCGCACTTGTCAAAGTTGTAGCTCCACTGCATCGTTCACCACGCAGATAGTGGTGACGTCCCGGTGAGTTCTCGTCTAATAAACACTGTGCTCTGCTGGATAGCTACTTCCTTGTATTATTAGGAAAACCAAAGGACCCGCTGATGCACAAAGTTTGACCGGCTATTTTACGGCTGGGAAGTTTTCAATTACGTTTCTTTCATCACTTGAAGAGTCCAGTTGGACGCTGTGTTGCTACACGCAGTCTGACGCAGAAGACCTGAATCATAAAGCCTACAATAGGCTACATTAAACCGTGAGCAGAAAATCTAAGAGAAACCCATATTGCTAAATAATAAATAAATAATAAAACATGAACACAATCCGCCCAATTAGAGTAGTAAATGAACAACAATCCATCAACTGAGCATGCAAACGCCACCAACTGATGTCATACCCCCTTGGCCCTGATGATGTCATGCCCCACAATCATTGAGCAATGTCATACCCACTGATGATGTCATTCTTCTTCTTCTTCTGTGGTGTTTAATGGCAGTTGGCATCAATTTTATGTTGCATTGCCGCCTCTTCTGGATTTATCCATCCACTGTTTCCCTACGTTCTCTGTCATGCCCCACAATCGTCGTGTTGGCCAGAGCAATGATGTCATTGTCGAGTGGTGGTGGCCAGTGCTGACTGATGATGTCATAGCATGCTCAGAACGTTGAGTGGTAGCCATGGTGACTGATGTCACACCCACTGATGATGTCATGTCATACATCATGTGTGACATCATCAGTGATGTCATAGACTGAATTGTGATGTAATAAATCACTGATGTCATACCCACTAATGATGTCATGTCATAGCCACTAATGATGTCATAGATATTGTGACATCTTCAGTGATGTCACAATGGTTCGTTATTATAATTCATGTGTAATTGTGTGTGTCCGGAGTTGCAAGGCGCATAAGTGATGTCACAATGGCTCGAGTGACATCACTGAAGAGGCACGACATCACATTTCAATTGAGGTCATAGACATCCTATTACTATTTGGAGGTGTCTGTGTGTGTCTGTTTGTGTGGAGTTGCAAGGATGCACCGACATCATAAGTGATATTGAGGCACTTCCAGAACACAAGAGGACGGAAGACCTGGACCAGGTCACCGTTTGGTCCCGCTGCACATGTGGAAGACCACAGAAGGGACACGTGAACAGACAGAAGTGTGTGGCGCGCCGTGCCTGAGTTGGCATGAGTTTGGTCAAACACACCCAGAAAAAGTGTACCCATGGCGCAGTGTCTCCAGTCTCCACCTTAGAAATAAAATGAGCATGCAGAATTTCTAGTAATATTATAATAAATCATCAGTATAAGTGGGAGCTGGGACTCTGTCTGTCTGTCTGTCTGTCTGTATGAGGTTTGTTGTAGGCCTAGCCTACTGTTAAAGCATAAAATGAAGAATATACTGTTATAATACATGGTGTAAATATATAAACAATGTATGTATGGGTTGGAAGCTAACAGGTTGTGTTAATTGATGAGAGAGAGACAGAGAGAGACAGAGAGAGGGGGAGGGAGAGACATTTTCATTTGGTGGCAACAGGAGCTTACAATGGAATATTAGACAGGATGGCATCAAGCCAAAATAAAATGTCCTTCAATTGTGACAATTGAAGGGCGTTTTATTGCTTTTTTTATTGCTTGCTCAATGTCTCTGCCTGTCTGTGGTTGGGCAATTTTGTTTCTTTGTGTTTGCGCTTTTTACTGTTGGATTTAATGTTCGTTTCCATCGAGGACCACAATGGAAATAAGTGTTTTAATTATGAATAAGTTCTTGTGCTATCCTCTGATTGCAGTGATGTGGGGCTGTTATTAGCTTGGTAGACTGACACCTAATAATGTCACCTATTGCCAATCTTCTGCTTGATCTAATTGTGGATCCAGCCAGGGTATGTAGGTGCAGAGGTGAGGGCACAGCCTGGGTATGTAGGTGTAGAGGTGAGGGCACAGCCAGGGTATGTAGGTGCAGAGGTGAGGGCACAGCCTGGGTATGTAGGTGCAGAGGTGAGGGCACAGCCTGGGTATGTAGGTGCAGAGGTGAGGGCACAGCCTGGGTATGTAGGTGCAGAGGTGAGGGCACAGCCAGGGTATGTAGGTGCAGAGGTGAGGGCACAGCAAGGATGCTCTGTGTACAAACTGGAGATCTGACAACTCAGATCTGTCAGGCTGTCCAGTAGTGGTGAATTGATTCATTTAATTCATTTGACTCATTTGATTCACCAATCCAAAAATGAGAAATCATGACCAACTGTATTGCAGGTCACCCCACCTCTCCTGTCCCAATACCATGAGCAAACTAGCTCATTTGCTGAAACCATATTCACAAAATGCCAAATAGCCTGCAGTCCTATCTCAGGAATTAGTGGAACATCCTTAGTTAACTTGGCCTTAAGTAGGTCAAGTCATATTTTAAATCACAATGATGAATTTATCAACTAGGCGTACCCTCCAAGCTGCCATAATTTAGGTCTTCATATTACTAACCACAAAAATTCAATAAATGGCTGGCAGTAGGAATAGTATTTTGGATTGGCTCATTTACAAACTACTCTACTCGATAGAGGCTATGCAGATCTTATTCACAAAGTTGAGGAACATTATGTTAGATTTGTCCAGTAAAAGTAATTCACGACCTGAATGAAACAATTTCTGGTCTAAATTTCAACCAAACGCAGATGAATTTGTAACTCGTTCACACTGGCTGATCTGTCCAGTCACCTGCTGGGCTGGAATACTTTGAGTGAGACATTTGAACATTTGTGAATCAGTGTGTGTGAACTGGACCCGCCTCCAGAGAGCGTCCAGATACACTGACGTCATCGGCAAGGCAAGTAGGCCACAGTTTGTCTTTGTCTGAGAGTTGAATTGAGACTATTGATCTTAAGAGCCCTAGTTAAGTGACTCATTCTATTTATTTGTTCAGTTCAAGTGATTCAACACTGGGTGGCCTGAAAGAAACAATTGTGATCTGATTCAGCAACTGCCTTGCTAAATGCTTCGCCTACTGGCCAGTTTGTTCAGTCATGACTCGTATACAAGTCATCTGGTGGGCTGGACTAGCTTGAGAATACAAAATGAACAAGTTTAAGCATTTATGTTACTGAGTGATATGGACCAGTTCCTAGAGAGGCAGCATGTCTTTGTATCTAATGTTGATTTTGATTGAAATTTTCATAATTGTGTTACTTCATCATAAACTAAGAAAGCTGTAGGCTATTTCCGAATTAATGAAATCTCTCCCTGAAAAGCAATTGTGAGCAAAACATGATTATTTGGGAGATGACAATCTCTTACTTATTCAAGAGATATCAAAACTGTGCATTGCACATGCTGAAGTTCAGTAAACACTTAAGGGTACCGGTATGTGTCCTAGTTGCTGCACTAGCGCCTCCTCTGGGGTGCCTGTTTGGAGGAGGGGGGGGGAGAACTGGGGGGAATAGCGTGATCCTCCCAGCCGCTACCTCCTGCCAGTGAATCGCCTCGCTGTACGGTGAAAAGAAGCAGCTGGAGACTGCACATGTATCAGAGCAAGCATGTGCTAGTCTACAACTCTCCCCAGATCGGAGGAGGGGGTGGAGCCAAGACCAGGACAGCAGGGGGAATTGGCCAAGTACAGTCAATTGGGGAGAAAATAAGGGGAAATCTGAATTTTCTTTATTAAAAAAACAAACAAAACTGTTCATTACTGATATTATAGACTAACAAACTCCAGCAGTTAAATCCTTTTTCCTCTAACAAGTTAATGCATGTCTTCATCGACATCTCTCCTGGTTGTGCGTAAGGAGGCCACAATGCTTACGCATTTCCTTCGAATTTCTAGCGATCTACATTCCTGTTAAGTAATATTTCCTTCGGATTTAGGGCTAATGTAAGATCAGGGTTAGGGTTACATAGTCTGTGAAGATACACTAAAATGGCCAAGTAACACTTTGTCCAACATTTACTGTTTTGTCACCTGATAGTGGAGTGCAACATTGGACATTTAGAGCTGGCTGGCATGTCTGGAGACAATTTATGATTGCAGACTAAGCTTAACTATCTATACTGTGCACATTAACTTGACCTCATTTGATTAATTAAGTATATTCCATTATGATTCAATTAATTTAAAATTCATTAATCCCCTTAGACAACTGATTTAATGGTCAACACAAACTGATGCTTTGAAAGTAAAGCTTTCTCGATATAGCACTTTTTAAAACACAGTTACAAAGTGCTACACACACACACACACACACACACACACACACACACACACACACACACACACACACACACACACAAACGAATAAATAAAGCAGAATGACACAATATAATATATGATACAATATAAAACACGGCACAATAAGAAACAGACCAAAGTAGAATGAACAAAAACACAGAACACAGCACAACAACGAGACATAGACCAACAATAAAACAAACAAAAACATACGAGAGGGATAGAGATCTATAAAAAGGCTTGCCTATAAAGATGGGGTTGTACTTCCATAATCATGGAAAACTATGCACAGCTTTATTTGCTCAAATGCTTGCTTGTGGTGAAATAAAAGCAAGGCAAAATACTTAGCCTATCATCTCTATGGTAAAAGCATAAACCTAACCAATGCTGGTTCTCTTTGATTTTTCACAAACATTCCAGCAATGCATTCATAACATTGTTGTTGTTTTCTGTCCAATTCTGAGTAGAAACAGAGACACAGAATCAGAGACACAGAGACAGAGATACAGAGACACACAGTTTGAAGTGAGTGGATAGTAGGAACAAGTTAATCCCTCTTTCACACTCGTCTGCTGACCGATGTGTTTTGCCTGGTGTATTGTGGGCCAGACAATCACATCCAGCAGGCTCAGAGGCGCTCACGAGTCACTGCACACAGACATGGTGGTCATGTGACTTGGGTGAAGTTGCAGATCTAGTCATCTTTTGTTTTTACTCGTTTATTTTAACCAGGGGGGAGGAAGGCTCTGCTGCATCTGTACAGGTCTTACATCCCAGTATTCCTCAAGAGAGGAGTAGAACAAGATCAAAACACAGCGAAGGATGCGATTCTTTCTAAATGGGAGCAGTGTTTTCCAAGATGATTCATTTCCTATTTGCAATTCATGAGTGGTCACCCAGTGGTTGCAGATTAAAGATAACAGCCATGTGCAATGTGCTTCCTCAGCAGCCTTATAAGCAGAATCCCATATTTGCAAACGACGTTCACACTAACCCAAGGTTTTAGTCTCGCAATTTTCAACATGATGCTTACTGTTGGGATTTATAGCACAGTACGGCCATGTCAATGCAGCAACAAGAAAGAAAATAGTTGTGGCGTCATTGATGTTAAGACGTGCTGTGACTGGTTGTCATGTTCCTCAGTACCCTTGCAACTAAGAAGCAATCACTAAGAATGTTCAAGGCCAGTCTTGTTTGTTTGCCTGCCTTGTTTATTTATAAGGACAACACACATTAAATACTCAACATTTCTGTAAATGTGGCAGCGTGATGAGCTAGCTGGATCATTTTCAACTGCAGTCCTTTGGCGAGATGTTTTGAAACCTATGATGAAGTGATCAAATTGACAGCACAAAGACAACAAGATGCCGAGACAGCAACGGCAACAAAAGACAGAACAGAAGCCATGCAGAGGCAGAGCAACAGGAAACGGCAACACAACAGTACAATAAAACAGAAAAAAAACAACCGCCATATCGGCATACAGTATACAGGAATATGAATTACCATAGTATCAATTCACATTGTTTGGTCAAAGCAGAAGGGAGCGGTATTATCCTCAACCGTGTTGAATCCCTGGACGCTGGGCATGGGAACTGAAGCGTTAAGACTAACTGCAACGTGTATCATCCTCTAAAAACTACTATTGAAGCACTGTTTTGAGCTGCTTGATGCGCTTTTCTCAATTGTAATTGTAACTGAGAGAGTACATGTATGGTGTTGCTGAACTCTGAGCATGCAAGACATTTTAAATTAAACACTAGATTGCCTAGATCAGGGGTTTTCAAAGTGGGAGGTGGGCCTCCCCAGGGCAGGGGGCTCCAAACAGTTTCAGGGGAGGCTCAGTGAATGACAGTGAAAACATATTGTTACATGTTATCAAAAGGAGGTCCCATAGAATAGCCTAAATGTGTGTGATTTGGTTGAAGAATTAGTTCAGAGATGTCATAGTTTGGGTGGGATTTTACTGTTTTCCAACTTTCCCAGAGTCAGAAACAGAAACTAATGAATGACTTCAGACAGACGGCCTTCTTCATGTATTTGGTGTAGTCTGAAGTATGTCAACAGCAATATCAGGCTATCTTGGCTCAATTGTTGAGTGTCTATGGGATCAATAATCACGATGGGGGGAGGGGGGCTTTGTGTCAGCGTCTGAGGGGAGGCTCACAGTCTCAGACTTTGAAAACCCCTGGCCTAGATCATTGGAGTTCCCGTACCCTCGATTCAGGACCTCTATAGAGCTGATGCCTTCACACTCTGACTCTCTTCGATCCTCTGCCATCAGGCAGGAGGTTCCCATATCAGAGCAAGAAGAACCACAAGACTGTTCCTCCCATAGGATGTCTGCTAATAGCCGATTCACTCTGACTAGCTGCAGCATGACCTCATATATACTCTTAATTTGCATATTTTATCTTTGTATTGAACACTTTTGATTATTTTTTTATACTGTTTTTACAACTTTCATACTTACTCTACTATTGTCTAACTATTTTGACTTGCACATATTAAGTATGCGGGCTCAGGGTCTAAGTTGCATAATTGCATAATTGCTAGTGTTTCTTGTAGTGTTTATTTTTACACCTTGGTCCCAGACAAACACTCTCTCATTCTGCCTTGCACAGTATGGTAACATGACAATAAACTTGATATGATAGACGGAATATTTCCACAACAGTGGAACTTTTGCAGCCTGGGGCCAGATCTTCGAAGCCCCGCCCACTCCACAGTTGTGGAATTGGCTGTGGAAATGAGTTTATGAGTTGACAATTCAGTCTGAATATCAGGCTAGAACTGTTGTGGACTGTTGATTTTCATACTTGGTCAGCAGGTGGTAGTATAGGTCAACATAAAATCTGCACAGCCTTGCAGCTTTGAACTACTGTATGATCATACATTATTAACTGATGTTTTATTAAACCACTCTGGAATCATGTAATTGCAATTGTTTTTAAATTGCCCTCTGCGCAGTAAAGTCTGTTGAGACATGGCAAACTTTAAGCATCTTAAACCTGAAACTTAAAATCTAATTTATTCAACACAAATTTTGTATCCCTTATTTCAATTGATAGGTTCATATTGCACATACAATTGAATAGGTGCAAACTGTGTTAATACTTAGGAAGTGTGCATACCGATGTGTTTATTATCTATCTACTAATTCCAGCAATCTCTGTGTCCGCGTAGCTCGAGAACCGTTTGTTCAATCGATTTCAAACTTGGCCGATGTGCTGTTGGGGACCCGATGAGGTGCAGCATCGAATTTGATGCAAGTCGACCAATCAGAACACGGCTTTGCGCCATTCTAACCGATTTAGTAAGTTATGACATCATCATCAACATGGACGTGTTACCTAATGATTTTGAAGAATGAAGGAGTAATAAGCTGTAGTTGAGCCATTGTCTTTTCTTTTTACTATTCCTATTATCATCAGCCCTTTCATTACCATTAGTTGACTAGTATGTCTATGTGCACATTTTGCGTGGAGTTGCAAGTGCCGAAGTTTCTATTTCTAAAATGTACATAGTTTAATGTAGTAAATAGTTATTTATAACCTGGGTATTTCAATTAACTTTATTTTGTATGTGTTATGATCAACCAGATACTTGAGATGAATTTCTGCATACTATATAGACAACTGTGGCTAAAAAGACCATTAGACTACCATTGTATTCAGAAAGCCATAAACCCTACATGTCAGCCCACTCAAAACCCACAAGCCAATGTAACTTGGCACAAGTCTTCTAAAGCGTTGGAAATTCTTTTGAGTAAATTATGTCTAATGACTATGATGATTTTTTTTGCCGTTTACCGTATTCATAGTATTCTCAAGATGTAGCATTCATTTGCAAACAAGGTGCATTGCTGTGCTTATGGCTATGACTTAACAATCACCTGTGATTTGGTTACAAACAGGTGATGTTTGCAAAATAGAATGGCCCTGATATCAAATGCAACACAAGGCACTATTTTCTGACTGGAAAGTGTTGCACAGACACCAAGTCGCCAGTTGATGGCAGAGTTTGTTTTGTTTCTATTCTATATAGGAACAGGGTATGAGAAATGACTTTCAAATACAATCTGCTGCAATTAACTGATGAACCTACTTAAAGATGTAATCTGATTATTTTCAGACACATTGCTTCCAATATCTTCAGAATCATTAAATGGACAACTTAAGACACAAAATGGCTGCTGTGAAAAAGGTAAATTCATCAAAGTCCTGACCAGCACTGCTAAAGGAGAGTTTGATAGTGTTCCCTATAGTATTCCATAGTAAGAATGTTAAGTATGCGAGTGTGTGAGTAAGCAGAATTGAGTTCGGCCACATTTATGCCATTTTACATGCAATCATGCTGAATCTGAAGCGTACCCGTGGGTGACCTAACGGAGCTGGATCTTTGAACTAGGTAATTAGGGCCGACTAAATGGACAAAATTGGCTAATTAGTGGCCAAAATGACTCAAGACAGATTCAGCACCATGGAGAGCTGCAGAGAGGAGCCCACAGGTAATCGGTCAGTGAAGTCGACTATGAAGACCCTCTGCAGAGAGGCTGCACGCCAACTCTGTGAGTGAGGCCTGACTAAATGGTCAGTCACACAGGGATGGGCTATTCCGCTAGTTTGTATAGTACCCCGTAGCGCTGCTACAACTGGAGGCTTGACTTCTTGAAGACGGTCCAATTTCCCACTACACACAGTTCAGGACTTATGCCAGCATTCCAAGGTAGACTGAAGCGGTGTGAAGGGCAGAGCAAAGGGAGGCCATACTCCTTACAGTTACAGGACATGCTTCCATTAGTTTTTCCAGCAATTAGAAGGGATGTATTTCAATAGTTTCAATTAGATGAATCTACACAGGAGAGTTTCTTGTTTTAATGGGTTCAATTACACATGCAAAATATGCACAGGTTAAAGAGGCGGGAGTACTCCTGGACAAGAGTTGAGTGGCATTTGTTCAGTTTTATTCAACAGTACGGTATATAGAGCAATGCAGATGTTATTATTGTCTCTTAAGTGATAGGATGATCCAGCTTAAGCGGTTGCTTGTTTGACTGCTTTGGCACTGAAATGCAAAAGGCTGGCATATAGAGGTAAGACATTTTGATGAGAAATTACAAATGATTACTGCCGAGTCATTTTACATCAAAAAGGTTTCCGAAGCTAAAACATCAGTATGGCCCTGCCAAATACTACTGTACATCTCCTACACTCACGAAAAGTTCAAAAAGCTCAAACACAGATCAAACCAAAAAATAAAATCTCACATTATAAAGTATTTATTGCAGGCAAACAGGCTATAAATAATATTTACAAACTATAAAACAACCGTTCCTTTTTATGGGTTCCACAAATTGCTGGTAAACAGTCTTTAAGTCTGGAGTTAAAATCAATCTCTGTTGCAGTTGAATATGTCACACTAGTTGGGTTTCCATCCAAATGTATCGCAAATTTTAAATCGAAGTTTCAGAAAGTCTGCAAAAGGAAATGCGAAATAATGCGCGGTTCCATCCGCTGCCATTATGCGAATTATAGAGCTGTCAATCACCTGGTGTTTCACATTGACGCATCGTCTTGCAGGCAGGCAGCGACCAAGCACTATTAAAAACACATCTACGTTATTAATTTAAGGTTTCTTGATGATCTACAAAAGGTACATAGACCATAAAATGCCATTTTTGGATTAGGTGCCACTCTTCAACTCAGTCTTCTTCTGCTTAAACACACCACGGCTGTCTAAAGATTTGACTGCTTATTTAAGTGTAGCCCTATTAGGCTGCGCCGACATGTCAACATGAAACTGCGTGGTTTTTGAATGGAGAGATGAGGGAAGATTCGCTTAATCTGTTTCCACTGCATTTATCGCATTACCTTTTATCGATATACACCAACTTTTCCACCTGCCACAAGTGAAAACCTTTTGCGATATTTGGAGGTTTTCTCTGAATTTTGCAGTGTTTCCACTCTGGGTTTTTTATGCCCAATTTGAAAAATTCGCATAAAAACAGGTGGATGGAAACCCAGCTATTGACCGTTATAAAACTACAAGAGCGGTCTATATTTAAAGCTACATTCAGGAGAGAAATTGGATGTGTCACAACATTTTTTAACATGTTAATTTGAACCCCCAAAAGACAAAAAAGACAAAAAACGGTTTTGTCTTTACTGGCCAGTCCGAATAAATGTGGTTGGTTAGTTCTATAAACCATCTTTAACAGGGTAATTGACTTAAGATTGACAAAGAACAAAATATAGCCTTAAACACAGCCTTGAATATTGGCAACCTGATAAGAAACAGAAATTCATAACACTGGAGATTATGAATATGACTGTATATGTAACTGTATGAAGAAAAACAAGCACCTCCTCCATCTAACCTGCATTTCACAGACATTTTCTATCTCCAAAATGTTGTGCCTGTGTCCCTCGCAATGACCCCCTGACATAGTCTTCTGGCTCAGAGTTTTTCTTTTTGCTTAATACAACAAAACAAAAACAAAAGTTAGTATTAAATTATGCACACGTGAATAAACTTATCTGCCATTCAGAAAAAGAACACGCAAACTGCACAGCACACAGTTTCCCTCGTGGCATTAGGTTTAAGAGTGAAGGAAAGAAGTGTTTCTAAAAAGAATTAAAAACAACAACAGGAGAACTTCAAGTCAGAACAGACTGAATACCTCAACATGAGAATAATTATCCTGCTGACATCCCCCCCCGCCATTTTCTAACCAACATTGCCAGAAGAACAAAAACAAACTGAATTGTCGGGAAGTGTAAAGTACGCACAGCTTTTGTTTGCTAAAATGCTTGCTTGCAGTCAAATAAAAAGCAGAAACCTATCCAATTCTTTAAATCCCCCCCATCGCAAAAGTCGCAGCAAGCCAAGTAGAGAAGGTACAGTTATGTGCCCGTTCAGTCTCTCACAGCTCTCTCTCGTGTCATTGTCGTCGTTTTTTCTCCGATTCTAAACAAAAGCTCTCGTAAGCTTCTTCAATCTCGGGCCCCATCTCATCGTCATAGTCGCATCTGTGAACACAGGAAAAAAAAAAAAGGAGTGATTTTGAGTCAGCGACTTCACTTTGGGCTCTACACCTGTCAGACAGGTGTTCCTGTGTAGGCATGCACGACTTGATTTCCGACGGTTTGGGTAACTGCTGAACGAGGATTAGCACAACCGCCGTGCAGGTGCATGTTACATACACGCAGACACACACAGACGCAAGCACACAGACAGTTCTGAGAGAGTGGACAGTAGGAGCAAGCTAAACCCTCTTTCACACACATCTGCTGACTAGTCTGAATCTAAAGGCCCTGGTTGCCCCCTGTTGTGGGACAGTCAATCACAACCACCAAGCTCAGAGGGGCCCACAGGTCAATGTCCGCGCACCGACATGGGTCATGCGACCAGCGTGAAGTTGCCCTCCAGTCACATGACCAGAGTCACAGGGTTATAGATATTGTATATCTATTGTGGTCAGAATGAAATCAAAACAGAATAACAGGCCAGATGATTCCTGAAAATCAGTGTTAGCAGTAATTAGAAGTTAGTTTGCAATCCAGGAAATGAACAAACCATAATCATGCATGAAAAACTTGGTACTTGAGTTTAATTCAATCTGTCCATGGCCAGCATATGACAATGGCATCAGTTAGCCAGTGACACTGGTGTGACCCAGGGACTATTATGCAATTGTCTCTACAGAGTACTGCCCTACAAAGGCAAAAGCGTGATCCTCCCATGCGCTACGTCCTGCTGGTGAAACCCCCGCTGTCAGGTGAAAAAATAAGCAGCTGGCGACTGCACATGTATCAGAGGCAGCATGTGCTAGTCTACAGGTCTCCCCAGATCGGCAGAGTTGGTAGAGCAACAACCAGGACACTGTGACAGGGAATTGGCCAAGTAAAATATGGGGGAAACGGGGTGGAAAAACTTGAATATATGCTTCGATCACAAATGCATAGACATAACACCGTAAAGCCACTTGAACATTAGTCACGACTGTGGCTGAGATAACAAACAAACATGACTGCTTTTATAGGATGGAGTTGGTCAAGAAAGGGAGAAATGAATAATGTGGGAGATATAAAGTTCATCATCCCAGATGTGACAGTGGAAAAGTATAGCCTACAGTGAGCCGTGTACAAGGACAGCAGTGAACAGATAAAGTTACAGCTTCAGTGGCTGTTGGAGCACAATGTAAGCAGCCTAACCTGTCTCCACGGGGTTTCCTCCTGTAGAGCAGTAGAGTTGCTGGCCGGTGTGGAGAAATAAGGCTTGCTTCTTAGTAGGGCTGACACCAAAAAAATCGACGCTTCGAAGCTTCAATCGTTGCCATGGTAATCAACGCTCAAATCAGCAATCAAGGCTTTTTGTGTTATTCTTTTTTTCTTTCCTCCTCTCCTCTCCTCTCCTCATATGCACAGCCAGCTAACGTGAGGTGTAGCTTCGTGAGACAGTCTCTAGTGTTCTGGCTGGGCGGGGTCCTTCGGGCCAACACTGTTTTTAACACGGGGAACTCACACCGGCACGCGCCGTGAGCACAAACAAACGCACACAACAGCCAGTAGCCCCACAGGCGGTGAGCTGTGGTCTGCGGAGCTCGTGTTGTAAACATGAAACTTTGTACACTTCTTTCCAACCCAGTGTGAGTAACGTTACAAGTGTTCAAGTGAATTCAAGTTGTTTAATTTGTTTATAACGTTATGAAGTAGCAGCAGTCACAGCTACACAGTTCTCATTGACGAGCTCAGAGAGCAGAGGGAAATCCACTAACGTTACGCTGAGCTCACCTGAATAAATTCACATTTCGTGGCAAACAATAATATCCGCACGCACGTCGGACTGAGAGCAGTTGGATGAAAATCGACCATCAGGACAGATGGGGAGCTTTTTGTCACAAGAAGCCTGGAAGGAAGTTTACTATGAGCCGCGGAGCGGACGGTGCTGATGAGCTCAGAGTGCTTTCAAACTCTGCGAGTAGCCTACACACGTTAGTTTGTTCCTCAGCGTGAGCGTCGCAGCCCGAGAACACGCACGACGCTACTACGAGTCGTTCTTTTTTTGATGTCGACAACATGACACAAACGGATCAAGTAGAGTGACACTCCCACACAGACGTACGACCCGGCGGTGAATTGCTTGATGATCGTCTGACCCGATGTGGAATGCAGCCTAACTTCAGCGTGGTAAACAGAATGCAGCCTAACTTCAGCGTGGTAAACAGAATGCAGCCTAACTTCAGCGTGGTAAACAGTAACTTCACTTTGATGCACAGCAAAGCAAAGGCAAACAACTCTAACTGATGTGACGGGAGTCTGCCGTCTTGGCTTCTCTAGGGCTTTTGGAAGTCACAGCAAAGACAATTCACTATTTAATAGTAACTATAACTCATTTTCGACCAAAACTGAATTAAGGTCTTTTGCCCTTGTACGGCAGAGTAGCACTCTACAAACAGAGAGGAGGGAGGCTGGCATTTGCAATATGCAGACTACTGTCTAGAGTTATCCCAATTCCTCACTGTGATCGCATGCTTAGTATTTGTACTCAATACATTATATTACGTCATTTAGCAGATGTTTTTGTGTGTGTGTGTGTGTGTGTGTGTGTACTCACGTGTCACTTCCACTTCCATTCTCGTCATAAAGGTCAGGGAAGTAGTCCTCTCGGTCCAGAATCTCTTGGTATTTCTCAGAATATTCTGCGATAGCAGAGAGAGCAACATGCATAAGATAAGCGGCTGCAACATGGCTGAAAGTGTTTTCCGTTTAAAGCAGGGGTGGGCAAACTTTTTGGACATGAAGTCAAGTTTATTTGTATAGCCCTAATTCACGAGCATGTCAGTGGGCTTTACAGACAATATTAGGGCTCGACCAAAGATTTTCTTAATCGACTGACTAAGACGGCAATTAATCAATTAGTTGATTAGTTGTTGCATGTCCTGGTTTCCCCAGCAATACACCTGCCAAGTATCAAGTACATAGATTGGATAAACGGAAAGATATGCTCACACACACACACGAGGACAAGGACACACAAACACGCGCGTGCGCGCACACACAGAGATTCCTTGCTTTGTAGTCTGATGGCATTCAAAATCTCACTCCAGCCAAGTTGGCAACCCTGGTCTAACATCTTTTTAACCACAAGACACAGCTCCCCAATGGAGTTTGAGCATTTTTTCTTCTTCCTGCGACTAACAGACTAATGAAAACTTAATTGACTAATTGATTAATCGGCTAATAGGGGGGCAGCCCTAGAGAATATGTCTAGCTAATTCTAGCTAAGCAATACCAATAAACAGGGTTGAACAAGCTTATATTAGAGAGAGAGGGAGGGTGAGGAGGCAGGGGCAGAAGAGAGAGAGCGGAACAACCAGGCTATAGTGGGGCTGGGCAATACGGTTTAAATCAATCACGATAATCACAGGGGTCAATCTATACCAATGTATATCACAATATGGTTAATGGGCTTCTAAATGTGTTTTTCCTCGGATTTTGGCACAAGGGATAGTAACATCTTGTCCTGTGTATTAATTTAAAAAAATATGTAAGCAAAGCCATGTTTAGTAATCCAATTAGAATTATTATAATTCCCTGGCAATTGTCATATCATCACAATATGATACAACTGATAGACGACAAACGGTAGTACTGAATTATCACCCAGCCACACATTAGTCGTGTCCAAGCCTGATTTAACAGAGAGAATATAAGCTATGGAAAAGTTTTACATCTCGACGATACAACATTCCGCTAACTCTGGTGCTGCTGCAACTACTATTGTCTGGTTCCGACCTGTTCCATCTTTTGACTATTCTATTTTTTTCTACCTAGGCGAGGAAATGCACCATTCAGTTTTTGGGTGAAATCTCTCTATTAAGCACACAATAGTTGAGAACGATCCTGTCTCTCTATGGTGCCCGTGATCAACCAGCAAGGCACAAAGTGATTGACATGTAGACTGACGTGTAGACTCCAAACCCCACACCGCCCACCCCTGGTCTGAAGACAACAAAGATACCTTGGACATGTTTCAATGCTCACCTGGGTCTGCTGCTGTAAAAGGAGTGCCATCTGCTGTGTAGAACGTGGGCTCATTCTGAGGGGGAAACACACTGCAATGACCACCAGAAAAAGAGACACCATAAGATCCGTTACAATGCGGAGGGCGGTTCATATCACACTCACCATGAAGTAGTTGGGGTCATTGTCTGGCGTGGCGTTGCTGGCTGCAGCAGCAGCATGCACTCTACCCCAGTCACTGGATCTCAACTCCACTAGTTTCAGCAGCATCTGTCTTACATCCCTGAGGAGAAACGAGAAGTCCTATCACACAATTATACACAGGGTTTCCCATTAGACTCAGACCCGTATATCAGGCCAATCATTTATCATGCGGCGGAAAATGGCCAGTCGTGACTCATGTCGTCCACCACCGACATGATGGTTGCACTTGCCTGACCACAGCTATATCCAATTCAAAGGCCTTGGCAAAAAAGGAGAGTCCACTCCGCACACGGCATAGTGTGTGGAGATTTGTGCAGTAGATTTATTGAGTTTACGTTTTGGTCGAAGGGACCTTCATCAGAATGAAGCAGCTTCATTCTTGTATTAAACTTGTATCATACAAACTACTTCCTACATCCATTATTTCTCCAGATTCGAACTTCTTGAATCAATGGGACCATTTTGGTTTGTGTTCCACATGATGTATACCATGACAGCGGCGCAATGCGATTGTCAATCCTAGGCCCTATCGCTCCATTGCTGAAGATTCTTCTCAACAAATAACATGGCAGCAGGTCTACAACATGAAATATGTTTTCACATTGAAATACAATAACGTGATTATTTATTACTGTTCCTGACTTCTTAAACAAAAACCAACCCAGCACTTGCACAAGACAGTCACATAGACATACACACACACCTGCTGCAGGTGGCATCAAGTACAACGTTTTCTATTCTCTGGACCAGCTCTTGCATGTCTGATTTCCCGCTGTCTTTCCACGCGTCGTCCAGGGCCGAGCCCGTCAGCTGTAAAGCAAAAACACTCTTCTCATTAGCAATCCTCCCTCAGCAGGAAAACTAGCTGGCAGGCCTGGAACACCATGTGACCAGTCATGTGACCAGTGACAGGAAGTGTTGTCTGAGGAAGTGTTGTGACCACCTTAAGCAGTTTGACAGCACAGATGAGGTTGGAATCCACTGGATGGGAGAAAAGAGCCTTCAGCAGGTCTCTCAGAGCAGTGAGGAGGATCTCAGCTCGATTCGGAGGGCCTTTCCCACTCTTCACCTGAACAAATGCAAAACAGTTCTTCTCAAACTCACCAAAGGACTGGATGAAAAAAAAAAGATAGAACAAAGACAGGATTTAAGTAAAACCCTTAGATAACCATGACTAAGGAGTGGGACCTCCTACCTCCAGGTTAAGGTAGAGCTCTCCAAGGAAGAGCACAAAGGAGTGGAATTTCTTCTGAGTCTCCGGCTCTCCTCGTACCGCTGCATCCCTCTGCTCAAACTCTGTCCGACATCTATGGCAGACATGCACAGACAAGAGTGAGCAATTCATAAGAAAGGGGAGGGTAAAGTGAGGTGTGTGTTTGGATATGATGCAGATAAGCCACATATAACAAAGAAATTCACTTTTTTTTTTCCCAAAGGGATGATTTTTAGGCAATTTTTTTTCTTAACGATGAAATTATACACGTATTCTGCTTTCCATACTGGCAAATAGCCACTCAACTTGCACCACTACGGTTTATTTAATTTTAAATCATAATATTTCATGTCCCACACTCTCTCCCACTGTTGGAATCTCCGATGCCGTTTCCCCCACTCTGTCTCTAACCGATCCAGCTTCTAGCCCTCCATTGTTTGTTTTTGTTGTTTTTCGTATTTACCATATTGGTTGTTTTCTTTGTTGTTGGCGCAGTGGTTTTTGTTGGGTCTGCATTTTCTTCTACTGCTGCCTGCAGCCCCCGAGTGGTGCTTCTACTGCTGCCTGCAGCCCCCGAGTGGTGCCAACATTTTGTGCTGCTTCAGGCAGCATACTCGCTCGTTTTCTGATTTTTCTCACCCATGTTTTGCCCGACCCCCCCCCCCCCAGGTATTTTGTGAACTTTCAACAGCATTTTTATCCCGCGTCCTCCTTATTTTCTGATCCTGATATGAACATAAGTGGAAGTGTGTCCAAATGAATAGAAATTTCACCTTTTCAGGAGCAGCTGACGAAAGGTGCCGCTTGGTGGACTGACAGCCAGGTGATGGGACAAGTAGTTACAGAGCCTGGCACCCGTGTAAGAGAAGTTCGGAATGGCAGTAGACTGCAATGAAAAAGAAACCGTACCCGTGGGAGTACAGCTATGAAGCTACTCCAATCTAATATGGAATATATAATCAGACATTTTGACAGAAATATGTATATCTATACTTTATGTGTTGATGGGCTGTGTTTAGAGGGATTTGGTACACGAATGGATGATTACATTTTTAACCAATGAACAAAATGAGGATGGGCAGAGTGTCTCCAAACCTGTGTATAGATCAGTTCCACCAGCTCCTGCAGCGTCTCTTCAGTAGTGACCCAGGCATTGAGCATGCTAGTGTAGTATTCAACGTTCATCTCAAAGGACCCTGGTTCAGAGCTAAGGTGGCCAAGGAATTCAGCAACCATATCAGCCAACGTTGCCTCGTCATAATAGTTTTCACTGTCATCATAAAAAGTGGGGTCCTACAAAGAAAGGTGGGAATAAAAACAGACTATGGTTATCATTAGGTTAGTAATGCAACATTTTTGAATGAGTAACACCAGTTGTCAAGATGTATACGATTTTCTGATCTTTCTGAACCTGACCAACTAAAGAACAGTCTAAAGATATGCTGTGTTTGTGTAGTATCATAATGTATATAATCTAGTAAAATGTGTAGTATGTATATGATGTTTGCAACCTATGTTGTGTGTAGATATGATGTAGTATACTGTGATGA